>NC_083224.1:165175458-165478488 GCF_032191835.1 Heteronotia binoei
TGTAAGGCAGATATGTTCCACCAAGCCCTTGCATGAGGACACTGTCTTAACATTTTCAGTGAGTTATCTACCATGACCCCAAGATCTCTCTCTTGGTCAGTCTCTGCCAGTTCACACCCCATCAACTTGTATTTGTAGCTGAGATTCTTGGCCCCAATGTGCATTACTTAAGTGTCATCTGCAGACTTGGCCACTTCACTGCTCACTCCCAACTCCAAATCATTTATGAACAAGTTAAAGAGCGTGGGACCCAGTACTGAGCCCTGCGGCACCCCACTACTTACTGTCCTCCACTGAGAAGACTGCCCATTTATACTCACTCTTTGCTTCCTATTAATTAGCCAGTTTTTGATCCACAAGAGGACCTGTCCTTTTACTCCCTGACTCTTGAGCTTTCTAAGGAGCCTTTGATGAGGAACTTTATCAAAAGATTTCTGGAAGTCAAGGTAAACAACATCTATTTGGTCCCCTTTGTCCACATGTTTGTTGACCCCCTCAAAGAAATGTAACAGGTTAGTGAGGCAAGATCTTCCCTTACAGAACCCATGCTGAGTCTTCCTCAATAACTTGTGTTCATCAATGTGCCTACTCATTCTGTCCTCGATAATGGTTTCTACCAACTTTCCCGGTATTGAAGTCAGACTGACTGGCCTGTAATTTCCCAGATCTCCTCTGGAACCCTTTTTAAAGATGGGGGTGACATTTGCTACCTTCCAGTCCTCAGGAACGGAGGCAGATTTCAATGAAAGATTACATATTTTTGTCAGAAGATCCACAAGTTCAACTTTGAGTTCTTTCAGAACTCTTGGATGTATGCCATCCAGACCTGGTGACTTATTAGTTTTTAATTTGTCTATCAGTTGTAGGACCTCTTCTCTTGTCACCTCAATCTGACTCAGGTCTTTCAACACCCCTTCCAATATAAGTGGTTCTGAAGCGGGCAAATACTTCTTGTCTTCCACAGTGAAGATTGAGGCAAAAAATGCATTCAGCTTCTCAGCCATTTCCCTATCCTCCTTCAGTAATCCTTTTACCCCTTGGTCATCCAAGGGCCCCACTGCCTACCTGGCTGGTTTCCTGCTTCTAATATATTTGAAGAAATTTTTATTGTTGGTCTTTATGTTTTTTGCAATATGCTCCTCATAGTCCCTTTTTGCCTGCCTGATCACAGTCTTGCATTTGATTTGCCACAGCCTGTGTTCCCTTTTATTAATCTCACTTGGACTAGCTTTCCACCGCTTAAAGGAGTCCTTCTTTCCTTTTACAGCTTCCATTACTTTGTTTGTTAACCATGCAGGCCTTTTCTTATACCTATTTATGCCTTTCCTAACTTGTGATATATATTTTATCTGAGCTTCTAGGATTGTGGTTTTAAATAGCCCCCAAGCTTCCCCAAGGGTTTTGACTGTATTTACCTTTCCTTTCAGTTTCCTCTTCACATGCCTCCTCATCTCAGAAAATTTACCCTTTTAAAGTTTAACGTGGTTGTGCCGGTCTTTTGGGGCAACTCTCTAATTATACAAATAGTGAAATCAATAACGTTACTGTCACTGCTCCAAAGTGGTGCGATCACTTTTACATCTCTCACCAAGTCTTGGGCATTACTTAGGACCAAATCCAAGATCGCCCCACCCCTGGTAGGTTCTGAGACCATCTGTTTCATAGCACAGTCATTGAGAGCATCAAGAAACTCAATCTCTTTCTCTCGACCAGAACACATATTTACCCAATTAATCTGCGGGTAGTTAAAATCACCTATTATGACACAGTTTTTTACATTTAGCTGCTATCTTTAATCCTTCCATCATATTATAATCGTCCTCCATCTTTTGATTGTACATCGCCCTGAGCCTGGCAGTGGCCAGGATTGGGCAATTCATCAAATGCAATAAATAATAATAATAATAATAAATTTAAAATCCATACTGAATAAGGACTGATTCATGTCAGACTGCTTAATCTTTGGGTGCAATCAGATGAGCAATTTGGTCCACTGTAGCCAACCCTCCCCTCAGAATTAAATGGGTATGATCACAGGTGCACATCTGGCCCCTGTGCCCCACTCATCCTTACCTCATGCTACAATGACTCCCAGACAAATAGCCACCAGCAAATTCCAGTGGCTTTCCCAGGGAACTGCTTCCATGGCAGGCATCTGGGCATCTGATTGCCCCAGCATGTCATGGAAACATGAGTGGTGTGATTGTTCAATTCCATTTCCAGGACATCCTTTCCACCTGTTCCATCCCCACCGCTGAATGCACTACTCCACTTTTGTGCATGTGTAGTGGGACTGGGGGCAAAAAAATCAGCGGTGGATCTGTAGTTATGGCATGTTAGCAATGTGAATAGTCAACCATGGGCCCACGCTTATTTATTGATTGATTGATTTGATTTGATTTGTATTCCACCCTCCCCGCTGAAGTAGGCTCAGGGCGGCTCACAACATAAAACCTAACAGAATTAAAATAATACATATTATAAAATAGTGTATTCTATAAAATTATACATTTAGAGATTAAAATAACATATCATTTATTGCTCAGATCTAGATATTATCTTGTTAGATTTTACAGTGTGACGGTATTCCATCTATCATGTAGACTCCATATCAATTAGAGGCCATAAGAACATAAGAACATATAGAGAAGCCATGTTGGATCAGCCAATGGCCCATCCAGTCCAACACTCTGTGTCACACAGTGGCAAAAAATTATATATATATATACACACACTGTGGCTAATAGCCACTGGTGGACTTGTGCTCCATATTTTTATCTAAACCCCTCTTGAAGGTGGCTATACTTGTGGCCGCCACCACCTCCTGTGGCAGTGAATTCCACATGTTAATCACCCTTTGGGTGAAGAAGTACTTCACCCAGCTGGAAGAGGATAGTTTTGCAGGCCCTGCGAAACTGTCCAAGATTCCGCGAGGCCAGCGTTTCCTCTGGGAGTTGGTTCCACCAGTGGGCGGCAGCGATTGAAAAGGCCCTTTCCCTGATGACTTTCAGTTTGGCCTCCTTCGGCCCGGGGATTACCAGTAGATTTTGTGAACCAGATAGAAGCAACCTCTGGGGAGTATATGGGAAGAGACGGTCCCTAAGGTAGGCAGGTCCTTGGCCATATAGGGCTTTAAAGGTAATAACCAGCGCCTTGTAAGGAATCCAGTACATTATTGGCAGCCAGTGCAGTTCCCACAGCCCCGGCTGTATGTGCTCCCACTTAGGGAGCCCCAATAACAACCTGGCCACTGTGTTCTGCAACAGCTGCAGTTTCCGGGTTCGGCACAGGGGCAGTTCCATGTAGAGAGCATTACAGTAATCCAACCTCAAGGTGACCATTGCATGGATCACTGTTGCCAGGTCGTCACGCTCCAGGAAGGGGGTCAACTGCCTCACCCACTTAAGATGGATTTAGCAGTGACTGCTATCTGGGCCTCCATTATTGGCAGGCTCCAGCAGCACCCCCAAGCTTTTGACGTTGTGAGTCCTTTTCAGTTGCATACCGTCGATTGCTGGGAGGGAGATTTCCCTACCCAGACCACCCTGACTCAGGCAAAGGACCTCTGTCTTCACTGGATTTAGCTTCAACCTACTCAGCCTGAGCCATCCCACCACAGCCTGCAATGCCAAATCCAGATTTTCTGGGGACACAGTCAGGCCATCCATCCATCAGTAGATAGAGCTAGTTGTCATCAGCATATTGGTGACAACCCAACCCATACCTCTGGGCAATCTGGGCAAGGGGGCACATGTAGATGTTAAACAACCTCAGGGAGAGCACCACCCCCTGTGGCACCCCACAGTTAAGTGGGTGCCTCTGGGACAGTTCTCCCCCAATCGCCACCCTTTGTCCCCGACCATCAAGGAAAGAGGAAAGCCATTGCAAGGCCAACTCCTAAATTCCTGCATCGGTGAGGCGGCAGGTCAGTAGCTGATGGTTGACCAGATTGAATGCAGCCAATAGGTCTAGCAGTATCAGCACGATCCTCGATCCAGATGCCGCTCAAGGTCATCTACCAGTGTAAAACAGAAGCGTCATCCAGAAAACTCTGTAACTGTAATGTTACTGCCCTCTCAATAATTTTACCCAAAAAGGGTAAATTCAAGACTGACCGGTAATTTGCCAATTCAGCTGGGTCTGATGTAACTTTTTCAGGAGGGGACAGACCACAGCCTCTTTTAGAGGCAATGCTGCTTGGATGCAGGCTTAGTGCCTGCCATCTGATCGAGGCAGACAGGTGCAAAATCAAGCAGCATTTTAAAAGATGACCTCCTGCTGTTGCAACCTGCCCATCTGATCACACCCTTTGTTTAAGGAATCAGCTGCCAAGCACAGTGCACTGAACATCACTACATGCAATTACAAAGTAGCACGAAATTCACTTTTTGCATGAGTTTGTACCAATAACCTGGGTGGGAGAGGAAAAAAGGACACAAATGAATGGGAACATCTCAAAGGTGCATTGAACTGTGGATGCTTCAGCTGTGAAACTGATTTTAGAAATGCTCCTAGTAAAACTGAATAGGACTGAAATGAAGTTGCAAGTGAAATTCCATAACAAGATTGGATGGAACCCACTCATCCTGATTCAGAATTCCTATAAATATTCCATCCATTCAGGCAAAGTTAAACAGTAATGCTAAAAATTATTAACTTCACCCAAACAAAAGGTGTTAGCACAATATCTGCAACAGATATCCGCAACAGATCTATTTCATGCATGCATTGGAAAGCTTTTAAAAAAATGTAATTGTCATTCCTGCATTATTTTCCACTTAGTCTTTTTTTTCCTGAACACCTATAAATCTTTCTTATGAGTTTACAGACTTTCATTTCCTCGTATGGACTGTAAACTCATGCATTCAATATATTACATTATGGTAAAACAGTCTCTAGCTGGGTTGTTCTCTGCTAACTGACAGGCAGCAAATGCTTAATGACTTCATTATTTTACTGTTACGGAGCACAATATGTCACCTCACCTATAAAATATGCTGTATACCTCATTAATGGTCATATCCAGATTTTGTTAGAAGCATGCCCAGGCTGTAAGCACCATAAAAATGTACACACAAAATAGAGGCACTAATGAAACACCAACCCACACACATACACACAATATCTCTCTTCTTCCTTGCTTTGCTTTTCAGTGTCAGCGCAGGGTTCATTGAGACTTCAACAATGAGAGAACTCTTTTCTTTTGAAAATAAGTTTCATTTATTGATTACAACAATGTTACTCTTGCAGAAGGTCTTTGAGAGTGATAACATATAGGGAACAAGCACTAGCATTTATGGGGGTACATCAAAGCCTGGGGGATTTAAATCATTCTCATAATAAGGTTACATTCTGCTTTCAGAGGTGCTTGATTCACACGCCTGTTATCTCTTCCGCTGGGCCATTTCCACTCCCCCTCCCGGCTGGTGTCCTTGCCAGCGCCTGGGAAGCGGCCGCGCTTCTCTGCACATCAAACCCGTTTATGGCCCAATTCCCTCCCACCTTTCCTCCTCCCTCTCAGGCATGCCTAAAATTCTACTAGGGATCATGGGGTTAGTTGCAGGCAAATAAACAACATAGGCAATATGGTTAGTATCAATAGAACACAAGCTGACATTCAGTCTATCACAGGCATTCCACTGAAGACCCAGCAGGCACCCTTGAGCATCCGCTGGTTCAGCTGACATTCTGCTCATCATTCTTGAGCAGGGAGCCAATCAGTGAGCTGTTTGAACGTGTCCAAATGCAGTTGGCTGTACATCCTTTTGGCATGATTACACTGTGTAGCCAAGAGGTGCTGTCTAACTGTTGGGAGCACCCCAAAAGGCAGGGGTCCCCATTATTGACCTGAACCCCCAAAAGACAGGCCAACTGAAAGCACTCTCTGCCTTTGCCCAGAAGTCAGTCAATGTTTCACACAAGGGTTTCTAAGGCTTGAAAAGGCATCCTCAAGGGCAATCTCCAGTTGCTTCCCCCCCCCCCCACTACGATGGAATGACTGTAATAATGAGTTCCACCAGGTAAAGTATCTGCATACTCAAAGTTGGCTGGCAACATCTGGCTAATCCTCTCATGTCTTCAGCACCCCAAAAGGGATTGCCCTTTTGTGGTATACCTATGCTAAAGTGTACACCTGGTGCACACAAACCCTCTCCTTCTGAGAGTCAGTTTGGTGTAGTGGTTACATGCACAGACTCTTATCTGGGAGAACTGGGTTTGATTCCCCACTTCTCCACTTGCAGCTACTGGAATGGCCTTGGGTTAGCCATTTCTCTCATAGAGCTGTCCTTGAAAGGGCAGCTTCTTTGAGAGCTCTCTCAGCACTACCTACCTCACAGGGTGTTGTGAGGGAGGAAGGTAAAGGAGATAGTGAACCATTCTGAGACTCTGAGATCCAGAGTGGAGTGTGGGGAATAAATCCAATATCTTCTTCTTCTTCCTGCCACATCCCCCAGGATACCAAGGTAAAAATTATTCCAAACATTAAGATCATTATGACCCTTCCTGATACCCATTAGCACCATTCCCTTGTTTTGTTTAAACCTGGGATCCTATTCAGTTTGCCCCCAGAGGGGCCATTAATGGTCATTAAATCCATCATGTTCCTGGAGGAAAAAAAAAAACATGCCTGTGGGTGCTTAGACTGGTGACTGGTGACACCTCCAGTACAACTGCTTTTTCAAATGATCAGTGATTTTTCACATCAGCTACCCCTCTATCACCACCTTCCATTGTTCACATGAACAGACATGAAGCTGCTGTTTACTGAACTAGACCATTGGTCCATCAAGGTCAGTACTTTCTACTCAGACTGGCAGAAGCTCTCCGGGGACATAGGTAGAGGTCTTTAACATCACTTTTTAGCTGGGGATGCAGGGTATTTAACCTGGATGCCCAGCCAATGCTCTACTACTAAGCAACAGCCCCTCCCTGGAAGAGGGGGGAACAATTGGAATTGAGACTTACTGTTTGTGTGTCTTCATGTGCCTTTGCTATCCGCTCATTATGATAATAATTCTACTTCTGTTTCTGTTTACACAACTGAAATACAGCTCCATTATATGTGTGTGCGTGTGTGTTGAGCCAATTACAGTTCTTACACCACGACACCAGGAATACTGTCTAGTGGCAAAAATAAAATATTATAATGCTGTCAGTTTCCAAAATGTTTTTTTAAAAAATGGTAGCCCGGAAAGAAGTATAAAGGTTGGCAGCTGTAGTGAAGCAGCAATTACTTGGTTCTGTAGAATCAGTGGCTACTGCAGTGATAGATGAGCAAGTAATTTGACAATGACCAGTGAGGAGAGGTGATCAGGGGCTTGCCTTGCTACTGATTGAGGGAGTCAGGCAAAATAAATCCATCTGGCAATTGTGTTTGTGCCAAAGTCTGCAGCATTCCAAGGACCCTGAACAACAAATGTGCTACACATTCTGCACCTAGAGAGCTGAATCTTGGTTTACAATTTAACACACAACGCTACTGCTTTTGCCCCATGTTGAGGAGAAATCAGCATTAATACAACTGTTCCACCTCTCTCTCTCTCTCTCTGTGCTTCTCTCTTTCTCTCCATTCTCAGTGTGACTTCTTTAAATTAGTAGAGGACTTGCTACATACTGGGCCTGCATTAAGGTTGCCAGCTTCTAGGTGTTCATTTTCCACTGAACTATTTTTTATTAGAATAATGGATTTATTGTTCGAACACAACTATTTCAGATTTAATAAGGATTTTGATGTTCAAACATCTGGAGTAGCTATGGGAAGCCTGTGTGCTCCAGATGTGGCACATTTATTCATGGAACACTTTGAAGAAGAATTCTTTATGAACCAACTATTCAATTCATATTATCTATGTATTATAAAATATTTTCGATATATTGACGATATCATCTGTATTTCAATAACTGATAAATACATTGAGTTTGCTCAATGATGCAAATTAAATACACCCTACAATTAAATTTGATTTTAGTTATGACATATGAGAAATCAATTTTTGGGACACTGTTGCAGGAAGAAGCTTTTTCATACACAAATTCCACACTTTGGCCCCATTGGGTTTGAATGCTTCTTTAGATTTATAGGTATTTATATTAAGTGATATATTTTTCAGGTGTTAAATTTTGTTATAAGTATGTTATAAGAAACAATATATTGTATGTTTGTCTTTAACCATAAAAGGTGCAAGGCATTTGTGATACTGTAGTATTTAAGGGAGTGTGCTGCATGATAACAATGTGAGAACTGAATGCAGGCAAATTAGGCATTTGCCTAGGGCACCAGGAGGGGGTGCTGAATTGGGCTCCCCCTCTGGTGCCCAAGGCAAATGCCTAATTTCCTCTCCCTACCGCCACCACCCTCCGCCTCCCTTCCCTTCTCTAGTGCTGTGCAGTGCTGCATTGGGCACCACGCTCTGTGCCCCCCTGCACACTCAGAGCAGCACCAATAGGATCAGCCCTACCTGCTTTGGCTATGCCCCCCAAATCCATTTCCTTTCATTTATTGATAACTTTGACCACACACACTTCATTGTGTCTGCTTGCACACCCTGTGCACCCCCCCCCTGCACCACGCAGCCTCCTGTCTTCTCTCTCACACACTAGTTGCTCACAGATAGGATAAGAACCCTGGATGGGCTGGTTCCTGCCCATGGGCTGCATGTTTGGTATCCTTGGCCTAGAGCATCCCTGACAAGTGTTTGACAATGGATTTTTCTCAGTTTTTCAAAAGTAAGTCTTGCAGCAATTGAGATCGGGATTATGATGCATGAGCTTTATCGTACCAAAGTGGCTTTCCAAAAGCTTTCCCAAAAACTGACACAATGAACAAAAGTGTAAGACATGAAAATCAAAGTTGCTGCTGAAAAGTGGAATCAGCTACCAAGGGGGGTGGTGAGCTTCCCCTTGCCGGCACTCTTTAAGCAGTCAGAGATGCTCTAGGTTGATGCTGCATTGAGCAGAGAGTTGGACTAGATGGCCCATACGGCCCCTTCCAACACTGTGATTCTAGAGTTGGGAGTGAGCAGTGAAGTGGCCAAGTTTGCGGATGACACTAAATCGTTCAGGGTGGTGAGAACCAGAGAGGATTGTGAGGAACTCCAAAGGGATCTGTTGAGGCTGGGTGAGTGGGCGTCAACGTGGCAGATGCGGTTCAATGTGGACAAGTGCAAAGTAATGCACATTGGGGCCAAGAATCCCAGCTACAAATACAAGTTGATGGGGTGTGAACTGGCAGAGACTGACCAAGAGAGAGATCTTGGAGTCGTGGTAGATAACTCACTGAAAATGTCAAGACAGTGTGCGTTTGCAATAAAAAAGGCCAACGCCATGCTGGGAATTATTAGGAAGGGAATTGAAAACAAATCAGCCAGTATCATAATGCCCCTGTATAAATCGATGGTGCGGTCTCATTTGGAGTACTGTGTGGAGTTCTGGTCGCCGCACCTCAATAAGGATATTATAGCATTGGAGAAAGTCCAGAGAAGGGCAACTAGAATGATTAAAGGGCTGGAGCACTTTCCCTATGAAGAAAGGTTGAAACGCTTGGGACTCTTTAGCTTGGAGAAACGTCGACTGCGGGGTGACATGATAGAGGTTTACAAGATAATGCATGGGATGGAGAAAGTAGAGAAAGAAGTACTTTTCTCCCTTTCTCACAATACAAGAACTCGTGGGCATTCGATGAAATTGCTGAGCAGACAGGTTAAAACGGATAAAAGGAAGTACTTCTTCACCCAAAGGGTGATTAACATGTGGAATTCACTGCCACAGGAGGTGGTGGCGGCCACAAGTATAGCCACCTTCAAGAGGGGTTTAGATAAAATATGGCACAGAGGTCCATCAGTGGCTATTAGCCACAGTGTGAGTGTATATATAAAAATTTTTGCCACTGTGTGACACAGAGTGTTGGACTAGATGGGCCGTTGGCCTGATCCAACATGGCTTCTCTTATGTTCTTATGATTTTATAGAGCAGGGGTGGCCAACGGTAGCTCTCCAGATGTTTTTGCCTATAACTCCCATCAGTCCCAGCCAGCATGGCCAATGGCTGGGGCTGATGGAAGTTGTAGGCAAAAACATCTGGAGAGCTACCGGTGGCCACCCCTGTTATAGAGATTTTTTAAAAAATCACTTGAAGAGAGGGCATAGGGAGGCATGAATTGACATGTCAATTTCCTTTCATTTCCTATGGCCCTAACTCTCCCGGCAGCCAGGCATGTGCTGTCTCCTTCAAACTCTGCAAGCTTTTTTCTGAGTCAGGAGGCTGCCACCCCAAGCTGCTGGTCTCAATGCAGCCTCTATGTAGGAAGGAAGCAATATTTTATTGTAAATTCTATATATAAAAGAAAACCCTAGAAATCAGTCTAGTGAGCCCTTCAGGAGACATGGAATGTTGAGGGCAGTCCTCCTAAGCAGAATTATACCCTTTTAAAATTCATTGAACTAATTGAACTTGGAATGGAGTAACTATATTTAGAGGGGCACTCCATTACAAAAAGGCCTGGAAAAGGAAAGAAGGAAATTTTACTTTACTCCCTGCATAGCACCACTGAGCAATGTGGGCTAGATGAGTAATTTTCCAATCATCTAGTCCCAAATCACAGCAGCGAATGCAGTACAGCAATTGTGCTACTGTGCTAGACTGCTGAGATGTTTTGTGCTATAGAAGATGGGGAAATCTTCCAATTGTTTATCACCCCTGTGATACCATCCAGGTTTCCAATTTGTCATTTCCTAATTTTAAATCATCTTTCTCACACCAGTGGTTCAGTGACTTGCTGATATACATAATTTTCTTCCAGTTATCCAATTAAAAGTTTATTAACTAGTCAACCAGAGTTTCCCAAAACAAAATAATCCTCTGGTAATTTACTATATTTTTTTTTAAAAAAAAAAAACCTGTAACATTCTGTATCCATGCTTCAGGTATCAACTGGAATTCAAAAAGAAAGGATTGTAGGGTTATCTCCTCAGAATCATTTTAATTGGGTAGGTATGGTATGGTAGCTGCCATGCCGTGTGTTAAGAGCCTATAATAATTTGCCCAAAAAATTCTTCTAAAATTTTTTGCCAGCAAACATTCCCTAAATATTATTTGTCCAAACAAATATTTGATATCCTATGGATTTGTAATAACTATGAAACCATTGTCTTTAATCACATTTTGAGATCAAATCTGGAAATTATTTTAAATGTCAAAATGTTAAATTTTGAAACATTTTGTATGTATATGTAATACACACAAAAAGTTGTATTTGTGGTATTTGTGGTTCACTGTAGAAAGCTCATGCTTTGCATATGGAAGGTCCCAGTTTCATTCCTCATGTTGTGTGTTATTTGTTTATTTGTTGCTATCAAATCACAGCTGATTTATGGCAATCCCACGGGGTTTTCAAGGCAAGAGATGTTCAGAGATGGTTTGCCATTGCCTACCACTGTGTCACAACCTTGGACTTTCTTGGTGGTCTCCCATCCAAACACATAGCTTCTGAGATCTGAGTAGCCTGGGCTATCTATGATATGACTGTGTGTTAACAACTGCAATTTAGTTCATTGCTGGTGTTCAGAATTTTGTCCTGTTAGGGATAGATACCATAGTCTATCACTAGGCAAACTAGACCTCTGTACTGAAAGAAATTTTACAAAGTGGGGCAGAGGAGATGCAGCAGGGGTTATAAGAAGGCTAGAAGAAATAAAACCTTGTGACAAGAATCCTGCCTTGTGTTGTTTCTTTTCCTGTATCAAATTACAAAACCTTGGCATCTACTGTTAAAGGATCTCTGGCAGAGGTTTTGAGAAAGACCGTTCTCTGTCTGAGATCACTGTTGCCAATCGGTGGGTGCTTTCACACAGCAACTGTTAGCAAGCAGTGTTCCCTCTAACCTGAGTTAGTGTGAGCTAGGTCACAGATTTTTAGCCTCCAGCTCATACATTTTTGTCTTAACTCAGGAAGGATGACCCCAGAGCACAATCTTTTATTCAGTGGCTCACAACTTTAATGCCAATGGCTCACAAAGTAGAATTTTTGCTCACAAGACTCTGCAGCTTAAAGGGAACATTGTTAGCAAGTGAATTTTGATATTCTTACACAGTAAAAATCCAATTGCAAAGTGTGTTTTTAGTGTGTGTGAATGCACACAGTGGTAGTCAGACATTAGTCCTACTCACTATAAGAGAACAAGGTATGAACATACAAAAGATGATACATTGGCACAAAGAAGTTGCCATGACATCATTATAACTGAAGAATAAACATGCATGACACAATCAGAGTACTTCAAATGTATGAGGGAAGGGGAGGTATTATGACTTGCAGGTCTAGGAATTCTTGTGGTGCCATGAATTTTACTGAGGATCCATTGGCAAGGTTATTCTAAAATTGCATAGAAGGGCATGAGGGGTCATGCTGCTGGCCACTTCCTGTGAAAAAAAACAAGATGTGAAATGTACAGAGTTCAGAGGAGGCTAGAAACAGTCCTGATCCATAGCCCTCCATGCTTTCATTTCTACCTTAAATAAATTTTACACAAGACTAGAATCTGTCAGGACTGTAAAATAAAATAAGATGTCGGCATCTATGCCAGCCTGGGCTTCATAGTGAAATGACAGACAGACAGACCTTGCCAGGGACATTAACAGTAGAACAAGGTGTCCTGGCTTTTTAATTGCTTACTGAAATATAAAAGATAGCTATGAGTCAATGACAGGAAAGATAAAATTTAAATTACTGGAGCATAGGAAAAGAAATAAATTAATAGAGTTGTGTGCATAATTAAAATTCATATGGTCTTTAATGGTACATTTCTTTCATTTTGATATAGTGTCCTTCCAAAACCCTTTTCTGCAGAAGTTTTTAAACTAGTGTTTTAAAGGTGTCATCTTTGTTTTTGTTTTCTCAATATTTATCATCTTGGCACCTAATTTATTGTAGTTTTAAATTTTTATGTAACTGTTTTTAAATGTATTTATTAACTGTATTTTAAAATTGTTTTATACAAATCATGGTGTAGACCATGTCCTGTCAGCCGCCCTGAGCCTGCTTCGGCGGGGAGGGCGGGATACAAATAAAATTTACTATTATTATTATTATCATCTTTAAATCACTTTATTATTTCAATATTGGAGTCAATTTGTTTCTATAAAAGGGTAAGGAAGGTTAGATATAAAATGTGTATGTTGAAAATTGTTGAAAACCTTTCTGAAAATTAAGCCCAGTGATGTCTTAATAAGAGGCTCTGTGCTTTTCATTATGATGTGGAAGCTCCTGAGACTTAACCATGAACAGTTGCCAACTTCTAGGTGTCACCTGGAGCTCTCCAGGAATCATAACTGATCTCCAAAGTGTAGTTATCAGTTTCATTGGAGAAAATAGCTGCTTTAATTAGCTCTAATCAAGCTGATTACAATGTGCATCCTACCTCTGCATCCTGAGTTTCTTCTCTGCAACACCCATTCCATCTTCTGATTGAGGTATAAGGACTCTGAGATCTCCATTCCAACTCATGTCTGACGAAGAGATCTTTGACTCTTGAAAGTTTATACCCTAAAAGTCTCTAAGGTGCTAACTGAACTCAAATCTAGCTGTTCTACTGCAAATTTATTTTATTTATTTATTTATTTATTTATTCCGTAACTTATATCCCGCCCTTCCCACAAGTGGCTCAGGGCGGCTTACAACAAACAATAAAACAATAAAATCGGAACAAATTAATACATTTAAAATCAAGCATTTAAGACCTAAAAACCTTAAAATTTTACATTGTGCATTAAAACTATACAGTATAATCACAAATCTAGTTGTTCAACATGGCTAGCCTCTGAAACTATCTTTAAAGGACTCTTGTTAGTACCATTCAATATCTGGCCCAATATATTCCCAGAGAATCCAACCTGATATCACCTCTCAGGATGCTTTTGCACAATAACATTGTTTGGCAATGGGGGCCTGAATACCAAGCAACTCTTGATAAACTAAAGAGGGCCATCACAACAGCATTAGCTTTGTAATACTTCCATTCTGATAAAATGATGACAGGTGCAGGTTGATGCATTCAAAGGTAGGCTGGGGGTACATCTCTTCTGGAGATCAGTAGCAATAGTATCCCAGTCCCTGTTGCACAAATAGAAAAGGAGTTTCTGGCAACTGTCTTTGCAATGTCCCAGTTCCACTAATATGTCTTGGATGCCCACATGACAGTCCAATCTGACCATAAGTCATTAGAAGCAATTTTTGCCAGGCCTACTGGAATGGCACCAGCGACACTACAGCGAATGTTATTACAATTGCAGAAGTATTCAGATCCAACATAAAAAAGGCAAAAATATATTATAACTGATATAATCTCAAGAACCACCATTGACACCTCTTCTGTTGATATGTAACCCTGGATAGAGGAATGGATGATTGCTTGGGAAGCACAACTCCGCTAAGTGATCACATGCTCAAACAGATGCAGGATTTCACTGCAACAGACACAGACCTCTTAGCCCTAACAACTCAACACATCAATGGCTGGCCCAGGTAAAGATGAAGCCCAATCCCTACTGGTCATTTCAAGACAACATCTGAATTGAAAATAATCTGCTGATGATAGGATCTCCTATCCCCAACTGGTGATTGACAGCCCTAAATGCTACTCCTCTTGCGGGGACAGTAAAGTGAAATTGTAATAGGTGATGAAAAAATGGCAGAACTGCTCAATTTCTGCTTTTCCTCAGTTTTCTCTTGTGAGGGAAACAGTGCTCAACATGGCAAAAACAGAACATATAAAGAGGAAAGGGAATTGCAGTGTGGGTTCAGCATAGATGTAGTACATCAACACCTAGTTTCTTTAAAAGGAATTAAGTCCTTGGAGACATATGAATTGCATCCAAGAGTACTAAAAGAACTTGCAGACATAATATTTGAGTCTATATCCATTATTTTTGAGAATTCTTGGAGAATAGGTGAGGTGCCAGAAGACTGGAGGCAGGCAAATGTAGACCCCATCTTCAAGATGGAGAAAAGGAGGGCCTGGGTAACTACCAGCCCATCAACTTGATGTCTATAATTGGAAATATTTTAGAACAAATCATCAAACAGTCAGTCAAAAGACAGCTGTGATCACTAAGAGTCAACATGGGTTTCTCAAGAGCATGTCATGTCAGACTAACCTTATCTCTCTTTTTTGAGAAAGTTACTACCTTGGTAGATCAGGAGAATGCTGTACACTATAGTTTATCTTGAATTCAGAAAGGCTTTTGATAAGGTTCCACATACTATTCTTGTTGACAAGTTGGTAAAATGTGGTTCATCATCTTCTTGGAGAAGAGCAACAAGTGGAGTGCCTCAAGGACCTGTCCTGGGACCTGTTTTGTTCAACATCATTATAAATAATTTGGATGAAGGAATAGAGGGAATGCTTATTAAATTTGCAGAGGATACTAAATTAGGAGGGGTTGCACAAACAGTAGAAAACAGAGTCAGGATACAGGATGATCTTGACAAGCTGGACAACTGGGCTCAAACAAATAAAATGAATTTTAATGGGGATAAATGGAAACTTCTGCATTTAAGTAGGAAAAATAAAATGCATAAGTACAGGATGGGAGAGACTTGTCTTGGCAATAGTATGTGCAAAAAGGATCTAGAGGTCTTATTGGACCATACACTGAACATAGCATTGTGATGTGGTGGCTAAAAAGGAAAATGTCCAGATCACATTAAGTGATGGTATTACTTTACTCTGCTCTGGTTAGACCTCACCTAGAGTATTGTGTTCAGTTTTGGGCACCACAATTTAAGAAGGATGTCGACATGCTGTAATGTGTTCAGAGGAGGGCAACAAAGATGGTGAGAGGAGTCTGGAGACCAAGTTCTATGAGGAAAGGTTGAAGGAGCTGGGTAGGTTGAGCCTGAAAAGGAGATGACTGAGAGGTTATATGATCACCATCTTCAAGTACTTGAAGGGCTGTCATATAGAGGATTGTACAGAATTGTTTTCTGTTGCCCCAGAAAATCAGACCGGAATGAACAGGTTGAAATTAAATCAAAGTTAGGAAGAACTTGCTGACAGTTAGAGCAGTTCCTCAGTGGAACAGGCTTCCTTGGGAGGTGGTGGGCTCTGCTTCCTTGGAGGTTTTTAAGCAGAAGTTAGATGGCCATTTGACAGCATTGCTGATTCTGTAAATTAGGGAGATCATGAGAAGGAGGGCAGGAAGGGTTGCATTAGTGCTGGATTCTCATGGCCCTTTTTTACACACCCAGGGAAATGCTGATTGTCACTTTGGGGTCAGTCAGCATTTTTTTTCTCCAGGTCAGTTTGGTAAGGGATCCTGGAGATTTTTGTCACCTTCTGGCCATGGAACAGGGGTCACTGGGGATGTATATGTGTTGGGGGAGGTATTTGTGAATTTCCTGCATTGTCCAGGGGGTTGGACTAGATGAGCCTGGAGGTCTTTGCCAACTCTATGATTCTAGTAGCAACGTTGAAGGCAACATTTGCACACCAGCCATTCACCAGTCAGGGGATGAAGGAATTTGCCACAAAGTGGAGTGTCTTTATTTTATTTATTTATTTATTTATTTTATGATTTATATCCCGCCCTTCCCAACGAGTGGCTCAGGGTGGCTTACAACATAGAATCTAACATAAATAGGGTTTGAACATTTAGACCGTTAAAATAGTTAAAACATTTAAAACATTTAAAGCATTTAAAACATTAAAGAAAGCAGAAGTCTAGTAAAACCACACTTTTTCACCTTGACACATTCAAGTTCAGGATACTTCCAGTCAAATGAGCAGGCAAACTGTTCATCAAGTACATGATATGGAAGGCACTACAAGATGGTGCAAACCCTCGTATCTTATTGTTAAAATCTGAGGAATACTCTCATAACAAATGTTGCTCCATCCAAGGTACTAATAAGAAGTTTGTTAAGGAGTACCTCACCAGCTACAAGTCCTGTTCTGAGACCCCGAGTACCATTATGGCTTCATTTCAGGTTGCATGAGCAGCAAAAATATCAGAATGCCCAGTACAACAGATAAGAATGGGCATGAAGTAGTTCACTAGTGAGAGTTCATGATGACTTTTGGCCAGTTTGTGGTTGACAAAGTAAAGAGCCACCACAAATTCCACAAATCTTAAGGCAGTTTGTGTGGTTCATGAAGAGCAGAAGCAGAGGTTTAAATGGATCTAAGCCATTTAAAGTCCTGCTTTCTACTCTTCACCGCCCCCCCCCCCCCCAAAAAAAAAGCCTGATTGGCAGAGAGCAGAGCAGGAGTCACAAACTAGTACAAACTGTTTTGGTTCATGAACCAACCTCCCAGTTCATTTTGGTTCATTGTGTGGTTCGTTTGGCCACAACCACAAACCAAACCAAAACCAAAAATGTGGTTCATAACCATCCTTTACGACAGATGTACTGCACTTATGTCTTCTTTTCAAGAAGGGGTCAGGATAATGACACAAACAGCCACAGAATATGCAACAGCATCAGTAAATGAAAAAAGAAGTGAGTCATACTTATACATAGCTATGACCAGGGGTGGAATTCTAGCAGGAGCTCCTTTGTATGAAGAAGAGTCTTGTATGCTCTTGGAGGATTGGCTACATCAGGGGTATGTGGCCTAATATGCAAAGGAGCTCCTGCTAGAATTTCACCCCTGGCCATGACTGCTCAATGCCACAGCTAATGAAGGAACAGAAGGCACCTTGTGAGAGACTGTTCTTCCACTGACAAGCACCTGGTCACAGAAACTCAGGAGTTCGTAGTAGCGTTTCTTCTAAGCTGAGTTAGTGTGAGCTAATTCAGTTTTTTAACCTTCGGCTCACACATTTTTTTTTAGCTCAGGAAAAATAGCCCCAGAAAGAACTAATTTATGCAGGAGCTCACAACTTTAATGCTGGTGGCTCATTAACAAGAATTTTTGCTTACAAGACTCCACAGTTCAGAGGGAGCACTGGCCAGTAGGCAAAAAGCCCCTTGCTCAGGCACTACTCCCATCAGATAGTGGTCCTGAGCAGGAGATGGATGCTCTTCCTTCAGTGGCAGTGATGTAATTAAGCTGACATGGGGTAGACATGAGGTTAAGTTGCTTGCAGGGCTTTTTTTGTAGGAGGAACTCCTTTGCATATTAGGCCACACACTCCAATGTAGCCAATCCTCCTGGAGCTTACAGTAGGCTCTGTACTAACAGCCCTGTAAGCTCTTGGAGGTTTGGCAACATCAGGGGTGTGTGGCCTAATATGCAAAGGAGTTCCTGATACAAAGAAAAGCCCTGGTTGCCTGAAAAATTCAAGAACAAGGTTATGGGATAGTGGACTAATTGCTAATAGTGAGGCAGTTACTAGTGACCTCTGATGCCAAGTTCTGAAGTGGTTGACAATTAATTGATAAGTTGACAGTGTTAGCTTGAAGGAGGAGGACGTGATGTACATTTGTGTGTATGCCTTCAAATGAGCCCTCACAAACTAGTTTCCATCTCTCCCCTTTCAGACCTGTATGGCAGGGCCTCACTTTGTTCTAGTTCTCTGTGGGTAGTGTTCCAAGTGTGTGTGAAGCAATAAAGAAGCAGATTGTTGAAGCTGTCAGTCTCCTATGCGCTATCTGGATAGGTAAGCTCAATCTCACACACCAGACCTCAGAGGATACTACACTGCCTACATCAGTCTTGTCACTGAATCTCAGGATCTTATACAAATGATGAATTACAATGAATGATTGATTTAGCTCCTGACCATTTTAACAAAGCTTCCACTTGGCTCGTTCCTCAAATGTCTGATAGTTCTCTTGATTTTGTAATTTTCCTGCAGGAGACCCATTGCAGATTCTGTGTGGTGGACTCCAGGTTTCTGGATTCCTAGAGGCAAAGATCAACAACCTTTCCAGTTTCATTGCCTGATCTTTCCCTATTCCTGTCTTTCTGTCTGAGACATCTGCTATTTCCTTAGGCATTTATCCCAGCTGTCATGTTAGTGGTTGCTCCAGATGTCTTGAGGAAAAAAAGAACACACTGGTTCTGAACTGAGAGCTCACCTCATGCAGACTTTTAGAGACTGTAACTGATGAATAAGTTTTCTGTTTCCCACATTTATACCAAAAAAGAGCCTTTGAGTACTGTTTTTCTTTAAAAAGAGCAACGGGTTCTCTTGAGTACTTGTTACAACAGCATACTTCACACTTTGAATAAAGCCTGAACAACTTGTGACCAAACGAACCAGCTGTGCATTATGGCATCCCAGTGGTGTATGAAGCCTCAAAGGAGTTTAAAATGTAATTCTAAGCAGAGTTTCATCCTTATTGACTTCAGTGGACTTAGAAAGGTTTAACTCAGTTTAGAATTGCAGTTTTAATAACCCACCAGGCAGCGAAAGCAAAGTTGTGTACTATATACATCTGTGTGAGTCATAGGTTGTACAGGCATATTTATTTACATTGCGTAGTGTTCTCTATTGTGTGTGTAGCCTTATGTCTGATAGACAAGATTAAGCCCCTGTGTAGATACAAACTCTGTACAACAGGGGCACCCTCTGACACAGTTTAAGATTGTTACAGTTTAAGATTGGGGGAGAATCCCCCCAGGCTTGCAGAACATATTACTTGGGAGGGATGGGAAACCCCCCAAAATATTAAAAACAATGTGTATGTATGCACAAACATTGAAAACAGTTTGGTGCTTAGGTGGCAAAGAGGAGATGATAAGGAAGAAGGGAAGTTTCCCTTCTGTCATTCCTTTCTTTTATAACCAAAAATCATCACCATTCACAAAATATCTAGTAGAATATACCATGGTCACATAATATCTTATGTTGAAATGTAATGTCCATAAATGTTAAGATATAGACCCATAAATTAAATTAAATTACCTAAGTGATAATTTCCCATGAAACAAATTAGTAATTGTGTGTGTTATGTGCTGTCAAGTTGCTTTAATTGATGGCAATCCCATGAATCAATGTCCTCCAAAGCATCTTATAATGAGCAGCCTTGCTCAGGTCTTGAAAACTGAAAGTCATAACTTCCTTTATTGATTCAATCCATCTTATCTTGGGTCTTTCTCTGTTCCTACTGCCTTAAAATTTTCTTAGCATTATTGTCTTTTCCAGTGACTCTTGTCTTCTCATGACTTGACCAAAGTACGACAACCTCACTTTAGTCATTTTAGCTTCTAGAGAGAGTTCAGGCTTGAACTTTTTTTTTTTTTTGGCAGGGGGAGTCTTTTTGGTGGTCTATGGTATCTGTAAAACTCCTCTCCAATACTTCAAGTGAATCAATTTTCTCCTGTCAGCTTCCTTCACCGTCCAACTTTTGTATTAATAGTAATGGGGAATATCATAGTATGAATTATTTTAATCTTGTTCTTTAGCAACACTTCCTTACACCTAGGGGTTGTTTTTCCCCCTAATTATTTCATGGTTGCCCTTTGAAGTCTCTATCTCCATACTATGTTCTACATCATGTTGTGGTGGTAGTGTCTCTTTTGACTGATGACTGAGCCAAAGACTTTTGTCTTCTTCATGATCAGCTGTAATCCTGCTTTGGCTCTTTCGGCTTTAAACTTCATCAGTAGATGTTACAAATAGTCACAGATTTCTCAGAACTCTCTCAGCCCCACCTACCTCACAAAGTGCCTGCTGTGGGGAGAGGGAGGGAACATAAGTTCTTTGAGACTCCTTCATGTAGGTGGTACTTACTTTCAGCTGCTAGGACATTGTATGTGCAGTTGTGGAAGCAAGATAAATTACCAGAAAAATGGGACTGGATTTTAAAAGTTATGTCCTGGAGTGAAATGGACAAACTTACAAGAATTTTAAAAGACTATGAGCTGGAGAGTTTTAAAATGGAGTGGGAGAAGTTTAGAAGATATGTGGAAAAAGAAGGGAAAATAAAGGGACACTGGGTGATTTTTGATAATAATTGAGGGTTTTTTTTCTCTTTTTTTTAAAAAAAGAATGAAGATGGATTATAATAACTAAATTGGTTTATATAGGTTTTGTTTTTTCTCTTGTAGGATGATATGTAGTTTTCTCTTTAAGGAAATTCTTTAAGTGATAAGGTTACCTTTTTTTTTCTCTACTAGTATTTTAAATAATTGACACCGGTGGGAGTCTTGATATGGGGGGAGGGGGACAATAAAATGAGTAATGTATGGGATAGGAATAGAGTGTTTTTTCTTATGTTATTAGTATTGGATATTATTACCATATGTTACTAAATAAAATTGTTTTAACTCGGAGACTCCTTCTTGTAGAGAAAAGTGGAGTTTTAAAAACCATCTCACTCTTCTCTCTTCTTCTTCAGCTCTTAACTATTTTCTGCCAGTTATGTGGTGTCGTCTGGATGTCTCAAGTTGTTAATGTTCCTTCTACCAATCTTTGCTCTACCTCCATTTAAACCTAATCCAGCTTTTTTCTTATTATATGTTCTGCAGGGAGCTAAAATGCATTCATGTTTGACAACTTTGCCTACTGGAAACCATTTTTTTTCTCCACATTCTGTCCTAAATGTAACCACTTGTCCAGAGTATGGGCTGTGCATCAAAACCATCAGGTGCTGTGGCACACCCATTTTTTTTAAAAAAAAAACAAAAACAAAAACACTCAGCTTTTCAGGATCCACGCAGTTTAAAGATTTACTATAATCTGATTTTCTTCTGAAATTCTCTGATATGCTGCAGTAACCATGGCATGTTTACTATATGATCTCTGTCTTCCATATATGTTTATTTTTTAAAAAAAATTGATAGAGATTCAGGAAAAAAGGGGGGAGGGTATTGAAAAGGTGGATTATAGAACATTATTTGCATTTATCAAGTAATTAATATTATATATAGTGCATATAACAAAAATAGGATATTCTCTAAGATACTTCATTTTCAACTCCCTTGTAAGTTTTAACATAACAATTATACTCATGGCTATATCAAAGAGAAGGAAAGAGAAACAATTAAATGAGGATAAAATAATTTTAAAATCTATTCCAATTTTCACATACACTATACATCCTAAATATAAAAAGATAGTGATAGATTAAATATAATAATATAATAATTCTGATAAAAATTAAGTAGTGATTTTCAGGTGATTAATATTTTAACATAAAATTGACCATACTTTGTTCTATATCATGTCAAAAATAATACGCTGAAATTATACAAACTGTAATAATATGACAATGGGGGAAGCACTGTGAATAATGGCTGCTCAATTTATATTAAATACAGTTGAATGCATATGTTGAATAATTTTAATACAAATCTCATGTCATAAGCCTCTGTTAAAATTAGTGAATCATATTTATAAGTAACAGTCACAAAATTTAAACAAGTCAATGATAACAAAACAAAGTTTCAACTGGTAATTCCAACCTATGACAAATTCTTACAACAAACAAACAAAATGGGTGCAATCAGACGCATGCTTAGATCTGACATATTGTAGCTGTGCCTGGCTGTTGGATTTAAAGTTCACATCCAGACTGGAACATGTCAGTCATTTGACATTCGTCAGCAGCCTAAATTCCCCCAACTCTGTGTCAGGCCAGCTTGTTCTGATTTGTGACAAATTTGCAACAAACATAAACATGACATGTTCTGACTTGCGATAGACTCTTGTATCAAACATAAGCATCAATTCGATGAGCACCTAGATTTCAACTCATTTCATGAGAGGTCTTCCTCAGAAAAGGATCAACTTTGAAGGTATTTTCATTACAGTGTCTTCCATGGACTTGCCTGGAACCAATCTTCTAATTTCAAAGTTCATACATAGAATAAGCCAATCACCAAATTCTCTTTATGAGGAACAAGAGCCTTCCAGCTTTGACATCATCCTTCAGTGCATTGTTTCCATCTTTATTTTGTCCTGATCACGTAACGTATTTTCATGTTGATCTTTCAGTATCCCCAGCCACGGTTTGAATTTCCTTTTGATTTCCTGGATCCTGGTGAACAGTTCTCCTGTCCCTTTTTTTGAAGATGAGGAGATTGAATTTATACCCAGCTCTTCACTACCTGAAGAAGTCTCAGAGTGGCTCACAATCTCTTTTCCCTTCACCTCCCCACAACAGACACCCTGTGAGGTAGGTGAGGCTGAGAGAGTTCTCCCAGAACTGTTCTTGAGAGGAACAGCTCTGTGAGAACCTGTGACTGACATGTTCTCTTCTCTTCTAGTTCTTTGCACTGATTCTTATAATAGTTTTTCTATGATTTTTTTTGCAAATAACCGAAAAGCTGAGTTTATAGTTCTTGTTCTAGGCGTCTCCTTTTTCTTTCTGCTTCTCATCTGTCTTTAGCGATTTTTGAAGTTTCATCCATCATTCATCAATGTTTTCCCTTTCTTCTGGCTACAGGAATAGTCTTTGCACATTCTTTCTTAATAATATATCTGATTTCAACTCACAGTACCTCTGGTTCATGTTCAGTTGAAAGTATTGCAAATCTGTTCTTTACATGGTCTTTAAAATCTTTAGGAATGTTATTAAGAATATATTTAGGCTCTCCGATTATTTCAGTGTTTTTCTTACTTGTCTCTTCTCTCTGCTGGTGGCCTCAGAGGAGAAAAGGAAGGGAAAAAAACAAAGCCTCTAAAATGAAGATACTTCATTTTTATCTGGGTTGGAAGTATGTTTTTTTCTGCCTCAATACTCTTGTCTGGTTATGCCTTTGCCCTTCTCAAACACTAAATTTTGATATTTACACTTTGTGTTAGCTGCAATTTTTAGCTTTTTTCTTTAGCTTTATTATAATTTTTTATATTAACAGTTCATAAGGTGTCGAGCATCATCGATAAAATATCTTTAATGAGTTTTCCTTGAGTGTAAGTGAAAAGGATAAATGGGTTTAATTTGTAATGCAATAGTGAAGGTGAATGCATTAAATGGTGAATAGAGATAATGGAATTTGAATGTATATATAATCAGTGAAAACACTGCCTTCGACTTCTGTTTTAATAATACTTTTTTCTTTTGTATGGTAACGGGTTTGTACACAATATATTAATTTAATAAACTATAAAAATATTGGGGGGGGGAACAGTTCATAGTTTGTATCACAATCAGTTTCCTGGTCTTGCTTTTAGCAGACCTGTTTCTGAAGAAATAATTAATTACTATACCCTTATTGCATGGTAAACTAATTACTTGGAAATATCCTTTTATTTTTCTAGCCAATTATTTACATGTTGTATTACAAACCACACATAGAAATGGAGAGACATAACTTGGATCCGGACAGCTTTTTTATTCAGTTTTCATCAATTCCTCTCCTTATTACAGCCTCTGTCTCATGTGCTTTTTGTCTATTCAGATCTCATGATCTACACAGCATAACCTTTTTGTTCAAAGGGGACCCTCTCCTCTCTTTTCTACCCACTTCCTAGAAAACTGGTTGGATCTATCAAATATAACCTCTGAATGATCTTATCTGTTTCTTTTTATCATTCATACAGACACCTGCATTTTAAATGCAGTGATCAGATTTCTGCTGCTCATATTGATTTTCTATCCTTGTATCAAAGACTTCCTTTGAAAATTTAAAGGACTTCATGGGGCTCCCATTTGTCACCCATTCATTTATCTAGTGATATTGTTTCTGGCTGGATCTCAGAATTTTCATTTCAATTTTTCCTCTCTATTGTATGAATTAAATTCACAAAACTTACTATTTCAGTATTTGCAAATTCATTTTTCCTAGGAAATAAATGTGTTTTTTCAAGATGATTTGAGTATCAATGCCATTTGAATATTGTGTATTATTTGTATATGTCTAAATGAGCTATAGTGTACATACAAATTACATTAACATGCAATTAAAACAACCAGTACCACAAACAAGATGGAAAGAACAAACTGTTCATGATGACAAGATATATAAACATTTTTTAAAGGGTTTGTTTGGACATTTGTGCTTCCAAAAAGCATGCTTAGCCAATATTTTGCACAACACACTAACCTGTTTGTCCAAAAATACAATGCTGAAATCAGTCCTCTTTTCTGAACCAGGCTCCATGAACATACCTTGATTTAGCTGAAGATAGTAAGCCGTACAATTGGCAAGTCCAGTGAAACACAGAAAACAGATTACCTCAGTCGCTGCTGTAAAGGAAAAATAATTTACTTGTGGTATATAATGAAATTGGGTACAATTTAGGTTCAAAACAAAGTTTATTGTGGAACTTGAACAGGCATAACAACTTTTGAATCATTCAGTAAATAAGACTAGGCCCAGGCCAAATTTCCTCCCTTCTGCTTCCTGTTTCCTATCCTACCATACTACATCTCCCAGCAGACTCTGTTGTTTGCAGTCACTACTATATTTAAGATCGCTACAATTTGGTGCTCTGAAAATGTTACTTGCAGTGTGGTTTTCTTTCTTTGTCAGCCACAGTTTTGTAAATCAGCTGCCATTTGAAACAATTTTCATAAAACACCAATCTTTCTGTGAGTTTTGTCTGTCAACAACGTAGATGTATTTAGTTGAAAAGTCATTAAGGTGCAGCACTCACTTTTGTTGCCAAAGGAAGACCATTTCAGAGAGGCAGTTTTACATAGACATTGAATTTCAGGTAAAAAAGACCAGACAAAAGAGAAGTTCATAGAATGAATGTATCCAGCATGATATGGAAAAATGTGAATTTCAACCTTCTCTGTCAAATACCTCACATGTCACACAGCACAGCTCAAAACTGGGTAATGAATTTTGAGCTCTGTCATCCTATACACAAATAAACCTCCCTAAACTTTTATGGTGAAAGAAAGTTTAGTTGAAATTCTATTAATGGATGGAACATGTTCTTAGTTAAAGCCTATACATTTGTATAAATCACTAATCAGGGCCTTTTTTGTAGCAGGAACTCCTTTGCATATTAGGCCACATACCCCTGATGTAGCCAATCCTCCTGGAGCTTACAGTAGACCCTGTACTAGCAGCCCTTAGAGGATTGGCTAAATCAGTGTGTGTGTGTGACCTAATATGCAAAGGAGCTCCTGCTACAAAAAAACTTTGTCACTAACAGTAATCATCACAGCACAGATGCAACTAAGCAAATGCTTTTAAAGGATTAATTTGAAAAACCAAAAACAAAAACTGGCCAGTGGTGTAGAGGAGCACTGAAAACCAAGGGACCCCCACCTGCACTGGTGTGTGTGTGTGGGGAGGGGTCCTGATAACCCTACTAATTTTCCATCCTCTCCCCAGTCCAATACATTTTTCTCTGCACAGAAATGATCTGGTGGATCTTAACCTGTGAATTTGAAGAAAATATAAGCTTCTTGGGGTGGCAGTTGATGTGATTATATGACTAAAATGTGGAAGGAATATAATTCATTAACTAACCCACCTGCCTTAATTGCTGTCAACAGATTTAACCGCTAATTTTGCTCTCTCCATTGCTCGAATGTAGCCACTTTTCTATTAAATGGAACAGGACAGTTTTGCCAGAGATTCTGGAGAGGGTTGTTGTTTTTTGCCATCTTCTGAGGTTGGAGCAGGGGTCACTTGGGGTGTGGGGGGGGGACCATTTCATGTAGCTGTTATGAATAATAGCCACATATGGGTCTGTCCTTCTTAAATATGCCTTGAATCTGAATTTGAAAAAAAAATGTTCCTTTGGAAAATAGCACTATCACTCTTGGGTTCATGCTTATGGAACTAGTAAGAATTAAGATTTTGCTGCTTTCCCTTTCTGACTACTGCCTCTGACTTGTGTAACTAATGCCATGGAACATCATTCCAGGGGGTGTGTGGGAGTGAAGGGACTGATAGTGGGGAGGGGTACATGGAGAAATCCGCTGACAGCTGGGAACCTACCTTGCAGATTTGTATAGATAAAGCTGAAGAAAGGATAATTGTGTATGCTGTCCTGAATCCTTTAGAGTAAGAATAGGTTAAACATATATTTAACAGATTACAAAAATGTGATAGATACACGTTAAACTCTAAACTGTAAACTGTTGCATTTAGTTTGTTTCGTTTTTTCCCCCTTTCACATACTAGATCCCTTCACTTTGAGAGCATCATTTTTTCAGGAGAATATTGGATCCAATGCAAAAATACTACTGGTCAGAAAAGCACCTTCAATTTGGATATGATCCTATGGAAGGGGGAAAGACATGAAGCAGACTGTGCTTGGCGAAACCAGACATCAAGAATGCAAAATCTGCCGACAAGGACCAGCAGCCAAAGAGAGTTTGTATTTAAGACATGCTGAGGTAATTGCAAAGACCACACTGAGATATCTGTTGGCAAATGCCGATTTTAATAGCCACCCAGTCTAATTAAGTTGGGAAAAGGCCAAGATGCCCAAGTTAAAACACCTATTATAACAAGAGCTATTAGGATTTAACAACTGCAAGCAATCAAAGACTTTGAAGTGATGTCTCAGTGGGGGGAAATCACTCTTTCCACATTTCATTATGGGTTGGGCTAGATTTTCAGCAAAGTTCAAAGCCTTCCTATTGGATGCTATTTAAAGTGCTACTGCAAAAAAAGTGCATGTTATGAAATTTTGTTGCAGTTATGTCTTGTATCTAGGGTTGCCAAACACCAGGTAGCACTTGGTATCTCCCACTATTACAATTGATCTCCAAATGACCAAGATAATTTACACTAGAGAAAATGGCTGCTTTGGAGAGTGGACTGCATGGCACTGTACCCTGATGTGTTCCTACCCCAAACTCACCACCCAGGCTCCACTGCCAAAATCTCCAGGTATTCCCCAACCCAGAGCTGGCAACCCTAATTGTATCCCCTATTTACTGTAATAGCATTATAAAAATAGTTAATATTTTTAAAGCAAGGGGATTTGTGCATTTGACATGTTATCCAAAACATGGAAGCCAGTATTTTCTCAGCCTTCTGAGTGGCTTTGGAAGTGTAAGAAAACAATTGCCCTAAGCCTTGGCAACAGGTTGTGTTTAGTCCTTTTGTTTTGAATCAAAAGATATGTTTATTTCAAGAAACTCAGTAGCTGGTATGTTTACTGGTGAGGTGACAAGCTGTTCCATTCTATTGTGACCCTGCCATGGAGTTTGTTGCGAGCACTTATCCTGTATGGAGCTGCAGCTTCCCTTTAAGAATTGCTAGCCAGATTTGGCATTTGAAAACTTGTTGCTGTTGCTCAATTGCTGGATGTTTTCTGCTGTGCGTGCATCCTGTGAGTTTGAATGTTTTTATATGATTCAATTTGAAGGTATTTTTTTTAAATTTGTGCTATATGCTGTATGCTGAGAGTTTTCCTTTTACTAACGAGTTATATAATTACCCACTGAAATGAACCCCAAGGTCAGTCAGACCAGATATATAGGTTTTCAAGTACTAAGAGTTCCAGCATGGCACCCAATACTCTGTAAAACAGCTTCATTTCAATGGTTGTTTTCAGTTCTTCATTGCATAAACAGCTCCTGAAACATTCGAGGCTGTATAGCATGAGGGATCTTATAACAAAAAAGAAACTACAGGGCATTAAAGACAGACTATTTTGTATGCTGGAAGGATTAATTCAGCAAGCAGCGCCCAGATGAGTTGTTCTACACAAACAAACAAACAAAAAGGGGTTCTTAATTCCTCTTTTACAATGTTGACAATTTTCCTTTACCTTTCTCTCTCTCTTCTTTGGATATCTGTGGCAAAACAAGACTTGTTTCTTAGATTTTATTGAAAGCATTCATGTGTAAGCCTCAGCTGAACAAAGATAGTGTTGGAAAACAAGGTGCATTGTTCCTGCAAGATAATATTTTGAGTCTTAAAGAGGTATTTGAGAAGGAACAAGAGGAAAGCAGTATTCTTTACTTGAAAGACAGATGTATGAGAGAAGGAAGTTATATGAAAGGCAAAGGGGGCAACTGGAAAAAAAAAAAGAGAGACCTTCATATGCAAACAACAATTATACTCAATAAGAGTAAGATAAGACCTACACTCTGTGTGCAGAAGACCCAGAAAGTGAATTTAAACTGTTTAGTGTTTCCAGAGAGTTCAGAGCGGCATACAAGGTTCTTCCCAATTTTATTATCACAACAACCATGTAAGACAGATTAGGGTGAGGGTGTGCTTACTGGTCAAAGCCATCCAGTGAGCTTCATGGAAGTATAGAGATTTCAACTCAGATCTTCCAGATCTCTCCAAAGACCACAATCTTCTCATAAAAGGAAAAGTAGATATATTCACCAGGATGTCCCAAATAGAAAGCCATTCTCTCAAAAAAAGTGGTGGTACCATCTACCTGGATATGGCTGATTCCTATGCCATTTCTAGAAAGCATGAGGATGCTAACCACAAAAGGCCTGGGATCCAAGGGGAATAAAACTAGCAAACGGCAAGGGGAGAGTAGGAGCCGGGATCTTCCATCTGTTGGAATTCTCCAATTTGAAATGTAGCAGCAACATCTAAAGTTGGCCTAGATATGTATGGAGGTGTGCTTGTGTGTAAGTGGAATACAATGGGGTGCTTTTGAATTTTCTTGGTGTGAGCTTAACAAACATTACTGTGTTCAAAAACCTGCTGCCTGGCTTTCTCTGTCTCCCTCCCTCATCTCTGGGGAAAATCCCTGTTGGGTCAGAGTGGATTTACGCAGTAGTCTGACAATCTTTTCAGTTCACTTATACTAGGCCTGGGATAACTGCACCTTGACACATGGACTTAGAATCATTAGACATGGGTTCACATCCCTAGTTTGTGATATAGCTCAATGTAGCTGTTTGTTTTTTTAGGGTTTTATTTACTTTTCATGTTTTAATGGCCTTGATCAATGTTTACCAAAATCAACTTCTTATAGGCTTGCCAATTCCCAGGTTCTGGTGGGGGATCCCCTGGTTTTGCAGGCTCCTTCCCACCCCAAGTCAGCTGGACAGGAGGGGGAAGCCCCGAGCCAACGGAAGGCTAGAAGAAGCTTGGAAAGGCTGGCTTTTTTGATGGTGTGTGTGCCTTTAAATATGTAGGAGCTAGGCTGAATGGGGGTGGGCTAGGCTGGCAGAACAACATGGGTGCTCCCAGTGAGCTGTGAAGGTGTAAGAAAGAAAGGGAAAGCAGCCCAGACCCTCTGTTTGTTTTACAAAACTCAGTATTATTCTGGAAACTATTCTCTGATCCATCACATAGGTCACCAACTATATTTAATAACCCTATTTTGCCAGATGCCTGCTTACATCATTATAAGATGGTATATGGGGAAACAATTACAAGCCCACTTAATTTTGATATCTTCCATAACTTACCAACTTGGCCTCCAGTGGAGTGTACAGAAGTAAAGCAGCTCATTGATACTTTGAAGCCCGGGAAAGCCCCAGGCATTGACCTAATTCCATCAGAACTATTTAAAATGAATGCAGAATTGTGGGCCCCAGTTTTGGCAGCTTTGTTTTCACAAATTGATCAATCAGGGAAAATTCCCAAGGACTGGGGAGCAGCTATTATCATATATAAAATTATCATATATAAAAAAGGTAACAAAGAAGATCCAAGCAACTATAGGGCGATCAGCCTGTTAAGTGTAACAAACAAGCTATATCTAGACACCTATTGTGGAGATTTAGAGACTGCCTTGAGAACGATTTTTGCCTAGGCGAGGAACAGGTTGGCTTCAGAGAAGGTTGTGCCTTGTTAAACCACTGCATGCTGTTGGACCACTTGATTGTAAAATATTCCTCAAACTCAAGTGTGTCATTATATGCTGCATTTCTAGACCTGAAGTCAGCCTTTGACTCTATCCCTAGGACCATCCTATGGGATAAATTATGAGCCACCAACACTGATATACAGTTGTTATTACTTATTTAGGCCCTTTATGATCAAACAACCATCTGGGTCAAATATTCCCATCAAGACTATTTGACAAACCCCATTTCTACCAACAAAGGGGTTAAGCAAAGATGCCTCCTGGCCCCCTACTTATTTAACTTCTATATCAATGATTTGGCGTTGCATATAAATAAACCAGAATGCCACCCACCGAAGCTAGGCAACAAACATATAGGGGTGCTCCTTTATGCTGATGATGCGGTTTTACTTTCAAGGACTCCCTTAGGCCTCAGAAGAGGCTTGAAAGCTTTCGCTCAGTATTGCTTAGAAAACAATCTAGAGGTAAATTACGTTAACCAAAGTAATGACCTTTGGCAAAAAGACACCCAGATCACACCATTGGTACTTAAATTCTATTCCGATTGAACAAGTTTCATGCTTTAAGTACCTGGGGGTCATGTTTCAAGCAAATGGGAGAAGAACCACCAATATAAACATGATTACCTCAAATGCCAAAAGGAGTGCGGTGGCTATTCAAAAATTCTACTGGGGCAAAGGGGGTAAATGCATAATTGCAGCCCTTAGATTGTTTAAGGCTAAATCCCTCTGCCAGCTAACATTTGGTGTCCCAATCAACATCACTACAAACTACAAAAAACTGGAGAGTGTTCAATCAAAAATTTTAAGAACAGTTCTACAGGTACCCAAGGGCATTCCGAATGCATTAATTAGGATAGAAACTGGCATGATTACAGTAGATGCAAGGATTTTGGCCATCCAGCTCTGGTTGAAACTTATGTTTTTTCCTAAGGGCTTGATCAATTTAATTCTGCAAGATATCTTGGTCCCAAGATGAATTAGGGCCATAGAGGACAGAATTCATTATTACAGCCTTTCCAAACGATATCTCAGTTCTCTCACTTATGATAATCCTAGGGAGATAGTGAAACAGAGAATATTGGACGTTGTAAGACAAAATGACCTCAATAGCACAACCAAATGATGAGCTCTGACAGAACGAATCAACAGGGTGACCACAATGCCCTACCTATACCGCTTAACGAACAATGAATATAGGAGAACATTTACTCTTATGAGGTGGGACGTTCTCCCTTCAGCGGTGGTGGAGGGGAGATACAAAAAAGCGTTGTTCCAAGAACGATTGTATCCCTGCTGCAATGATGATATCGAATCTCTTGCCCATGTCATATTTGACAGTGAGGCTTATAATGATCATCGAGAAGTACTTCCATTTTCCACGGCCATACCTTTTACCAGTAGCCAAAAATTGCAACTCCTTAAGAATCTTCTTAGTGATAGGAACCCTGAGGTTACATACAAATTGGCAAAATTTGGCTGGCTTGCCACAAGAATAAGGAAAACTCTAATAATTCAGTCGGGAAATGGCTAAACACCTTTGCCAATCTGTTTGTTGTAACTGCCATGTTTTGTTATATTTGTAGTTTTATAACAGTATTTTATGCTTTTTATGTATGATTTTATGGACAATCAGTTTTAATTTTGTATGATTTTACTGCTTTAAATGCTGGTTTAGGAGTGAATAAACAATTTATTTATTAAGGGAAGAAACAGAGAGGTCTAGGCAGGGTTTTTAGTTTATCCTTGATTTTAAACACTAATTTTACATCTTCAGTGTCAGTGTCTTAAAGTCTGTGTTCATATTTTATATATATTTTAGGTGGTATCATATTTTAGTGTATAATAATTATTGTATATTTATATTACCTTTTATTGGTTATGACTTGGACTTTTATGAATTATTTGCTGGACTATGACCATTATAAATAAATAAATAAAAATTTACAATCGTTTCAGAAGTTGTTTGCATAGGAAAGGGTAAACTAGAACTTTTGGTTTCCCTGTGTTAGTCTGAAGAACTTGGTTGACTATATAGCAGATGGTTACATTCAACAACATGAGTAAATTGCCCCAGTGAGACCACAAAAGTGTGAGCTAGCAAACTGTTTATTTTGGCTGCTTTGTGAGTATGTTTGTGTGTGTGTTCACTTTCATTTAGTGCACCTGAAGCTGCTTGGCAATGAGGAAATAAAGACTGTAATCAGGGGAACTGCACTGCTGCGTTTTTATTTATTTATTTATTTTAGGGAATGGGAAAGTCTCCTGGCTCAACCCCTAAAGTCCCCAGATATTTTCTATGTTAGACTTGACAATCCTAACTTCTTAAGTAATAGTGGAAGAATGACAGGGTAGAGGGGAAGAGTTTCTTAATCCCCCCTATAATCCTAAATAGTCTCTTCCAAATTATGTTTTCCTCCATATCTGGAAAAACATTCGGTCATCTTTCTCTCTCTACCCCCCCCCTCCTGCCCAGTTAGCTATAAAACAAACTTGGGGAGTGGGCAGGGGAATCTGATTCAAAAACCAACTAAAATGAAAAGGATTAAAACATCAAAGTCAGATCTTCATCATCCTAGAAGTTGTTCCATTTGGAAGTGGAAGAAGATGACCACAGAACAGCAACTGTTCTACTGACAATGTGGATAACCGTCTTCTGAGGTGGGAGCAATTTTGCTACATTTCTGCATGTGAAGTGATGGGATGAGCCATTCATATTTGATGCAGAGCAACATATACAAACAAGTAGGACCCCAAGGATTTGCAGGTGGCATCTTGCTTCCCCTTGGTGCAACAAGTCAGAGAGGTGAAATCCTTACTTGTAAGAATGTTTCATTCAAGTGGGCACTTCAAATTTGCCTTTAATTTCCACATGAAGAAATGTTTGGTGGCGACTTAACTTCACAATTGTGCATGATCATTGTATGTTTTCACCAGCGAAGAAGTCTGCATGTGAAGAGAATTTTATCTCCAATAAAATCTTGGGACAATTTAGGAAAGTGCAGAATCCTCCTAGAAAATTTCTGCTCGCCTCCCTGAAACAATTTTAATTTCCCTTGGAATACATTGTCCTTTTTTTGCCTCAGATACCTTCAGATTACTAACAACTCTAACAAAAATCTTTCTCTAGACCTTTTCCTCTTTCTTATCACTTCCAGAAACTGAATCTATTTAGTACAGATAAAGAGAGAGCAATCCATAATACCCTCCCTTCTACAAACACTAATTTGCTGGCATCAATATAAGAGGAAAAGCTTTTGACAAGGCCTGGTTTAAGGGAATTTCTGCCTGGAAAGTACCTTTTGATTCATTATATTGCAAATAAGTGGTTTGTAACAGACCACAGAGGGCAAGGTGATGACTCTAGCTTGCAATTTAGTCACCTATGGCAGCAAAACTTTGGAACTGGGGGATTCTATAGATTGACTACAGGATTAGGCATATATCCAAAAATGGGAAGCTGTCAGGATCTGTAAACATTTCCCAGCACGTTTGCTGCCCAACTGGGAACCTTGATATATTAAGGCATCTTGCAAGTAACTTTGTTCTCTTCCTGTTTAATGACTCTTTGAAAGGAATCTTTGAATCTCCGTTTTATAGACACTTTTTAAAAAAGGAAAATGATTAAAATGTTGAAATATATTTCAATAATCAGAGTACCTATTTGAGAGATATGGTTTTCTATTACTGCCTACAGGGAATAGTAATTGTGTGATTTTCTGGGGTGTGGGAGTAGAAATAGAGTAGTTTGTAGTATATTTGACTCTCTCTCTCTCTTTTTCTCTCTCTCTCAACCTGCCTGTCCCCCCATGGGAACTGAAAACAGCTTACATTGTTCTCTTTTCTGCTGGTTTATCCTCACAACAACCTTGTGAGGTAGGTTAGGCTGAGAGTGTGTGACTGGCCTAAGGTCACCCAGCAAGGTTCCATGACAGACTGGGAATTTCCAAGATCCTTGACCAACACTTTACTGCATCACACTGGCTCTCTTTCTGAGTTTGGTATCTGCTTTTACTATTGTCACTTACCTCTGACATGCAGCATTTGATCGTTTACTCTTACCCGATGCAACCCAGACTTTTGTGTGTAGATTAGGGGTCCTGTTTCCCCAGTGGAGGATCACTACCTCCACTCCCATTGCCTGATGCCACTCTGAGAAGCACTGGGAGAACAATTAGAAACCCCCCACAGCACTGGCTGCAGTGCTATGTCACTTCTGGTGAAAAAATGGAAGTGATATAAGGTAGCTCTAGGAATTACAGGAAACTCTATATTTTTTCATTAGAAAAGTTGCACTGCCTGGCAACCCTAGTGTAAATCTTGGATTCACTGCAGAACAAAAGCAGCACTAACTGGCCAGGTTCACAGATGTAAATTGGTATCATTCCACTTGTAACAGCAGATTCTGAATTAATGGACATCTATGCCTGGAACCTTTGATCTTGACACATTTTTCTGTGCCAGAGTGATGCAGTAGCTAGTGATTCATGACAAGCTCTTTCCAGGTGACCCAGGATCAAATCCCTGCACTGCCATGAAGAGAAAACCAGGGATACTCACTCATTTACTGGTTTGACTCACATCCTGTTCACGAGTGACAAACTGGGAGACAATTTTTCAACTGACTGTTCATCTGTTGATTGGCTGTCAATGGCTGAGCCAGTTTTGTGTAGTGGTTAATAGCAATGGGCTCTGATCTGGGGACCTGGGTTTGATTCCCCACTCCTCCACATGCAGCCAGCTGGGTGACCTTGGGTCACTCACAGTTCTCTTGGAGCTGTTCTCACAAGAGCAGTTCTCTCAGAGCTCTCTCAGCCCCACCTACCTCACAGGGTGTCTATTCTGGGATGAGAAATGGAAGGATAATGTAAGCTGCTTTTAAACTCTGAGTGGAGAGCAGGGTATAAATCCAATGCTTCTTTATCATCATCTGTTGGTTGGCTGTTAATGGCTGAGCCAGTTTGGTGTAGTGGTTAAGTGTGCAGACTCTTATCTGGGAGAACTGGGTCTTGATTTCCCATTCCTCCACATGCAACTGCCAGAGTAACCTTGGATGTCATAACTCGATTAGGAGCTCTATCTGGAAAGAACAGTTTCTGTCAGAACTTTCAGTCCCACCTACCTCATAGGGTGTCTGCTGTGAGGAGGGGAAGGAAAAGGAGATTGTAAGCCGCTCTGAGACTCTTCCAGGTGATAAATTAAATTCTTCTTCTTCTTCTTCTTCTTCTTCTTCTTCTTCTTCTTCTTCTTCTTCTTCTTCTTCTTCTTCTTCTTCTTCTTCTTCTTCTTCTTCTTCTTCTTCTTCCTCTCCTTCTCCTTCTCCTTCTCCTCCTCCTCCTCCTCCTCCTCCTCCTCCTCCTCCTCCTCCAATGCTGGTTGCAATTTAAAGTAAATCTGTTAACTCCATTGCCATTTTCAATCATGCTTCCCAGCTTCGCCCCCTTTCATTGCTGAACATATTTGTTTTCCAATATTCTCATTTTATTTATGTACTACTTCTGTTCTGAAAGCACTTACATAGCATTTTCTTCTCACACAGGGGCTCAATAATCCTCTCTGCTCAGAGTGCCCATTAGCACATTTTTCTGCTTCTCCCAAAACCATTAGGCATGGCTTAACATAACATGGCAGTTGCCTTTTTGTGGCTTCAGGCATGACACTCTTGCTTATGTTTCATTCTATTCCCACAGCAACTTTGTGTCACAGCAAGAGCTTTTACAGATAGCAATTTGCCATAGGGTTCAACATACCTGCTCACAAAAGATGCTATGTTACCTGTTTATCCTGGCTATTGACCACAGCAGTAGATAAAATAAGGTATAATTTATTTTACCTATATTATTATGACTGGCTAGATTAATATCAAGAACTCGTGGACATTCAATGAAATTGCTGAGCAGTCAGGTTAGAACAGATAAAAGGAAGTACTTCTTCACCCAAAGGGTGATTAACACATGAAAGGCTCGGCCCTTCCCAGCCAAGCCGGCGCAGCCAGAGTTCAGGCTGGGGGCCGCTTTTGCCCCCGCGGAAGAATGAGGACAGAGATTGACAGCTAAGTCAATCCGGGGCTTGAGGTGGGCGTGGCGCCAGGGCTATATAAGCCCGGGCCCCGCCCAGAATGAGGGTGGATGTCTTTTGGCTCTCTGACAGAGAGCCTCGTGCGCGGAGCGGCGTCGTTGCGGCCTTCGGAGCCTGGGAGCATCGAGGGTCGTGCAGTTTGTGGTGCACCGGCTGGCAGCGCAGGCGTGGGCAGCGCAAGCGGCCGGTGATCGTGCGCCGAGGGAGCGTGGTTTGTTGGTGGAAGCAGGGGGCGGATAGCGCGAGCGGCGGCTGTTGACAGGGGGGGCGCCTGGGGGGAACCAGTTGCTGCGGGCGGGCCCGGTCCGTGGCGCGCGTGGCAGCTGTCCGCCGGGCGGTTGTCCTTGGGAAGGCGCGTGCTGGGTGCTAGGCGCTTGCGGCGGCCAAACTTGGAGCCCCTGTCATTTTCGGGCTGAAGCTCCTTGCGCTTAACACACGCTTGGAGAACGTTGCAGAGGGCGGTAATCCTTGGGGCGGCTGAGGGAAGCCCGTGCTTTACTCAGCTGCGTGAGGGGGCATTTTTAAACCCTGTGCTATCCTCCGGCGCGTGCGGTAGCCATTGGGAGGCTGTTGGGCGCCAAGGAAGGCGCGGCAGCCATTTTGGGGCCTTTTGAGCGGCAAGGAAGGCACGGCGCTAGCGAGCTCGGCGCACGCGGCGGCCATTTTTGAGCGGGAGCTGGAAACGACCATTGGCTGGGTGCCAGTAGCGGCCATTTTACATTTGATTAATACCCCGTGAGGAAGCATTCACAGCGGGGGCGGCCATTTTGAGGAGGCATTCCTAGTGGGGGTGGAGTTGCTTTGCCCTGTGTGCTCCCTGTAAAAGAGGAACACATCTCCATCTGCTAATTTGCCCTGTGTGGTCCTTGTTAAAGTGGAGCACATCTCTATCTGCTGTTTTGCAGAGAGGTGCTAGTGTGGAGGGGTATTCACTGACTAGCCTCAATAAGGTCGGGGTTATTAATATGGCTCCTAAAAAGGGTCAAGGTAAAAGCAAGGGCAAGCAGCCCGCACGCCCTCCCCGCGTGCGCCCTGCGGATGAGCGGGCCCAGAGTGAGCAAGTCCGGTTGGCCGTCATTAACCAGGTTGAGGCTTTAGAGCAGCAACAGCTTGCAGTGGGGGCCCCCATTTGGCAGGGGCGTCGTTGCGCTTCAGGGCGGTCGACGCGCCTTGCTTTTGAAACTGAGATGCTGGCCAGGCTGTCTGCATTGCAGGGTGGAGTGGCGATCCCTGAGCCGCAGCCGGAGCCGGACGATGAGGAAGACCCTGGCGAGGGACCATCTGGTGAACAGCTGAGTGGGGGTGCCGGCGGTGGCTTTGGGACAACAACCCCTGCAGGTGGAGGAACTCCGGTTGGTGCTGGGGGTAAGTTGTTACCACACCAAAATCACGGGTGGCCCTGGGCACCGATACAGTTGCCCGCCCCCCACCCTGGGCTGGGTGGAGGGGCTTGGGGTGCAGGGCAGCCCGGCACACCCGCCGGCCAGTGGGGTGCTGCCCTGCCCTGGTCTTGGGGCCTACAGAGTCCTGGTATGCAGGGACTGGGGTTGGGCAGCACTGGCTTGCAGGTGACGTGTTCACAGGGGGGGGGGCAATGACACCAACAGTTCCCACAGGGCCGCCCCCCCAGGGGGTTCTGCCTTGGGGGGGGCAGCAATACGCCCAGATGCAGGGAATGTCCCCTGCTGGGTTTGGGGGCGGTTGGTTCTACCCGCCGACCCCTTACGCCAGCATACCGGTGCACGCTTTCCCTTTCGGGGACACTTCCCTGCCGCTGGGGGATCATTTAACGGGGGCCACCAGGGAAAGGATCCTTCGCGGAGAGTATGTCGATGTCTTCGGCCTTCTCTATAGAGAACTAGAGAAGAAAAACAAAGACGAACTTGACGAGAAGGATAAAGAAAAATTAAAACGTCGCAAAGTTGACAGGAGTTGGGCAAACTGGCTGCCTGGCTTCTTGATTTTTGCGGGCGTTATTGCTAGGGCGCAGCCGGCCCGGGCCGCTGCCCTTTTTCAATATATTGATATTATATATAGGGCATACACAGACTTCGTCGGTGCAGCGTGGCTGCAATATGACGAAGCCTTCAGGATGAGGGCTGCAGTGAACCCTGGGTTGCCTTGGGACCAAGTCAACCAGCAGCTGTGGCTGCAGCTGATGTCCCCGGCGAGGCCTAATCCTGGCGACAGGTCAGACAGTGGACATTTAGTCCAAAAACAACATCAGCAGCTTGCTGCGGGAGCCCGCCCGTTGGCGGGCCAGCCGGTTCAACCCCGGCTGCTATGCTGGGAGTTCACTTCTAAGGGAGTGTGCACCCGGAAGCTCTGCAAGTTCAAGCACGAGTGCCCGCTGTGTAGCGGGCCTCATGCCCAGTCCGCCTGTAGCAGGTCCAAGCCAAAACCTTGGGGCAAACGTCCCGGGGGCGGTGGTGACAATCAACAGCCCCCTGGAAAAGGGGCCCAGTCCCATTCGGCTGGGGGTCCTCAATAAGTTTTTGAGGGGGTACCCGCGGAAAGCCGATGGCCAATATTTGTGGGAGGGGTTTTCATTCGGATTTAGGATCCCTTACCAGGGGCCTAGGGCCCCTTGTTTGGCTCCTAACCTTAAGTCAGTTGTGGGACTTGAACACATAGTCCGGGCAAAGATTGCCAAGGAGTGTAAGGAGGGTAGGGTCCTTGGACCCTTTGATTCGCCTCCAGTCGCAGCGTTGCGGGTATCTCCCCTGGGGGTGGTGCCTAAGAAGGCACCTGGGGAGTACCGTCTCATTCATCACCTATCCTACCCCAAAGGGGCGTCAGTCAATGACGCCATACCTGAGGAACTGTGTTCGGTGCGGTACACTTCATTTGACCAAGCGGTCAAAGTGGTGCGGGGTTGTGGAATTGGGGCCGAGATGGCGAAATGTGACATTAAGTCAGCATTTCGTCTCTTGCCAGTTCACCCCGAGGATTTTGAGCTCCTGGGTTTTTGCTTCGAGGGCAAATTCTACATGGATCGTGCCCTCCCCATGGGTTGCTCGGTATCCTGTGCCGCATTTGAGCGCTTTAGTTCCTTCATTGAGTGGGTGCTTCGGGACAGGACGGGGTGCAATGACACAGCGCATTACCTGGATGACTACCTTCTGGTTGGTCCTCCGGGCACTGGGCAGTGCGCCAGGTTGTTGGGGGCCTTTCAAGAGTTGGCCAGCGAGCTTGGGGTTCCCCTGGCGCAGGAGAAGACTGAGGGTCCCAGTACGGTACTTACTTTTCTGGGGATTGAGCTGGACACTCACAAACAGTCTTCTCGGCTGCCAGAGGAGAAGGTAATGGACCTTAAGGCTCGGTTGGCTACTTTGAAGGGTCGGCGCAAGGTTTCGTTGCTGGAGCTGCAACAGTTGGTGGGTCACCTAAACTTTGCATGCAAAGTGGTGGCACCAGGTAGGGCCTTTTTGCGGCGTCTTTGTGACGCTATGCGGCAGCTGCGTTCCCCCTACCATCGGGTCCGCGTGACCGCAGGAATGCGGGCGGACCTTGAAGTTTGGGAGTTGTTTTTGGAAGCGTTTAATGGTGTTTCATTTTAGAGGGAGGAGCTGAAGATTGAAGCTGAGCTTCAGATCTCCTCTGATGCCTCCGGATCTACTGGGTTTGGTGTGTACTTTAGGGGTCATTGGTGTGCAGAGCAATGGCCTGCAGAGTGGTTGGACAGTGGGCTCAGCAGGGACCTGACCTTTTTGGAATTTTTCCCTACCCTAGTCGCCGTTTGGCCCTGGGGTGAGCAACTTGCCAACCATTCCGTGCTCTTTTGGTGTGATAACATGGCAGTAGTACATGTTATCAACTCCTTAACGTCAAAGTCTCTGCTCGTCATGAACCTGGTTAGATCTTTTACGCTGCGTTGCCTCCGGCTGAACATTTTGTTCACGGCGAGGCATGTACCCGGGGTTTGCAATGGGGTGGCGGACGCTCTATCTCGGTTACAGATGGAGCGTTTTCGGCAGCTCGCCCCAGAAGCGGACTTGCGGCCGGAGCGGATGCCCTTGGACCTATGGCGGCTTGGGAAGCTGAAGCCGGTAGGGCCATTCAGTTGGCTTTAGCCCCTAGCACAAGAAGGGCTTATGATAGGGCGGCCTCTCAATTTTGGGAATTTAGGAGGGCTGCTGCATTGAAGGATTGCTGGCCGATTCCCACGGCCCACATTATGCAATTCAGTGTACATCAGAAGCAAAAGGGCTTGGGGCTAAAGACTATTAGGGGCCAACTAGCAGCGTTGGCCTTTATTAGCAAAGCCCGGGGGTTTGTGGATAGTACGTCTGACTTTAGGATCAGGAAAATGCTGGAGGGTTGGGCCAGGGAGCGTGGCCCACGCGTTGATGACCGGCAGCCCATCTCCCCTTCTATTCTGAAGGGGCTGTTTGGCAGCTGGCCGGCCATTTGTTCTTCCCCCTTCGAGGCCGCTTTGTTTCATGCGGCTTCGTTGGTGGCTTTTTTCGGTGCCCTAAGGATCAGTGAGCTGGTGTTGCAATCCAAGACGGACGTTTCCATGCGGGCGCTCCAGGCAGGAGACGTCAAAATTGGACAGGGGCAGGTTGTCTTGACGATAAGGCGGTCCAAGACCGACCAATGGAGGAAGGGGTCCGTCATCACTCTGGGGCAGTGTGCGGTCCAGGAGCTGTGCCCGGTGTTGGCTGTTAGGCAGTATATTCAGTTTAGGGGCATGGGGGAGGGCCCCTTCTTCCGGCATGAGGATGCCTCACCCCTCACCAAGTACCAGTTCTTGGCGGTGACCTGTCGGGCCTTGGCTGCGATAGGCTTGAAGGGGGTGAAATTTGGAACCCATTCGTTCCGCATTGGAGCTGCCTCCACTGCGGCTGCAATGGGTTACACGCCAGCTTCCATACAGCGCATTGGGCGCTGGCGGTCGGCAGCCTTTAAGACTTATGTTCGCCCGTTCGGGCCGTAAAGGGCGGTGGGTCAGAGCGCGGTTAGTATTGCTGTTTAAGTTCACCGGTCTGACCCCTTTTTTGTCTTTCAGGTGCTGTGGCTCGTGGTGAGAGGCGGCGTATTCTCATCTGCAGGCACAGCATGGTGTTTTGGGCCGCCCATCAAGCTCGGCGGTCATCAGTTGGCACCCAGCTGGGCCTCAGTGCATGGGCGGTCGTGGAATGGCTTGGCCGACGGGGCCTGCGATGGCCCGGTATTATGCCCTTATTGTTCAGGGAAAGGGCTGCTCCACCTCCACACATATTGGTTGTGCACTTAGGCGGTAACGACCTTGGGATGCTGCGGGGGAAAGCTCTCTCGCAGCAGGCACTGGCCGATCTCCGTGAAATAAAACGAAGATGGCCTGGGGTGATCCTGGTGTGGTCAGCAATTCTGCCACGCAGGGTGTGGAGGTATGCCCTTTCTCCTGGTGGGATTGAGCGCGCTAGGCGCAAGGCTAATAGGGCACTACAAAAAGCCATGGAAGATGGCTTGGGCATTTTCCTTCCTCATCCGGCCATACGGGTCGACGATGTTGACCTGTATCGGTCGGATGGGGTTCATCTGTCAGAATTGGGCAACCGGGCCTTTTTGGAGGAGATTCGGCAGGGTTTGCGGTCGGCTCTGGGCCGCCCGTTGGGGCGCTAATGCCTAAGCGGAGGCTTGGCATTGGCGGTGGCCGGGGATGTGTTGGCCACAGTGTTTTCAGGGGAGCACCTATGGCCTAGCACCTGCGGTGCGGGTGGTCTGTATGAACCGCAGATGGGCTAAACGGCTCAGTGCGGGGAATGCAGATCACGGAGAGCCTCACCTCGGGCGGATCTTTCCATGGGGGATCGATGCTAGCCCAGGTGGAGAAAGGCTGAGGCCTGGCCGCTCAGTTACAACCCGAATACGGCGGGTTTGTGCTGGGGGCAGGGTTGCTCGCCCTTTGACAAGGCGGGGTCCGTGGGTGACCCCAGGGGCTTGTCTGGTTAGGTTTTCATCCCTGCCGAGTTCATAGGTTAATGGATTTAATAAAGCGGCCCGGTTTAAACCCAATACTTTGTGTCTGTCTCTTATTTCGACTGGGGGGGGCAAGGCTCGGCCCTTCCCAGCCAAGCCGGCGCAGCCGGAGTTCAGGCTGGGGGCCGCTTTTGCCCCCACGGAAGAATGAGGACAGAGATTGACAGCTAAGTCAATCCGGGGCTTGAGGTGGGCGTGGCGCCAGGGCTATATAAGCCCGGGCCCCGCCCAGAATGAGGGTGGATGTCTTTTGGCTCTCTGCCCACCCACCTCTCCCTTGACAGTACAGGTTTCAACCGGTCGCCCTGTTGGGGGCCAGGTAGGAATTTTTTCAGCTTCACATAATTGGCCCATGTGGAGTTGTTTTTCGCCTACCTTGTACTGCCTTTTAGTGCTAGGTTTTATAGGTGGATTATAAATTGGTCGCTAGCCGGGGATGTGTTGGCCACAGTGTTTTCAGGGGAGCACCTATGGCCTAGCACCTGCGGTGCGGGTGGTCTGTATGAACCGCAGATGGGCTAAACGGCTCAGTGCGGGGAATGCAGATCACGGAGAGCCTCACCTCGGGCGGATCTTTCCATGGGGGATCGATGCTAGCCCAGGTGGAGAAAGGCTGAGGCCTGGCCGCTCAGTTACAACCCGAATATGGCGGGTTTGTGCTGGGGGCAGGGTTGCTCGCCCTTTGACAAGGCGGGGTCCGTGGGTGACCCCAGGGGCTTGTCTGGTTAGGTTTTCATCCCTGCCGAGTTCATAGGTTAATGGATTTAATAAAGCGGCCCGGTTTAAACCCAATACTTTGTGTCTGTCTCTTATTTCGACTGGGGGGGCAATTCACTGCCGCAGGAGGTGGTGGCAGCTACAAGCATAGACAGCTTCAAGAAGGGATTGGATAAACATATGGAGCACAGGTCCATCAGTGGCTATTAGCCACAGGGTGTTGATGGAACTCTCTGTCTGGGGCATGTGATGCTCTTTATTCTTGGTCCTTGGGAAGAAGCAGTGGGTGGACCTCCTGATGGCACCTGTTTGTTGTTTTGGCCACTGTGTGAATGGGTGTTGGGCTGGATGGGCCACTGGTCTGATCCAGCACGGCTCCTCTTATGCTCTTATTAGGGTTGGCAATCTGGAGGCAAAGAACTTTCAGGAAAATCTGAGAACAACTTGGTCTTCACTCAGAAAAAAAGTTGATCAGGGAACCAGACCACAGTCTGTCTTTATTGTACCAGGCAGAGGACTATTGTCCCCTGATGTGCTTTCTGACAACTGCTGAAGATTTGCAGTATCAGCAATTGCATTGCTGGTACTTACAAACATCAGAGAGCAATTAAGAATATATGAACAGGGTTGCCAGCCTCCAGGAGGGGCCTGGAAATCTCCTGTTTTTACAGCTGACTTCCAGCTGGCAGAGATCAGCTCCCCTGGAGAAAATGACTGCTTCGAAGGGTGGACTCTGTGGCTTTGTACCATTCTGGGTCCCCTCTCCTGGATCCACTTCCGAAGTCTCCTGGTATTTTCCAACACAGTCCTGTCAACCTTAGCTGGATCAGAATCATGGTCCATCTAGTCAGCTCCTCCTTCTAGCAAATGGCTTCACTGGCAAAAAGAATAAGTCACATGGATTTAATTGCCAGATCTCCCATTTAAGGCCCATGGAACCCCGTGGGCTATCATTTAAGTTGCTCATTTAAGCGACTAACAGTGTAATCCTAAATGAAGTAATCCCTTCAAAGCTCGAAGTATCATGATGATGTGGAAGCCATCCAATCAGATTACACAATTGAGGCTGAATAATAGCAATGGAATACGAAACAAGAGAAAGCCGTGATGACTAAAGGGAGCTTCTGCATTTTTAGGTAGTAAACCTCTTGATACCAGTATTAAACAGGATGCTGGAGCAGATGGACCACTGGTCTGATCCAACAGGGTTCTTTTTATGTTCTTAAGAATAAGGAAACATTTTCATAAAAAATACAGCATAACGGTTGGAAAGGGGATGCTCTTTTCAACTCTGCCAGAAATGTTCCCCACAAAAGTTAGTCAGTAGTTTTGGCTTGGTCTGAATCAGAACTAAGCAATGTCTATTCTTTTCTGAGAAACAGAACTAGAGAGAATGAGGAACATACTACATTCCATGGGGCTATAATGTTCCTTCTTCATAATGGACACCCAGCAGCCCTTATGCTATATTGTTAGAGAAAAAATGTGAAAGGAGAATTGGGCTGTAAATTCTGACATGAATCATTCAATCTGACTCTTCTATGCATTGTAAAGAATCAATGCTTATCTAAAAGCAGAGCAGGTGTCTGAATGATGACTCAGAGTGTGTTGAACAGCACCAGTTCCTCCATACACTTCAGCTGAGTGGGACTGCACTGAGGTCATGATGCAGCTTCAATTTTATTCATTTTTTATGAGTTAGTTTGAGTTAAAGATGGAACATTGACCTTACCTCTGAACGTCTTGGTTTTTTCTGGTTTGTGACACTTTTTTAATGGGATTTAAACTGTGCAGTTCACCACTGTACATTGTAAACAGCTATCTTAACAGATGCAATTTCTGGTGTGCAATCAATCTAAAGTTCTCAACCCTCTCCTATTTAGTCAGTAAAATATATCTTTTTTAAGCTTTGACATCCTTCCTTTATGGGATGGAGCCATAAACGGTTCTCTCCCGGTAATGCCATTTAGTTTGATGCCCTCATTAATATGTGGCTTGAGCTGCAGATGGTGCTTTGAGGAGGGGAGTGTATAGTGTGATGGGCATACACCTATTACAACTCCTAGCAGTAAGCTTTAAAGCATCTACTGTAGCAATGTAATAGAATGCAACCTGCCACTTCAATTCAATGTTTAATTTGTGCCCTCCCCCGCTCCCTAAAATACCTTTGTATGGGGGGGAAATTGCATGACATGATCTCATGTGCTAAGATAAATGTAACTAAGGCAATTCTAAGCTGGTGCCAAAAATCAATTTTCTGCACTAAGAGAATGTCAATTCTGCACTCAAAGTAAATTATGCAAAACAAGCTAGAAAATTGCTTCTTTTGCATCGGATTCCCTCAATGGCAGGAACCCAGCTCTTTCCCCCAGATTGTTATGAAAAGAGATGCATGCAAGAGCAGATGCAAACTGTATCTTTACAGAATGAACGACACTTTTTGTAGTCAGCAAAGCAGCAGAGTCTCCTGGTATCACCATTTCTGACATCTAAATTTCTGCTGTAGGAATAATTTCAAAGTTCTCATCCTTGCTGTTTCATCCCTTCAATCTCTGTTTTGGTTTAACTTCTCTCTTCTGTAAATCAAATCTATGATTGTTTATATTTGCACCATTTTCTATTTTTTTTTCAATATATTTCTCGTAAAATGTATACATTTTTCAACATTTGTTTATCAATCAGTCATCTTTATATGGTACACTAATATTCTCTGAATAAATGACATATGTTATCCATATAAATTGTGTATAGAATCATTCAGCATGTGTCCTCTACCAAACCAGTAGTGAAACACGCAAAGCTATTAACAAAACCCCAAACAGGAGCTTGTAACCTGTAACTTTCCACTACTGTAAAAAGCCATTGCATTGGCAAAAGTTTTTTTTTTTTTAAATGTGGTATATGGATGTACAAAGAAAACCCCAGTGCATCCAGATAACTATTTCAATTTGCAAAAAGGAGAGCACTACCACTAGAATTTAGGTCTAAAATTTAAAATATTGTGCAAGAATGTAGTTTCCAAAGTGGGAAACATGATGGTCGTCACGATTACATTATGATCCATGCCCAGTGGTACTGTCTGAGCAAGAGACAGCTTAATTGGAGAGAAATTCCTTGGATGTTTGCTGGGTACACATTGCCAAAGAAAATCTCCATCCCTACTCCTTGTCCAAAGGGTGAAGAATTTGAATACACACATGAACACACATGAAGTTGCCTTATACTGAATCAGACCATTGGTCCATCAAGATCAATACTGTCCAATTAGGCTGGCAGTGCCTCTTCGTGGTCTCCGGTGGAGATCTTTTGCATCATCTAGAACCTAGGCCTTTTAGGTGGAGGTACTGGGTAAACCTGGGACCTTCAGCATGCAAAGCAAATGCTCTTCCACTGAGCTACAGCCCCTGCCCCCCTTTCCTGTTTCTTGTATGTTGGTCATAAATAGCCAAGGGCTAAATTCAAAGAAGTGCTAGAGAAAGAAAATGTTATGCAATGCTATTTAGTTATGCAGTTACAGCTCATGTTTCAACAGAATGTTTCAGAATGGTTTACAAAACATATTTATTTCTGGGTGTTTTTTTTAAATTACGTTTATTTCTGTTTTACTCCTGTTTAATTATTGCTTCAGTTGCTTACATGGGTTTTCTGTGTCTGCTTGTTTGCATTTATTGGCTGTAGAAAGAATAAGTTTTATTGAAAGCATTTTGCTCTTTTTAAAAAGAAAAAGAAAAAAAAAAGAAAACCTCTTTTATATGTCAGCTGTCTTGCATACTATATCTAATATGCTAGGTAAGAATTTTCCAAATAAATGCATAAAACTAAGCAGCAGGATGGAAAGCACAATAAAACATCAGTAATAAAAACCATAGAAAAAGATTTTAAATATGGTTTGAGGGAGGTTTCTAAATATTAATAGTGATGAAAACAAACATATCTAAGAGGCCATTTCTAGAGTCTGGTTATCCATAAAGGATCCTCTCTTCAGTAGGTATTGGTTTCATTTCTGAAGGAAGAGAAAGTCAGAGAAAAGCCTCAGATGAAGATATTAATAGATTGATAAAGGTGGTTCTTTAGGCAGTCCTAACATGGTTATTCTGTGCACATATTGTTGCCATTCTGTGAGATTTGGCCAAGCAGAAATGCCTCTGATGCCACAAAAATGAAATTTAAAGAAGAGCAGTATGGTATAGTGGTTAGAGTCTTGGAAAAGGATATGGATGCCTGAGCTACACATTTCCACACTACAATGGTATCTTTGTAGCCAAGAGGCTTTGCCTGGCTCATGGAAACACCCCAACAAGCAAGGGGGTCCTCATATTTTGACCAGAACCAGAGATCCTGAAAAAACAGGTCAAAACACTCTCTGTTTGGGCCAAAAGCATTCCAAGGCTTTCCAAAAAGGGTTTCTGTCTAAGGTTGCAAAACAGACATCCTCGAGGCTAGTTTCAGTCACCTACCTCCCCAACCTGCAATGGAATATCAGAACGCAATGGGTTCTACCAGGTATAGTATCTGCATTTCTGTAGCTGGCTTGGCAGGATAGGGCTAATCCTCTCATGTTCCCAAAAACCCTATCTAAACACTGTTTATGTTTCCCTAAATGTGCAAAACCCATCACACAAACCCCACTTTCCTTCCTGCCTCATTCTCAAAGTACTGAGATAAAAATTGATCTTTAACATTAAACCAGATGGTTCTTCCCAACACCCATCAGGAACCCATTTCTACCTTTTGTTTCAAACTGGGAATCCATTTAAAACACCCAGGAAAGCCCATCAGTGATTGTTAACTTGATTGTGTTCCAAGAGGGGATCCTGCCCTTCCAAACACCAGGGCTCTTTTTCTAGCAGGAGCTCCTCTGAATATTAGGTCACACCCCGTGATATAGCCAATCCTCCTGGAGCTTACAGTAGGCCCTGTACTAAGACCCCTCTAAGCTCTTTTAGGATTGACTACATCAGGGGTGCGTGGCCTAATATGCAGAGGAACTCCTGCTAAACACTATACAACATGAGAGCAAGCCTCATCCAATTGTGTGATCTGTGGGATCCTAGGCAGGTTGTACTTCTGTTACTCTAAGTAATGCTCCTCTTTGACATGACATGCTGGCCATGCACCTCTCCATCTCCAATTTCTGCATGGATTTCTTCACATCTGGAAAGGTAATATAACCCCCACAACTGCTCCTAAAATTCTCAGCTTTTCACTCCTAATTTCCCTAGCTCTTGATTGTGTGTATTTTAGTGCTTCAAGTGTGATTGTATTTCTACATATTTGTCTAAGTAAATATTTTAAACTAATTTACATCTGGAATCTTCTTCCTGAAACTGGACCTTCGTATACACTCGGTGAGAGACTGCTCCAAAATAGCTCTACCTACACTCTACCACTGCTAATTCCTCCCCCCCCCCCAAAAAAAAGAGGAGCCCTCAACAATTCTGGTAACAGCTCCCTGCTTGTCCTTGGGCCAGTCACACACACTTTCAGCCTAACCTCCCTCACGGGGTTGTTGCAAGGATAAAATGGAGGCGAGGAGAATGACATAAACTACTTTGGGTCCCTAGCAGTGTTCCCTCTAAGCTGATTTAGCATGAGCTAGCTCACAGGTTTTTAACCTCCAGCTCACACATTTTTGTCTTAGCTCAAGAAAAATGGCCACAGAGCACACTAATTTATGCAGTAGCTCACAACTTTAGTGTCAGTAGCTCACAAAGTAGAATTTTTGCTCACAAGACTGCAGCTTAGATGGAACATTGGTCCCTAGTAGTGAGAAAGTTGGAGTATAAATGAAAGAAATAAATGCCACCTTTAAAAAAATCTGTGTAATACATTGATTTTCCCCAGCCTTCTTCAAGACGCTCAGGACAGCATACTTTGTCTCCCCCCACCTCCTCACAACATTCTTTCCTCACAATAAACCTGCAAAGTAGGTTAGAATGAGTCAGAGTGGTTAGCCAATAAACCAAGTGGGTCTTTAAATCTTGGACCATCCAGTCCTTATCTCAAGCTAACTGTTCCCACACAGCTTTTTGATTGTGTGATATTACAATGGCATTATGGCTATGAGGTGTTGAATCTGAGCAAAAAAAAAGAACATGACTGAAAGAACAGGATTCAGTGCAGGGAACAAAAGTTCAGCCCTGAAAGGGTAAGAGGCATTTCAAAGATTTATTTCAGGAAATTCATAAAATGTATTTGACTCCAACTAAACACTTTTGACAAACACTTTACTTTTGGCATCCTCTCAACACAAGATGAATGCTGGTTCTAGATGACTAAGACAGATGAAATCCTGAGCTGACCTTCCATCACTAGGATATCACCAATCTCAAGAGGAGGAGGATGTTGTTGTTGTTGTTGATGATGATGATAGTACTCTGAGTGTTCAGATCCATAAACCTGCATATAGATAGAATCAAACTAGGTTCTGTAAAGCAAATGAAGGAAATACAGCTCAGAAAACAGACAGAATATCAGCTACCTAGGCATTCCAGAAATGCAGCTCTGTGTGCATTTATATTTCTGACTTATAAAAGACTTTTATTAGATAAGAATTTCCACTCATGGCTATACAGAAAAAAACAACATGTCAACAAAATCTCATGTACCTAAAACACTGGCCAGAACACTCAGCCAGAATGTCAAGGTTTAGTGTACTTGGTGGCACACAATTGTTATACCTGGAAACTAAGCAGGGCTAGCCACTGTTAGTACTCGGATGAGACACCACCAAGGAAGACTTGGGTTGCTGTGCAGAGGAAGGCAATGGCAAACCACGTCTGCTCATCTCTTGCCTTGAAAATCCCATGGTCTTGGGGCACCATGTATAGTTGCAACTTGATGACACACAATTATTGGCCTGACCATACTATCCTGATCTTGTCAGATCTCATAAGTTAAACACAATTGACTCTGGCTAATATTTGGATGGGGACTACTAAGGAATTTCAGGGTTACTATGCAGAGGCAGGCAATGGCAAACTACCTCTGTTTATCTCTTGCCTTCAAAAACCAATGGGATGTCCATAAATTGGCTGTGATGATGACCAGTGTTCCCTCTAAGCTGAGTTAGCATGAGCCTTTTGTCTTAGCTCAGGAAGGATGACCCCAGAGCACACTAATTTATGCAGTAGCTCACAATTTTAATGCCAGTAGCTCACAACTTTAAAGCCAGTAGCTCACGAAGTAGAAGTTTTGCTCACAAGACTCTGCAGCTTAGAGGGAACAATGACACTTTCCACCAGCAGAGTAGTAAAGTGGCGGATACTGCCCATCACCTGTGAAGGATGTTATTCAAATTATGCCTCTGAAGTAACATTACTGGCCCAAGATAAGCCTTTGTTTCTCAGTTGCAATTCCTGCTACATAACATAAAACGACAATAGCTGGCATGGCCAGCCAGCTCTACTGCGATATGTGGGATACTCTGACACCTTAAAATACAACATAAGACTTCAGTGTCTGTGCCTTGGTTAACTCCAAATTGACTTATCCCCAGTGTTTGTTTGACTGTTGTAAGATAGAAGAGGACAAAAAGGAGGCCAGTTCTTTGGTTTGTAATATGCTTTGGTCGCGTTCCCATGAAAAGGAATAACCAAAGATGCACAGGGTTTGGACTAAAAAGACAACGAACCATATCTGGACCTTTGTTCCTCATGTGATACAGTCAATACTACATTAGATGAGATGGTAGAGACATGAGTTCAAATCTGTTATCATCAGTGAAGTACTTTGAGTGGCAAACTATTATCTTTCAGCTGAAGCTGCCCTACAGGGATAGCCTTAGGGTTTACTGGTGTCCTTTGGATAAAGAAGGACCCAGTTTAGATCCTTTGTGTCTCCTGTTGAAGATCTCAGGTAGCAAGAAAATATTTTTCTCTACTTGAGTTCTTGGAGAGTCCCTGCCGTCTCAAAACACAGAATGATCTGACTCAGTTTAAGGGTTATTGTGAAGCAATACTGAATGGTATTGAACTAGAAGGAGTATCCATGCATCACTCTTAATGTTTGTAGGCTTACATAACCTCCAATTTTTTTGTTGTTGGAGGCGGGGGTGATTTAATTTTTTTCTTAAAACTTGGAATTTTTCCCAGGCTTGCAAAACCCTAAATTGTAGCCATGTGCCTCTTTTCTTATTGGCATTGTGGCTAGCCCTTGGCTATTCAATATAAGGATAAATAGAAAAGAGATTGCCAGATCTGCTAAAAGGAACATGAACAGGAAGATTAAGCACTGACTGATCCAATGTTTTTTTTTTAAAAAACAAAAAACCTGCTGTATAAATTCTCTTGTGGAATCCTGGAGAAAAAAGAAGGAAAGGATAAGATATCAATATGTGGTCAAAACTCGTAGTACCTTAATCATTGATCAACTATTTTGCTGTTAAGGCAGTATGAGAGAGGGGAAAAAACTGAAATGTGATATGATGGCTTACCTTTTTTTTCTGTTTTGTCAACCTATACTTTCCTCCCTTAATCCTTCAGTGGTTGCATGACTTCCCAAAGCATATGATAAATTCTGTCTGGTAGAGTTGGTGACCAATTATGAAATGTAAACCTTCCAAAGTCAAAGTAGTCATATGACCTTTCTGATCAATTTCTTGATTTGTGAGCCTGCTTCCTTTTGATGAATGGGGACTCAGCATCCATCTTTAATCTATAATAGCACTGCTGTCCCAACCATTATCAAAGGCTTTTTACTGTACCTTGGGTTTTCTCCCATTAAAAATGCTGGATATATTTTATAGACGCTGAATTTTCTTTCTTATTGCATTTTATAGAAAAATGAATAATGCAAAGGGTGTTTTTTTAATAGCAACCCCAAATTGCTATAATAAAACAATAATTTGTTTACTTTTTTGTTAAGGAGTTTCTTGCAAATGTTGCATTGAAAGTCTGCGATTTTCAATCTTGGTCCCAATCCAGTGAAAATCAATTGGTGTGCTTAAGTCCTTTGGATGTCACTGACAAGAGCAAACCAAAGCCAAGTTGCACCCTTGTTAGCCCACTGATTTCAAGGAACTTAAAAGGGCATAACTGTGCTTAGTATTGCACTGTAAGATTAGACAACTGAGGATGTTGATAAACTTTGGAAATAATGAGCTTGCAATAGAAAATTACAGTTATAATTAATATTTATGTGAGCATTCAGGCACTCTTACCTTGCTCAGTAATGAGCAGACAGAAAAAATATTTCAAGTGGTTATCCTACAGTTTTTACCTGAATGCTCAGCATTAATCATACCAGCTGTCCAAGGCAAACAGCCAGTATTGGTGCATTCTTAGAACTTGCTTGATCAGGTTAATGCCAGAATCTCAGTAAGACACAGCCCTTCTTTCTGGATAGTTGTTATAAACATTATTGCTTCCCTCACCCAAATGCACCATAGTGATTGGATCAATGTTCTCTCTCCCTTCTGTATTCCAATCAGAATTCTGGAAGCATCTGCTCCTGGAGCCAGATGGATCCAAATGGCTTTCTAACTGCTCTAGGGGATTTTCCTGTTGATATAGTGGGTGCGCCTGTTGATATCCTGACTGACCTCTGGAATGAGGAGATGATCCAGATAGCTGACACAATCCTTCCCAGGTGCCCTCTAGCAAGTGTTGGAGCCAAGGTAGTGCTTTGGCCTACTGAAGATAAGGTTGACAACTTCCGGGTGCAAGATGGCAAGCTCCTGGAATTACAGATGATGTTCAGACTACAGAGATAACTTCTTTATTTTTATTTTTTTTTTTTATTTTTTAAAAAAAAAAACAACCCTCAATTTCTCCTGGTGAAAATGACTGCTTTGGAAAGTGAATTGCATGGCATTATACCCTACCAAGGGCCTTCCCTTCCTTAAACCCCACTCTTCCAGTTTCCATCCTCAAATCTCCAGGTTTTTCTGAACCCTGGAAACCCTAGGGTTGGAAACCCTAACCAAACCAAAGAAACTCTAGGCTTGGAAACCCTAACCCTAACCAAACCAAAGAAACCCTAGGGTTGGAAACCCTAACCCTAACAAAACCAAAGAAACCCTAGGGTTAGAAACCCTAGGGTTGGAAACCCTAACCCTAACCGAAGAACTGCAAGCAATGAAAAGACAAGGGGGATGGCTACAGTGACAGTGGAGGAAGACTTGGGATAAATCTCATTTTAAAGCATACTCTGTGGTGGCAAAGACATAACACTTTTCTCCCACTATTGTGACTGTGCAACACAGGCCAGTGGAGCAGTGGGCTGAAGTGGTTCAAGCTTCACCATTTACTTTAACTGCATGGGTAAACCAGCTCCCTTCACAGTTTCCCCAAATGAGGAAGCGTGACTCATCCATTCTCCCTGTATTGGAGCTTCCATGCAACTTGCAAAGCTGCTCAGAGAGATACAGAGAGAGCAACTGGAACACACAGGAGGGAATTTATTCATGTTTCTCCTCTCATGACATTCCCACCTTTCCTTTGTTGCCTCTTTACCCACTCCTTATTTGTCTGTTCTAATCACTGAACATTTTTGTAATATGAATGCTACTGCAGAGACTGCAGGAGAAAAAAAAATGCAGCTACAATTCCATAATTGCTTCATTCAGACAGCTCACTGGTAAACAAAGTCCAGGGAAATATCTTATATGAAAGAAAAGGGAGGGGGAGAAGCTAGTTACAGGATAAAAGAAAAAACGGTGTGAAATATTTTGAATAATAGACATGTCAGGTGTATGTTGGGGGCTATGCTGCTAAAATAATATCTGTGGGCACAACCCTCTTGGATTTGCGGGCATAGCACCCAGGCACAGTGAATCCTGATATGGCTCAATGGACACCTGTTTCTTCCCTGTCTAGCTTATGTGCATTCATGGGCACATTGACAGGAAGTGACAACACCAACAACATCCCCATTTGCAGTCCTCTTGTTAGTTTCACTTTGACTAGGCAGAGGTAATACATGTTTGAATACCAATGCCAGAAGACAACATCAAACCCCTATGCCCTGTTTATTGCCCCTCTAAAGAAACTGGTAGTCCAATGTATGAAACAAGATGTTGGACTAGCTGGATCTCTGGGCTGGGCAGTGAAGGCGGGAGAGAAGTAAAGGACCTCCAGTTTCCTTGAGCATTCCATTGCATTTCATGAGAGTTGCCAGGCCCAGCTTGAAAACAAGCAGGAGACCAAGGAAGCCAGTGTCATGTGGGGTGACCATCAGCTGCTAGCATAACATTGCCTCCAGAAAAACCTGGAAGTGACATCAAGCTTCTCTAGGAATTGACCAGAATTCTATGATAAAACCACAGAATATTTGGCAATTCCTGAAGATGACTGATGTCACTTTGGGGGGGAAGTGGCAATTAGGGGGCTGGCAAAGCTAATGTAGCCATGTGCATAAGTAGACAGGAAGTGCAATATGAGCACTGCACCTGTAGTGTGTAAAATATCTACAATAACCTGTGGATAAAACACTTAAAGGAGGAGCAGGGAAGATACTTTGTATAGTTATATGCATATGCACAAATGCACAAACAAAGTTAGATGCTGGAGAACTACATTAAGAGAAGAAAGTTTACAAAATAATAAAAAGACTTTGGATACTTGGGCTTTGCTTCTCCCAGAAATTATCTCATCCGAGCTACTGCAGTTTCAATATTGATAAGGGACTGAATGTCACCTTGGTTCCATTCTAACTTCAGACCACTGTCATGCTTCTGAAGTGAGAAGGAAGGAACCTGCTGGCCCCTCATCATAACCCTTGTGCAAGCCTCTTCACTCTCACTTTCTCAAAATTGCCCTGTTGTGAGGGTAACTGTAGAAAGGGCTGCTGGAGGACAAAGACATTTTAAAAAAGAATGAGAACGAAGAACAATGTGTATCAATGGCTGAATTCACTGACAATTATTATTGTTTATATGTACATAATCAGGAGAACATTCTCATTTATTTTCATAAAGGAGAGAGATTCATATTGAGCACTATACTTCACATAAAGCTGGCCCACTGTTAAGGTAACATCTCCGCCACCAGCAAACCCATACAAACTGTTGCTATTTCTCTTGTTGCATTATTGAACCAATTTCATCGGACATAGAAGACAGTATAATTGGGCTAAAAGTTTGCTTCCATATATTAACTTGTCCCCCTGAGGAGGAACTGTTTGATGTAGTGGTTAACTTTGTGGACTTTTTGATTTCCCACTCCAACACATGCAACTGCTGGAGTAGCCTTGGGCCAGTCATAACTCTCTCAGAGCTGTTCTGCTCAAGAACAGTTCTCTCAGAGCTCTCTCAGCACCACCTACCTCACATGGGGTCCGTTGTGGAAAGGGAAAGGAGACTGTAAGCCACTGAGGCTCCTTTGGGTAGTGAAGGGCAAGGTATAAATCCAATCTCTTTTTCTTCTGTTATGTGGGAATCACAATGGGAATTGTGCTTGGCATTAAACATACAACAATGTCCTTCCTAACACAGACACAGACTCTAGAACCAGGGCCTGCAACAAATCAAGATGCCAACTCTGTCCCCATATGCAGACTTACAACACAATCTCCAGTCCTCATAATACCAGGCATATGATCTAAGGTTTATTCACTTGTTAATCTTTCAGTGTTATACACACTATCAAACATCAGCAATTCCCTTCCACTCTCAACATCATCCAAACAGGTCGCTCCCTATGCAGAAGTGTAAATGGATGTAAATTTGACATTAAAAACCACACCAATAAAAAAAAACAGTGTGGGAAGCTTTGGCATTGGCTGTTATCAATATGCAGATGACACCCAGCTCTGTATTTATCCAGGGCTCCAGATGTGACCATCTTGTGTCTGAACTGGTGCTTTGAGGCCATGATCAGGAGGCTAAGACAGAACAAACTGAAGCTGAATCCGGAGAAGACCAAGGGAATACTGGATGGGAAGGCTGATATTTTAGAAGGGATGATTCTACAACACACTTAATTGTGTATCTTGTTCTCTGTTTGAAAGAACATAACCAACCTAATGCAAATCTAAATCATTGTTGAACATCTTATGTTCATTTGGTATAAGTTAGCAGCAACTTGTGAGAATTAAGCTACAACTTTTGGGATCCAATAAAAATATTCTCAAAGTTGTGTATCTTTGGGTCATTGATTCACAATGATGAATCTACAGTTTTTAACTTTGAGAAAGGAATATCATGTACTAGATGGAGCAATGTTGCCTTTTTCAGAGTGGGTAAAGCGCTTGGAGATACTCATGGATGGTGCCTTGCTGTTTGAAAAGGAACTTGTCATGGTAGCCAGGAGCACTTTCTATCAGATGTACCTGATTCTCCCACTCTCTTGTTACCTAGTCTCAGTATATCTGGCTATGCTAATCCATGCTCCTTTCAACTTCATGATTGGATTGCTGCAGCATGTTCCATGTGGGCAGTCTTTGAAGACATGTAGTCGGCCCTTCACAGCTGCCATTTCCTGCAGCAGAACTGAGCCCTGTAGCCTGAACATTGTTTTAATTCTGGGAGAACTTCAGGCCTAAAGATTGACAACCCTACACAAAATATATAAGGTTGAGAGAATGTCACTGGCCTAAAACCATCTAATTTCATGATATTGTGGAGGATTTAAACCCAGGTCTCTCAGATGCTAGTTTACTACTCTAACTTCTACATCACCTTGGCAACCTATGTTTTAAAATCCTCCTTACCATATCCTTTCCATTTCAATATCATATGGAATGCTAATGGCCTGACCACATAGTGAGTCTTGTGTTTGTCTTTTGTTTGCATCCACAGAGTAGATCTTCAGAATAATGGTGGTAGCAGAAGCAATTTCGCAAATTTCACAGAGGTATTTATTGTTATTTTATCAGATTTATATCCCGCCCTCCCCTAAGGGTGGCGGGTAAACCTGGGATTGCTCCCAAAGGATTTGTGCACCCAGTAAAGATCTGCTGCTAGTCACAGTTCCCTGGTGAGCATACTTAGTTGAAACATATGCTTATGAACAGAAATTTGTCATATTCACACATTTCTCTTAAGGTTACCTTTAAAATATCCTGCAATCACATCTAAAAATGCAATGTGTAAAATGCCTCCAATTTTACTAGGTGATCAGTGCGCATTTTATAAATGCTTGTAAGTACATGCATTTAAGTTTTATTTACTCTTCCTAATGTGTATTCAAGCCACGCTGTACACCGCAACAGCTTGGCAAAACATTTTAAAGCCTATGTTGTGGATTAATATTAACTGCAGCATAATGTTTACATTATAGAACTGAGTAAAATGGACCAGAATATCCATCTTGTACTAAAACACTTTATGAAAAAACAGAAGTCCTAAAAGCAGTTTCAGGAGCAATTTAAATCCCAAATCCATTAGGCATTTTGTATTCTTGCTTCTCAAGAAAAATACTGAAAACATACTCATCTGCAGCATGTCACTGAAATTTCAAATACTGCAACCAAGTAACTCATTTCATAAAACTTACTTACAGAAGATGTGATTTTTGCAGATGGGATTCAAATCATGATTGTACATCCCCTGTATATCGGAATCTACAATACACTTAATTGTGTATCTTGTTCCCTGTTTGAAAGAACATAACCAACCTAATGCAGATCTAAATCATTGTTGTACATCTTATGTTCATTTGGTATAAGTGAGCAGCAACTTGTGGGAATTAAGCTACAACTTTTGGGATCCAATAAAAATATTCTCAAAGCTGTGCGTCTTGGGGTCATTGATCCACAATGATGAATCTACAGTTTTTAACTTTGAGAAAGGAATATCATGGATATTCACAACATCCTTTCAAGAACAGTTTCATGGACCAGACAAAACTCACAGCAATGCCCTGATGCTTCCCCATAAATTTTTGGTTGGCAATTCTTAGCCTGTTGGAATCATCCACACAACTTTGGAGTTCTATTGAGGATTCCGTTATGCAGCAACAGTAAGCAACACTGTAGGACTTAGTAAAGTTCACTAAGAGAAAGTACAAGGTTTGCAGTGACATGGAGATAATAACATAATGCTTACTATGAGCTGCTGCACATGAGGAGTTTACTGCTTGGAGAATGGAGATAGCTGCCATACAAATCAATTTAAAGATCCATGTTTTGCCTGGAACTAAACCTCGGTCAATATCTTCCATTCTGAAAAGAAACAGCCATTTCACAGCCAGTGGGTTAGGTCCAACAAACTGTCAACAGCAGGCATTTAGGGCATGCATCTTCTCTGCATTCTGCTCCCCCTGCCCCAATATTCCCTTCCAGCCCTGGAAAATCTGCTTCCTGGGGTTGTACAGTAATAACTACATATGTCAGGGGGCTGTGAAGCTGTCAGGAGGGGGCAGAATGGGGTCAGTGGAGCAGCCAGACATCCTTCTTGTATTTATTTATTTAAAATATTTATATTCCACCTTTTCCCTCAAACGGGATCAGAGAAGTTTACAACAAACATCTAGAAAACCATATCTCAGTCCAGCTGAGTAGCCTTTTCTGACAACATCATTTATATTACATTTAAATTGCAACAAGTGCAAGCTTTTGATTGCTGTGAGCTACATGGGAAGGGAATTCTTGCTGAACAATGGGTTATAATCCATCACATTATCGTACTTGCAACAATAATAATGCAACACAGAGACACACAAATAGTGCAAGGACTAGCAGGAAGTAGAAATACAAACTGCAAACATACCAGGGGGAACAGTGGCAGCCCATTTGATTGGATAATATCCATGTCACATGCATAGCTACACCAGCACAGAAAATGAAACCAGACACAAATTCCAGAATAAAGTCAGACTGGGATATTTCCTGCTTGGACTTGACAAATTTACCTTACTAACTGATGGGCTTGATTCATGTTGGATTTGCTGGGAATCTGATTGTAATTCAAGGTGCAGGGCCAGATGCACAAAGAAGGATCTAGGTCAGTCCAGTAGTGAGAAATCTCCATTAGCAATCACAAGCTCAAGGGTCAAAGGCAAGAAGCACAATCCTGGGTTAGCAAGCAGAAGATCTAAGATTAGCTTTGGGGTGGGGGCGTTAATTAAGGGGGGGGTGATCTTTTTTATTGTTTTTACAATCAGCTTTTAGTCTGGGGTCTTTTTTTTTTTTTACAAGGGTAATTTTTCACCCTGTTGCTAAATATTTTATGCTGGGTTTTTTTTCTGTTCTGCCTGTCTCTTAAATGGCTTCAGGAGGGTAACTATGCTAGTCTGAAGCAATAGCACAAAGTCTGAGTCCTTCTCTCTCCTACTTTCCTTCCCCAGTCCCCCACAGCAGCCTAACAGCTGATTGACAGGGAGTGAAACTGACCAGAAGTGATAGGACGGCTTCCCTTTCCTTCCGCAGCCTCCCTGCTACTGCTGGGGCAAGACACACTAGGGGTTGGGGGGGGGGGCTGGTATCCTCCCAGGGTGGGGTAAGGTTCATTCATGATGGGGTTCCACCGTCAAATGCCCCACCATGGCTACAGGCATGTTGCAACCCTAATCTGGGCCCGCTGCTGACAGATCAACCAGACTGAGGATTTTTTAGGCCCTAGGACATTGTGGTTGGCCCTGGTCAGGTGATTCCCAGATCAGGAGGTTGAGCAGCAGCCCAGGAGTTTCTGTTGTTGTATACAGGCTGTTGTGGCTGGCTCTGTGGTGCGGATTGTAAGGGGCTGGGTCTGCAGTAGGAGGTGTCCCAGTCTGACTCTCACCCTGGTACCTCACTAGATCTGGATTAGCAGATCTCTGACTGTACCTCTTAAATCAAATCCAGGAATTAAGCATTAATCTCTTCTCTTTGTTCCATCAGCAGCTTTCCTTCTTTACTGCTTAAAAAAAAAAAATCCTCACTCTTGCTTCTTTTTTCATCCTGGAGTTATTGAAACTTTCCCCAAACCCAGTGATAATCATTTATCTTCTTTAGTCCATCCCCCCCACCCCGGTCACTTGGAACAATGATCACTTTATTATTTTTTTTATTATCTACACCACCAAGAGTTACTGGTGAGAAGACATTTGTAACAAGGAAATCACATTTTCAGATTTCAATTGCCAGTATTAAGTATGAATTTCTAAGCCTTTTGTACCTTTCTCACCTGGTTTTTTTTATTGGGTATTCCAGCCTGATCTTTCTGTCTGGAGGAGGATTGTGTGGCTTCCTGATGGATTATTAAAAGGATTTATATTGCGTTTATCTACAGTTTGCCCTCTGTAATTAAAAATGCCTATAGAAAAGACATCCTACTTTCCACACTACTGTTACAAATAATAGTAATAGTAATAATGGTAATAGAAGATCCATTCAGATTAGTTCCCCCCCGCCCATTTTCTTGGCCTGTTGCTCCACTGTGAAATATCTTGAGGCAGACACTTTAATTCACAGCAGTTTCAGCTAAAAATTGATTGATTTTGAAGTACATCTGCTGGATATTCAAAATTAATCTGTTTTTGAGTGGCTCTATTACAATCTGGCAAGCCTCTAGTCCCTATCTTCTTTCTGATGGTATCATTTGGAATGCGGTATGGGTTGAGATTCCTAGCTAGAGGCCTCCCTCCAGCCACCACTGATTCGTACTCCTTTTCTCCCAAATTTTCCCAAATAAGAAGATAGCCAGAGAGGGTTTCCTGGGATGTGTCACTTACAGTGGAACTTCAGGCCTCTCTGTGCTATGAGATAGTTATGTTCACTACCTCCCCTCATCCTTTCTTCGATTTTCTGTCCTGTCTTAACAACACTCACAAGTATGCATTGTATACTGAAAGAATTCTCAGTGTCACATGTGAATATGCCATAAGAACCTTTCTGTGGTTTAAGGCCACTTTGCCCTTTAGGTTGACAAAGTAAGAAGGAAGAGAAACAAAAGGGTTTAAGCAATAATTAGTCAGTTAATAATTAGGCTTCTTATTAACTGATGTACCTCAAGAATGCACCGTATTGTCTTGCCACTTGCTTTTGTCAAGCACAGCCTTGATTTTAATTGTATGTTATAATTGCACATCTTTCCCCTTTGAAATTGCTAAATTATTCTTGTAATTCTCTTTGTATTTTTGCTCCTTTATTTGAAGGCGAAAGCATTCTTCAGAAACTCATTATTACCAATGCCACAATTACAAGATTTCTCTCCCCTGCTTCTTCTTGTAAATGGCTAAATAGCTTATATTCAGTTCAGCTTTTTAAATTTAAATTATTTGCTCCTTCTAAAGACCAGGAGATATAAGACCCATTCAAATGATATTTTCAAGCTGGATGCATTGATACACTTTCAAACAGAATGAGTGAGCGGGCATGACAGTGAAAGAGAGAGAGAGAGAGAGAGCATCCCCTCAATGACAATGCACCTTATGCTAAAGCTGGTGATTCAGTTGAAGGTTAATGCCTACCATTGCAGAGGAATGTCAGTGTACAGGCTATAATTAGGAGCGTCTGATGGAAGCTCACACTATAATATAAACAGAAAACATCTGCATGATTGTGGTAATGGCTGTCTCCGATGCTCTCATACTATTCCCCCCCCCCTTTTGTTCTTTAATAGCATGTTTATCACTTTTCAGCCTATTGCCACAAGCCACTGTACTGGCAAATAAGTTTTTCAGACAAAGGCTGGTCTGCCAACCAGTCTGGTCATCCACATTGTCCTTCTGGTTTTGTCTCAGCAGACCCGTGGTTGTGCCTGCACTGCCAGCACAGCTGCCAATGCCAGATGCTATATGGAACCAAAATACAAGAGTGTCATGGGGAGTTTGTAAAAGAGGGGAAGCCTATTAGGGAGATGGGAATCCAGCTTTCCTCAGAGCCTCGATTTTAAGCCTAGATATGGAGAGACAAGCTGCAGATGCTCAATGAGGCTCTCTTCATCTGCTCAAAGGCACTCTGTTGTTGCTTCTGTTCTAAGGCTGTTTAAAAAAAGAAAAAAGAACAACAACAGTGGAAGTGGTGGAAAGTGCCATCAAGTTGCAGCTGACTTCTAGCAACCCTATAGGGTTTTCAAGGCAGGGGACATTCAGAAGTGGTTTCATATTGTTTTCCTGTGCTTTATGACCCTGCTCTTCCTTGGTGGCCTTTTACTAAATATCTGATGAGATTGAGCTAGCCTGGGGTGCAGATCAGGGCAAGTCTGATTTTCTTTAAAAGGTATATCATACAAGAAGGTATATTAACAACAGGGGTATCTTGTAAACTACCAATTGAAAACACTACTCGAACACACAATATCTGTTACAAAATCTGTTACAAGTATTCAGTTATAAACAGCTCAATGAACCAATAGCAAATGTACAAATACAGAAGAATAAAGCAGAAAACAATTGGCAGTATAAATCTATAATGCATCATGAAAGTGTACAAAAAGAAGTAAAACACATGACGAACAGATGGATTGCCAGCCAAACTCCATTTTGAGTGAATCTTCATCAGAAAGTTTCTACATTGTCCTGTTTGTTCAGATCATTTGTAATTTTAAAGACAGCCACCAATTGAAAAGAATGAACCAAAAGTGGACTCTGGCCTGTGCTATATAGGATGCAAAAATAGCATCAGCTAGTTTTCTCTAAGTTTCATTCAGCCACAGATATGGCAGGAGAAGTATCTTGAATGAAGAAGAAAGAAATACCTGGAATGATACTATGTCCCCCCTCCCTCCTTTCCTCAGATTCAGCACATTGGACCAGTACAGGCAGCTTTTAGATTTTGGAGATATGAAAAAACAAAACAAAAACAGGGGCCATGAAATGCAGAGTCACTGCTGCATGGTGGTCAGGGAGTCGCAATTTTGCCCTCCCCAATATGGGACCTGGGGCAGCTTCTATGGTTGTCCCAAAACAATTGCAATAAAAAAGGCCAACACTATGCTGAGGATTATTAGGAAGGGGACTGAAAAAAAATCAACCATTATCATGATGCCCCTGTATAAATTGATGGTGTGGCCTCATTTGAAGTACTGTGTACAATTCTAGTCACCACACCTCAAAAAGGATATTATAGCATTGGAAAAAAGTGCAGAAAAGAGATTAAAGGTTGGAACTAGAATGATTAAAGGGTTGGAACACTTAATAAAGGTTAAAGCACTGGGGCTCTTTAGCTTGAAGAAATGATGACTGCGGGGTGACATGATAGAGGTTTGCAAGAGTATGCATGGGATAGAGAAGGTAGAGAAAGAAGTACTTTTCTCCTTTTCTCACAATACAAGAACTTGTGGGCACTCAATGAAATTGCTGAGCGAGTTAGAACAGATAAAAGGAAGTACTTCTTCACACAAAGAGTGATTAACACATGGAATTCACTGCCACAGGAGGTGGTGGCAGCTACAATCATAGACGGCTTCAAGAGGGGATTGGATTGGATATGGAGCAGAAGTCCATTAGTGGCTATTAGCCACAAGGTATAGATGGAACTCTCTGTCCTGGGCAAGTGATGTTCTTTATTATTGATGCTGGGCAGGAGGCAGCAGTGGGATGGCTTCTAGTGCCCTGGCTCCATTGGTGGACCTTCTGATGTCACCTGGTTTTATGGCCACGGTGTAACAGAGTGTTGGACTGGATGGGCCATTGGTCTGATCCAGCATGGCTTCTCTTATGTTCCTAAGGCATCTTTCACATTATCTTTAAAATCTATTTGCATCACCTAATGTTACCATGCTTTTTCCTTGTGTTCAGACAACTTCAGAAACATTCCACTGTCGACTCATATCTTTCCTGCCCACCCCCCCATTCCTAATAAAACTGGTTTCTCCCACACTCTTTTCCAAAAGCCTCGGGGGGGGGGGGGAGTTTTTTTCCCATTGATGACTGCTGTCACAATCCACCCATCAAAACCCACCCAGAAATGGCTTGTGAGTTTGAGGTTTTTTGTTTTTTTAAATTGCATCCCAGTGGAGAAATGTTTCAATGATGGGAGGTTGCTGTGTTGAAACAAGCAGTTATTCGCATTGGAGGCACCTTTCTCTTTGCTCCGCCTTGTGGGCATATGTGTACATATGTGTGTGTAGTCTTGTCTCCTCTCTCTGCCTCTCTCTCCAGCCTGAGAAAGCCCCCTCTACCAAAGCCAATGGTGCTACTTTCATGTAAGATCCATGAGATCGTGTCTTTACTCTTTGCACCTTTCTCTCCAGTGGGGAAAACCCTTATTTTGGTTACATTTTTTTTAATGCTTTCAGTTTAAAAATGTCAGGGGCCAAGTGATTGAGCTAATAAATTATCTTTTATGCTTCAGAGTTGCTTTTTGAGAGACTACTGTGTTTTACCCAAGAGTAAATGGGAATACTCTCATGTAAGGAAGATCGGCAGAGCAAATGAGGCTGCTGAAATGCTCAAAAGCTTCAGCACATGTGCAAAAAAGAAGCAAAAAACCCAACCTTAGAACAGATGGAGAAAGTCTGAGGAAAAGTCTGAACTGATCCCACTGACAGCACTATCACCAAAAGCAAAAACATGAACAAAACCACAAAAGGCAGCTGCAGTCTGGAAAATGCCTAAGGCCACCCCAGGAAGGGGAGGCAGAGGGAATCAATGTCTGGTGACCATGGTTTTCAGCAAATCCGCTCCTAAAGGGGGGGGGGGGAGCATTACACCATTATGTCTAATCAAGACTAAAAAATTACTTAATCTCACCATTGTCACTAGCCCATGTGCAGATTATTAAAATAGGGAAACTGGACCAATAAAAGTCAGGGTAGGTCTTTACCTATTCCAGGCACTATCCTGGAATGCAGAAAAATGAAACTGAGGAGGAGATTGGATTTATATCCTGCCTTTTACTACATGAAGGAGTCACAGAGCAGCTTACAATCTCCTGTGAGGTAGGTAGAGCTGAGAGAACTCTCCCAGAACTGCTCTTGAGCAGAACAGTTCTGTGAGAATTTGTGACTGACTCAAGGTCACATCAGCAGGTGTATGTGAAGGAGTGTGGAAACAAACCCGGTTCTCCCAGATAAGAGTCCATGCACTTAACCACTACACCAAACCACTACAACCAAAAGAAGAAAACCCCCTAAAAGTACTGATATGCTGAGAACTGAAAATGTTCTACAGAAATCGTTGAAAACAGTCGAGTGTCAGTCAGAGGGAAAACAGGGAGAAGTGGATATAATCAGGTGGAGAGCTTGGAGGATCCTGGAGGGCAGAGGGAAGATTCGGGGTGGATTTCAACATTATTTATTCTGCCCTTCATGATTTCTTGCAAACCTCATCGGGCATTATATTTCATAGAAAGTGGCTGCCTCCTGTTAGAATAACAAAACACCAAAACCAAGCAGCTCACAAACAAGCTACAAGTCTGTGTTCACGGTATGAACTTTTGTGAATCACTGTTCACTTTCATCATGGAAGCTCATAACCTGCCACAAATTTTGTAGCCTTTAAGGTGCTACTGGATTTTTGCCCTTTTCTACTTCTACAGTCAGACTAACATGGTTATCCATCTTGATCTAATTCTATACCTAGGAATAAAGGGGCGGGGGGATAAATTATCCATAAGAATAGGCCCTCAAAATGACATGATGAGGACTGAATATTCCAGAGAAATGGAATGCTGAGGACATTTGAGTATTCCTTAAAGAAAAAAGTGGGAGGAGGAAAATCATTTGCATGCTTAAGCAGGAATACAGTTCCAGCTGGTTTGGTGTCAGAGGTTGTAGCCTAATATGCAAATGAGTTTCTGCTGGACTTTTTCTACAAAAAAGGCCCTGATTATATGCCTCAGGAGTCTTAGAGAGACTATTTGCTGGATGTCACTGACTGATTTCGCACTCAGCTTACCCTGCTGTCACGTTCCTCTTATCTGCGCAGCGTCCATCGGATTTCCCACTATCTGCGCCGGAGTTACAGGAAGCATCATGGCTTTAGCGCAGTGAATGGAAACCACTAAAAACCAGTTTCCATTTGCTGTGCGAAAGCCGCAACACTTCCTGTAACTCCAGCTCAGATAGTGGGAAATCCGACAGACACTGCACGGAGAAGAGGAATGTGACAGCGGGATAAGCTGAGTGCGAAATCGGTCACTATTTGAGACAGGTTTTGAGAAAGCTCCCATGTGAGGAGTTTATTCAAAGAATGGTGCATGAACACCTGGTGTAGAGAATCATTTGTGTGTATGGTTGCCAGCTCTGGGTGGGAAAATTCATGGAGATTTGGGCATGGAGCCAGTGGAAGGCCAGGTCTGGAGAGAGAAGGAAGCTTCATGGGATTTGATGTCACAGAGTCCACCCTCCATGGAAACAGATCTTTGTAACCTGGAGATAAATTGTGATTCTGGGAGATCTCCAGGCCCCACCTAGAGACTGCCAATCCTATTTTGGCCCCCATTGCAAAAAGGAGGAGAAACAACTATGACAGGGGTGGCCAACAGTAGCTCTCCAGATGTTTTTTGCCTACAACTCCCATCAGCCCCAGCCAGCATGGCCACCCCTGAACTATGATATATCTATGATATATCACACTTTATCACCCCTATTACCACAAATTACCACTTTAAAAAAATTCAGGAGGTTGGGATAATCACTCAAATTTATATCTACCCCTCCACCTGAACAGACAAATGGAGGATGTTAGTGATGGAGAGTAAGGAATGACAATTTGAACAGAGAAGACAATAAGGTATTGTGAGAAAAAAAAGGTGAGGAAGAAGGAGACAGTCTGGAATACTAAGGCTGATATATGGAAGCTTATGATGCCCCTGTCCACTTCCCTCCCTCAGAGGCAAGATTTTCCCTCCTTTTTTCTTTCCCGATTGTGACTAAGCAGTCCTAGTTATCTGTTTTTGTATTTCCTGAAGAACTATGGCTGTTCCACCCTGTCACAGTATGATATTTTGACAGTTGGCTCCACTCAGGAACCTAAGAGGAGGGTCAAGAGTCTCCTTTAACTTAAACTTAAATGGTACTTGAGGCATTTTGAAATTCCAAATTAACAAAATCCTTTATTCAACATAGAGAGGAAAGGTCAAGTGAAAGCAGGGGTAAAATTTCTGAGATAGCTCAGTATAGAACTCTGAAGTAAATGAGCATATGTACATACTTTAGTTCATATGTTTCAGGCTATTGAGAGTTTTATAAACTTTCCCCCATGACTTCGGATCTTTAAGATGAGAAACTTTTCCTCCACTGTTTCCCAAACATTCCAGTACATTTTCTTTGAACATTCACTGACTCTTTTGGTTTCCAGATGACTGGAACACTCTATCCAGTAACCAAACCCCTTCTCTAAACACAACAGTATTCTTCTTTAATTATCCCAACCTCCTGCATTTTTTTAAATGACTCCTAAGATTTCACAAGGCAGTCATTAACCATACCAGACCATGGATCTCTCCACTCTTCAGAGCTATCTCCCTGTTCTGACTGGGTAGAGAAATTTCTTCTCTTACTAGATTTATTCCTTTTTCCTGGCCCAAATGAGAGTCTTCTCCTAACAACCTACTCCTCTTGCCAACTTCTCCCCAGTTCTCCATCTGTGTTAAACTGCTCTAAATCAGGGCTGAATTAAGAATCTGTCAGTATTCAACTCTTCCCAGATATGGATGAAATAAGATTGAATCTCTCTTCAGCATTTAGCTCTCAGATCTTTGTCTGCGCAACTGATGCTAGCCAATCAGATTCCTTGGAGCAACGTGTCACTCAAGGCTCTCTGGATTTGTGATGAATCAACCCTTTACAGTACTTTATTTGTTTACTCAGCACTTCTAAGCTTTTTCAAAGTGCAGTGTGTCACATTATATTGCTCCATTCTATTATGACATTCTTTTTTTAAAAGATGCATATTATATCACCCAATTCTATTATGACATATTAGCACTTTTTTAAAAATGCAGGAGGCTGGGATAATTACTCAAATTTATATCTTCCCCCTTCCACCCAAGGAAAGATGGTAGTGGTGGGATGTAAGGAATGTTAATTTGAAAAGAGAAAACAGTAAAGTATTGTGAGAAATAAAAGTTGAAGAGAAAGGCGAAAGCTAATGTATGGAAGCTCCAAAGGCAATTCTCTAGAAATATTTCTGAGCAAGCATTGATTCAAGTAATTAGGGTTTAGATTAGAACTCCTATATTTAATTAATAACAATATAGCCATGGATTTCTTCATTTCCTTTTTTAAAAATTACCCAGGCAAAAGAATCTTTAAAAAGCAAACAAAACAGAACAGAACAAAATTAGACTGCTTAAGTTATTTGGGCAACCCAGTAGAATGACTGTGAGGCACTAGATATTATTTTTGAGAAAACCTGACCCCTGGTGAGCAGAACACTTGGTAGACCATGAAATACAATATTTCTCTTACTTAACAATGGCAAAGTTTCTTAATAAATGCTATATAACCTGGAAGGGATAGGAAATCATCTAAAACAAAACGTGTCCAATTTACTGAAACGTTTCGTACTCTAGTGGAGCACTCCAGTATGATTAAAAGGAAGTTGATCACCATGAAGTGGAGCATCAGAAAATGTCCTAATCTGTGAGGTACAAATTAACATGGAGACAAGATATCTTTATTGCAATTGGTTTGTCATGGGAGAATCATAAATACTTCAGTATTTCAAATAATACATTGGACTTTTCTTCAAAACACATGTGATTTTTTCCAGCTGGAATTTATCTTCAGATTAAAGTTTCATCAGTACATGATGATAAAAAATGTTGAACATCAGCAGGGCTTTTTTTGAGCAGGAATGCCTGCTTTGGCAGGGAGGGCAGGATATAGATAAATTAAACCATAAACCACAGGAACGCAGTTCCAGTTGGCCTGGTGTCAGGGGGTGTGGCCTAATATGCAAATAGGTTCCTGCTAGACTTTTTCTACCAAAAAGCCCTCAACATCAGTATACTGTGATGGTTAGACTATGACTGCATTTTGTACATTACGAAGTACTCAACCTTGGTATCCAACACAAATACTTGATATCACACGTGCAGGGAGACATATGCCAGCTCTTTTCTGTTTGGAACCAAAGCAGGCAGGGAGAAGCAGTTTTAGCATCTCCCCGTTGCCATTTTGGACCTACAGACTGGCCCATGGAGCTGCTATTGGTTTCATTGTGAAAATGTTGTATACCTACTAGGGATGGACATGAACCAAATAATGAAGCACAGTTTGAACATGAACTGGGCCATTTCACAGTTTGTTTCAAACCAGTTCCTTCGGTCACATCATTCCTGAACCCCAAAATGATCCACATTTTTGTGGACAGCCTGCTGAAGACTCCCTGTGAGTTTGGCATCTCTAACTCATTAGGGGGCTGTTTTACCACCACCACCCCCCAAGTCAAATGAACCGCAAACTGATTTGGGAAACAGAAAAGTTTTTGTGGTCTGTGGTTAGGGTTGCCAAGTCCAATTCAAGAAATATCTGGGGACTTTGGGGGTGGAGCCAGGAGACATTAGGGGTGGAGTCAAGATCAAGGCTGTGACAAGCATAATTGAACTCCAAAGGGAGTTCTGGCCATCCCATTTAAAGGGACGGCACACCTTTTCAATGTCTTCTTTCCATAGGAAATAATGAAGGATAGGGGCACCTTCTTTTGAGGTTCATAGAACTGGACCCCCTGGTCCAATCTTTATGAAACTTGGGGTGTATTTTGGGGAGAGGCACTAGATGCTATACTGAAAATTTGGTGCCTCTACCTCAAAAAACAGCCTCCCCCCCACATCTCCAGTCGGGCAAAGAGCGATTCAGTTACTGGCTGCACTTGGGAAATGGAGGAAAAGCTGGCCCGGGGCCCTTAAAGGCACAGAATCCCATAAACCGGTGCCTACTTGGCCTAATTGATAATCCAGCCCTGGTCTGGCCGGACTCACCTCGTCCATGGGCTCGGATGAACTCAACAGTGTCCTGGGGGCGATCATGCACTCCTCCGCTGATGAAGAAGTTGGGGGCACCCAGCCACCGCCCTTGAATGCGCAACAGGGCGTGATAGCGGTGGAAATGCAGGGCCTCGCCGCTGGAGGCCAAGGTGGCGCAGGCAGCCCAGTTGAAGCGGCGGTGCAGGAGGGTCAGGAAGACGTTGAGCTCCCGCCCCGACGGCCCGGCGTACACAAGGGTCTTGAACCCAGGCTCCTGGTAGTAGTCGCCTGTGTTTAGAAGCGGCAGGCACCACTGCGAGGCCTTGTGCCCGGCGACGAAGGTGGGGGAGTTGCAGCCAAGGCCCAGCAGCGCGTCGGGATCGCGGGAGGCCCGCAGCTTCAGGGCCTTCTGCTCGGCTTCTTTGTAGGAGCAGTCCCCGTGGTGGTCGGCAGAGGCGAAGACAATGCGGAGGGCGAGGCCTTTGCGGAGCAGCTAGGGCTTCAGCGCCCCAGGGCCAAGCGCAGAAGCGCAGGGCAGGTTTTACACACGGCCAGGCCCACACGCAGCGCACGTTGCGCTCGGGCAGCACCGCAGCCAAGGTCACCACCACCGTCGGGGCGGAGCTGATGTTGGAGGCTGGGGGGCTGCTGGGCCCAGCGGTGGAAGGCAGCAGGCTCAAGGCCCCGAAAAGGAGCAGCGGGGAAGGGGAGCGCTCGGCTCTTCTTTGGCTGCAGCTGCCAGAGCTCTTCTGTGGGGCGTGCGCTCTGCGCGCTCTCGGAAAAAAGGCGCCCCTTCCGTGGCCTTTTCCGGGCCTCCCTCCAGAGGCCTGGCTAAGGGGGTGGTGTGAAGGTGGGGGGGGTGCGGCCCCCCCCTCAGCGGCTTCCTTCTCTGCTCTCCTGGGCACAGGAGCTGCCAAACCGATCAGGGACTAGGGAAGACGCTGATCGGCGCTCAGCTCCTTGAGGCCACCTTCTCCCCAGTGTAGATGTAGAACTGACCACCGCGCCTTCCCTCTGCGGCGCCATAAGAGCCTTCCGGCCAGCCCAGCTGAGCGCCGCCTTCCCAGCTGGACTCTGCTCCACTCCCGGGGCCTTGGATCTCTCCGGTCCCTGCCCCCCGGCCTGCCTGAGCGGCGAAGGCTGCAGGGAGGCCGCCGCTTGGTCCCCGCGTGCCTTCCCCAACAGCACCTGCAACGCCTTCCCCCGCGCGCCTTCCCCAACAGCGCCTGCAACGCCTTCCCCCGCGCGCCTTCCCTTCCCCGACAGCGCCTGCAACGCCTCACAGATGCTCCTTCAGCCACCAAAGGCAAGGGCAAGGCAGGAGGCAGGGCCCCAGGGAAGTGCTGCAGCTCGCCTCTAACTCCGGCCACGCTTTTGGAAGCAGCTGCAGCGGGCAGCCAGCCAGAAGTGAGGCGTGCCCGGCGGCGCCACCACCTCTGGAGCTGCTGGCCGGGCTGCCCTCAAAGGTGGGGAGAAGCTGCTGGGATCGCAGCTGGGTGGGAAGGGCCGCCTTTCCTCCCGCTTTCTGGGTTTTTGGCGAGCGGGGGGAGAAGGCCCCAAATCGGGGGACCCCCGCCCAGGCGGGGGATTTGGGACCCCTATCTGTGGTTCATGTGATCAAATAATGAACCAACATGAATCACTATTTTCCCAGTTCATGTTCATTGCTAATACCCACATGAATAGTATGATTTTGAAAGCAATAGTGCCTCAACAGGGTAGCTTGAGGATGAAAAAAAATAGTATGTGGGGGGGAAAGCCACAGCCACATCTCCCTGTGGTTGTAGACAGAAAGTGTGCATTTCAAATATACAAGTCTCCCATTGTATATGTGATACAGTTGTGCAGTTCCTCATCAAAAATGAGAACTTTATCATGTGTGAAAGGAGCCTTAGATTTGGAAGACCTGGGTGTAAATCCCCTGAGCTCCTTGAAGAAAGGGTGAAATAAAATTGTGACAGATAGTAAAGCATCTTTGATAAATATTATATAGGATAGTCAAAAATAACACCAGAGTCAGAGCTCAGGTCAACCATGTTGAATAAATGAATGTTTGTTACTATCTAGGGGCATGTACTTGGTATACATCAAGCTGAATAAATTCCCGAAAAATACACCTCAGTGAGTGAACTGAGCAAGCATTTAAATTTTAAATCCCTTTCACATTATATCCTATCATACTGCTATTGGGATTTCGAAATATTGTAAAATACTGATATTTACACATCCAAACCCAAAAGATAGCAATTTTTTTGCACTCCCCTACTACCATCCTGTGGTTATAACTACATTAAATCAGGTCCCATATATGCCATTTTCCCTCATGCAAATTGCCTGTTGATGTGTAACACTAGTGATGCTTGCCCCATTAAGGGCAAGCATGTAATGGTTAAGGTACATTAAGGGCAAGCATGTAAGGGCATAATGTAATGGTTAAAGTGTCAGACTAGAATATGCGAGGTCCTACAACTGATAGATGAATTAAAATGTAATAAGGCACCAGGTCCGGATGGCATACATCCAAGAATTCTGAAAGAACTCAAAGTTGAACTTGTGGATCTCCTGACAAAAATATGTAATCTTTCATTGAAATCTGCCTCCGTTCCTGAGGACTGGAAGGTAGCAAATGCCACCCCCATCTTTAAAAAGGGTTCCAGAGGAGATCCGGGAAATTACAGGCCAGTCAGTCTGACTTCAATACCAGGAAAGTTGGTAGAAACCATTATCAAGGACAGAACGAGTAGGCACATTGATGAACATGAGTTATTGAGGAAGACTCAGCATGGGTTCTGTAAGGGAAGATCTTGTCTCACTAACCTGTTACATTTCTTTGAGGGGGTGAACAAACATGTGGACAAAGGAGACCCAATAGATGTTGTTTACCTTGACTTCCAGAAAGCTTTTGATAAAGTTCCTCATCAAAGGCTCCTTAGTAAGCTCAAGAGTCATGGAGTAAAAGGACAGATCCTCTTGTGGATCAAAAACTGGCTAATTAATAGGAAGCAGAGAGTGAGTATAAATGGGCAGTCTTTGCAGTGGAGGACGGTAAGTAGTGGGGTGCCACAGGGCTCAGTATTGGGTCCCATGCTCTTTAACTTGTTCATAAATGATTTGGAGTTGGGAGGAAGCAGTGAAGTGGCCAAGTTTGCAGATGACATTAAATTGTTCAGGGTGGTGAGAACCAGAGAGGATTGTGAGGAACTCCAAAGGGATCTGTTGAGGCTGGGTGAGTGGGCGTCAGCGTGGCAGATGAGGTTTAATGTGGCCAAGGGCAAAGTAATGGACATTGGGGCCAAGAATCCCAGCTACAAATACAAGTTGATGGGGTATGAACTGGCAGATACTGACCAAGAGAGAGATCTTGGGGTCGTGGTAGATAATTCACTGAAAACATCAAGACAGTGTATGGTTGCAATAAAAAAGGCCAACGCCATGCTGGGAATTATTAGGAAGGGAATTGAAAACAAATCAGCCAGTATCATACTGCCCCTGTATAAATCGATGGTGCGGTCTCATTTGGAATACTGTGTATAATTTTGGTCACCGCACCTCAAAATGGATATTATAGCATTGGAAAAAGTGCAGAAAAGGGCAACTAGAATGATTAAAAGTTTGGAACACTTTCCCTATGAAGAAAGGTTAAAACGCTTGGGGCTCTTTATCTTGGAGAAACGTTGACTGCGGGGTGACATGATAGAGGTTTACAAGATTATGCATGGGATGGAGAAAGTAGAGAAAGTAGTACTTTTCTCCCTTTATCACAATACAAGAACTCGTGGGCCTTCAATGAAATTGCTGAGTAGTCAGGTTAAAACGGATAGAAGGAAGTACTTCTTCACCCAAAGGGTGATTAACATGTGGAATTCACTGCCACAGGAGGTGGTGGTGGCTACAAGAGGGGGTTAGATAAAAATATGGTACAGGGGTCCATAAGTGGCTATTAGCCACAGTGTGTGTGTGTGTGTGTATGTGTGTGTGTGTGTGTATATATATATATATATATATATATATATATATATATATATATATATATATATATTTGGCCACTGTGTGACACAGAATGTTGGATTGGATGGGCCATTGGCCTGATCCAACATGGCTTCTCTTATGTTCTTATGAGAACCAGGTTTGAATCCCCACACTACCATGGAAGCTTGCTGACTGACGTTGGGCCAGTCACATGCTCTCAACCTAACTTCCTTCGCAGGGTTATTGTGAGGATAAAACAGAAGAAAGGAGAATGATGTAAGCTGCTTTGGAGAAAGCCAGGATATAAATAAAGTTAATTAAAAAAAGGCAAATGGTACAACATGTACTTAAGTTTGACCTAATCATGGGGACAGAATATATTAGCACCACAGAAATATATTAGTACCTCCATTTGCAGTATTTTTTGGGGGAGTGCAAAGCACATCCCTAGAGTTATTCAACTGCTTTTCATAGATCATATGTTGAGATTTCCTGCACAGCTCTTGGAATCCTGAGAATCTCAATCTCAGCTAAAATAATAAAATGCAAGTTTGTGGTTTTAATTGCTTATAAAATAATTTGGAAAACAGAAAAGAAGTACCTGGGAAATCATGCAGTGAAACTTCTGTTTATGAGTTTCAGTCACCCTTCATGAGCTTTGAGTTTTCTATTCATCTGTGACCATTACTTCACCCTACAGCCAAATCTATAAATGCAGTTAAGTAAGATGCTAGAGTCTTGAAATAGCAGAATGGACTGTACTTCTGCATAATATAGATGAAGTTTCTCTGCTTGTGAAAAAAAAAGGGTATGATTTTGACAGACACTCTTTCCTTCTGCAGTTGCCCTATGCTAGGTGGCATTTCATTTAGAAGGGAACCCAAACTCTCAGCAGTGGCTTTTTAGAAGCCACATGGCATTTGGAGGAAGGGGGAAAGCAGGGGAAATCTACAGTTCTTACTGTTTGCAGAAGTCTGAATCTAACCTATTAAAAAACAGTGAAACTTGAATCAAAAGCCAAAGTTTCTCTTTGAAAACTTGGTGAAAAATCCAAGTTGACTTGCAAATGCCTTATCTAAATGTGAATTTCAAAATTTGTTCTCTTGCAATGGATTTTTCTCCCCTCAAAATTCCTCTCATAACATTCAGACTACCCCAGGCATATTTTCTAACATTTTTCTGGGTTAATAATCAATCCACGACTGTGCAACTTCAGCATAGATCACTTTATAACTCAAGGAAGCAAAATTTGCTCCACTTTTCCCTCATTTATACGTAGAATGAAACATTTGCCTTCTAGCTTCTCATTCTATATGACATCTAAGTGAGGAGAAAGTTTTGTGTCTCACGCCATACAATTGTTACAGCTTCTTACTAAGGTACACTCTTCATTTTCTGTCACAATAAATACTTGTAGGTTAAAGAAATCATTGTTAGCTTTCTTGGTTTGTATGAAAAACTTTTTCTTACTTTTGTCCTTGGGTTAATACTTTCAAGAATAAACCTTTCTCCCCCTGCATTTTTTATTTTTCCTCCAGGCTTCCTCCTTCCTGTTTCCTCCTACAATTCCTAGTTCTAACGCAGGCAGTTGTTATAGTCTGCAAAATATACCATGTTGTAGTACAACTAATGAAAAGATATTTCTCCCCTGGTGAGGCCTCTAACTGCTGGCTCCATGCTGTATGTATATCCTTTTATTGAAGGCTGAGGGGGAGTTTAAGGGGGTGAAGATCATGCAGCTCACATATGACAAAGAGCTAATGAGTGGAACATGTTGCCAGTTATAGCTTACAAACTATCCTCCTTGACAACAAATAAAGATCTTGGTAGAAAAGGCAATCTAGTTATGCTGGCGGAATAGTATGATGCACAGAAATCTTAAAAACTCTAAGAAAAACCAACCTCTTCCGCAAAATGAGAGTAGTTAAGATTTTGAGCACCTTGATCTGAATGGCCAAGGCTAGCCTGATCTCATCAGATCTCAGAAACTAAGGAATTTTGGCCCTGGGTAGTGCTTGAATGGGAGATCACCAAGGAAGTTCAAGGTAACCATGCAGAGGAAGGCAATGGAAAACCACCTGTTAATCTCTTGCCTTGAACACTCCATGGAGTTGTCCAAGTTAGCTGCAACTTGATGGCATGTTCCACCACCAATATTTTGAGCATGGCCACTGAGCCATAAGAACTATGTTATACTCTAAATGTAGTGTAATGTTCAATTTGACTTCCCCCTTGTGTAAACTGAATCTGTTATTCTTTATTTCAGTCAATACTTTTTTTTTTGTAGCAGGAACTCCTTTGTAAATTAGGCCACACACCCCTGATGTAGCCCATCCTCCAAGAGCTTACAGGGCTCTCAGTACAGGGCCTCCTGTAAACTCCAGGAGGATTGGCTGCATCAGGGGTGTGTGGCCTAATAGGCAAAGGAGTTCCTGCTACAAAAAAAAAAAAAGCCCTGCTGAGGACAGACCTTCAAATTGTATTTTAGGTTAGCTCCAGTGGCTCACTAAGAAAGTATTTATTATTCTAGTTATTTATATATATTTTTTTCTGCAGTGGAGACCCAAAATGAACGTTGTAAAGCACTGGTTTCCTGTTTGGGAATTTATGTCCAGCAATGAAAGGATGTTCAGTAACTTATACCAAATTGATATCTTTATTTTATAGTCTATCTGTATTTATTCATATCTTGTGAATTGTTCAATAAGATTTTTTGAGTGCGGGGGAGGAGGCTGCAAATTCAGGGGTCCCCCGCCGGGGGGGGGGGTTGGGAAGCCTACACCACATAGATTTGAAGTCATTTCTGGTTTCATGCCAGAAGTAATGTCACACATTGGCTTGACACCAATGAGCCTCCCCATTTCTCCTTGCCCTCCTGATGAGTGGGAAATGAGGTCTCAGGCTTGGAGGTCTTCCTCTATAGTAGGACAGCTGGTCTTTGTAGTAACTGGTCCAAATCACCCCATAAGCTTTTATGGCAGAGTTGAGATTGAAACCTAGTTCTCCCAGACCCTAGTTTGAGAAACTAACTTATATACCACTTGAAGAACTTCTCTGGAAAAATGTTGCTTATCTTACCAAAATACATTTAACTTTGTTCAAAATCCCTCAAGGTTTCCCCTCCCCAGTGAAATTCCTCCTCTCTTTGGAATTTTTTATTAGGTACCATCTGGAATCTATCAGGAGGGAGATTCTACTGTAATTTTAAAAAATATTTTATTCAATTTTTAGCCCACCCTTCCTGTAGGAGTGGCTCAGGGCGGGTTACATCATAAAAAGAATCAACAATAAAGCAATAAAAGACCAATTTAAAATATATAAAATCTAAAACTACAGAGTGACAACAGACTAAAATGGCAGGTTCTGCCTCACAGACATGGCCTATTGTCCAGGTCCAGTAGATCTTATAGCACTAGGATGGAATGAAGGGGGGAGGCTGGTAACAAGTGATGTCCACTGCCTCAGCTGAAAGCCTGGTGAAAGACCTCTGTTTTACAGGCCCTGTGGAATTGGAGCAGATTCCACAGGGGCTGGATCTCTAGGGGGAGCTCATTCCTGGCAGGGGCCAGGGCTGAAAAGGCCCTGGCCCTTATCAAGGCCAGATGAACATCTCTGGGGCCAGGTATTACCAAAAGTGACCATCGCATGGGTCACTGTGGCCAGCTTGTGGGGGGCGAGATATGGGACCAACTGTTTGACCCATCTCAGATGGAAAAAAGGCTGATCTGGCAGTGGTGGTAACCTGGGCCTCCATAGTCAGAGAGGCATCCAGGAATACCCCCAAGCTCTTCACCCTTGATGTGGGCATCAATGGAGCCTCATCAAAGGATGGGAGCCTTTTCTCTTCTCCAAAATGAGAAGGCAAACATTAGCCCATTCTGCAGACAGTGAATAGCTTCCAGTCATCTAGGTTCAGTAAATTCTGTATTAAGAAGATTATGTATCTATTCAAAATACAAATGCAGCATAACATATTGACAATAAAAACAAAGTTTTACATCAAACGGAGAGGACTGATACACTCAAGTAGAATTATTATTATTAAACTTAACTTGTTTTCCTTTTTAAAAGGAGAGAAAATGAAACAATGCTACTTTCTCCCTCAACACTTATCCATGAGGAACTGAAAACCCTTGTCATTCTTCAAACTTAATTAAACGTGTTCAAGGGCAAATAAATCTACATGAATGTAAACTTTAACAGTTTCTCTAATATCTCCGTAAAACCTGTGCCTACAGGGATGTAATAAGAATTAATTAAAGCTATTCTTTACAAATAATGTACTAAGAGGAGCTCACCAGGAGAGTTTGCAATAATTTATAGCTGGGAAGAAAATTAAATATTTTTTCTACAAAAATTCCCATTAATTTTAATAGCCTGATAATATTACCATTGATATCCTTTCCTTTCCCACCTCCCATTTTTTTCTCAACATAGCTGGCATAGAAATGGTGTGAAAACTATGCCTTTAGAGATTTCCTTGAAGAACTTTTTAAAAAAACCATCACACACAATAATGTGACTTTAATATTTCAGTTTAGATCTGAAACACTGAATGTTTCTTGGTAGACAGCTTGCTAGGTGATCATGGGCAAGTAACATACTCTCAGAATAACCTACCTCATAGGGTTGTTGTGCGGATAAAATGGGGGGGGGTGAGGACAATGATGCAAGTTGCTTTAGGTTCCCATGGGCGAGAAAGACAGTATAAATGAAATCAATCAATCCCAGGAGTCAATTTTATCTAGTTCTAATCTCAGCAAAATTATTTATTTATAATAAATAAATAAATAAGTGATTTATTTATAAATAAATTATTTATTTATAATAAATAAATAAGTGAAGTGCTTCTCTAGAGTCACTGACACATCATCTCATGGTGTCTGCCTTCATTTAAAAAAAACATCCAAGTTAGCCTAATAGCAGTATATTACATTAGTTGGCTTTGTTTCAGGGATGTCAGAAAGTATAGCTATTAGTCTGCTATGAAGGAATGTTCTGCTTACAGTAATGGAAAATGCACATCCTGGTCTTGCCAAACTGAAGAATGAAAGCAAAGCCCCAAAGTAGGATTATGCAAGGACTTTGGGGAGTTATTTGTGGGACTTACTTAAATGACAGTGCAAGGTTCATCCTTGCTAGGAGAGTTTTCTCATATAACCAATACTCCATCGGGGCTTGCCATTTCCCCACAAGGGAAGGTTATCACTCACACTTGACTCCCATTTTGCATTGCTGCTCCTGTGGCTGGTGGGAGAAAAAGTGCAAAAAAAAAAAAAAAATCACAGTGACAGTGTAATGTCAGTGCCACAGAAAGCATCAGTCCACTCTAGGAATTACCAGAAACTCTGTGGCTTTACCATAGAGTTTCCAGTGATCCATAGAGAAGTGTGATATCACTTCTGGGTTTCTCTGAAAGTCAGTGCCAGCATCATCAGTGAGTGGGGTGGGGCCCATGCTGCTTTGAAATAATTGTGTTTTTTTTCCCTCACACTGTAAACTTCACACCACAGAAGAGTGGAAAACTGAAATTTCATGACTATACAAGTGAAGCTCTCACCAATATGCCAATGGCCAAATCTTCCAGTCTAATTATACATACAATTGCCTCTTTGTTAATGTCAAATGAATAGAAATAAAGGAATTAAAAAATATATCTGCATGTCACAGAATCAACAGGAAAATGTATTGAAGGATTGTGTTGGGCAAGGTGGCAGACAAGAATCACTGGTGCCTAATATTTGCCCCCAAATCTACAAGTAACTTCAACCATCTGTCAGAATAGAGTCAAAAGAGTACAAGCCACTGTTCTGGATTTAAAAACAAACAAACCAGGCATTCTTTGTATCTTGGTCTCCACATACCTGGAATCTTGTGTTGGTAAATCCTGCAGATGGTGGTGGCCAGGAAAAGGATTTTTTTTGTAATATTATATTCACATTTATTGATTTTATTCTGGAGCAACAAAATGGCTTTGCAGCATTTGCCAAAAACTGATACTATTGGCTCTGTCTCAGACACTTTAGAGTACTACATGTTGAAGCAGATGCTGTCAAATCAATTCTGCTACAGTTTTCACAGCTTGTTGATACATTGGAGGTTGTTTCTCATGGTAAACTTATTGATCATTATGGGTACACACAGGCAAAACAAAATACTTGGCCACCTTTGTACCCAATTAGGATCCTCAGATCAGTGAACAATTTGGGAAAGAACAATGCAAATCAATTTTAAAAACAATGCATATATATATATATATATATATATATATATATATATATATATATATATATATATATATATATATATATATATATATATATATATATATATATAAATAAAACAATTTAAGTTCTGGATTGTAGTATTTGCTGGAGGATTAAATAAATTGTATCAAAGATATAACTCTTAGTTTTTAGAAGAACAACCTGAGTGATGCATTTCTCGTATTAAAAATCAATTTTATTTTCTGGTATTAGCTAAGCTATGATTCCTTCAGTTCAGTGCTGAGTGATAAAATTATTTTCGTTCTTTCTGCCCGATGGTTCCAAATGAATATCTTCTGTATGTTGGGATTGTTCAGTTGTTTAAGCATTTTGGATGGATGTGGATTGGCCTTATCATTTTCAAGTGATGGGAGTGGAGAAACTTTTCCACAAATCTTTAAAATTTGCTTCTACACAAATGATGCCAATATTATCGAATACCATATGAAATAAAATTATGGAAGGGATATTTTTGTGTCTGTAATAACAATATCTAAATAATAAAATATCTAAGTAATAAAAACATCCAAGAAAGGACAATTTGGTATGACTTCTCTTTACCAGAGTAAGAAAATGGAAATTGGAAAACGAATGGTTGAAGAAGAAAAGGCAGAGTCAAATGGGAACGGCCAAATGGAAGGAGTGTTGTTAGATGAGAAGGGGACCACACCAACAGGAAATGGGACCTGGTTATTACCTACAGCCTATACAATCACACAACCAGCCCTGCCAGAAGTGCCATCACAATTTTGCCAGATGGAGTCCCCCCCCAATACTCCCATACTCCTCGACAATCACTGGCTAACAACCTTAACTCCATCTCAGTTTAGCTCCTTCCTTTCCTGGAAACAGAATGAGGCTGAATCTAGAAGCTTAGTCTAAGCTGGTGACATTGGTTGAGGGATATTTATTTGTACCCAGAAATTTGCGCATCTCCCCCCCCCAAAAAAAAATTTCTTCTCTTCTGATCCTTGGAAAGAGCATTCTAGGAGTCAAACGTCCTACAAAGAGGAACAACCTTGGAATGAAGCAAGGGCTGGAAGGAAGGACAAGGGAGTAAAACTGACTCTCGCCTTCATCCACAAGTTGAGTGCTACTAAAGGGAAGGGGTGATTTCATTTCTTTGTCCCTCCCTGATCCCTCAACTATTCATCCCCACTGACAACCCAGAGACTGGAAAAGGCTACAGGAATGGAGAGGAAAGCAGGAAGATTCTGCGTGTCTTTTGTGCATGGATAGTTGCAAACAAGCCAATATTGTCTCTGCCTAGGGATTATACCTGATCAGAAACTTAGATCTCATCTTTCATAGTTGCATGTGATCCTGTGAGGGGTTCCTAACATGCTGTTGTCCTTATTTAAGGACAGACTGGCACCAAGGTCCTTTGATAGGAGATTAATTTCGTAGAACAAACCTGGTAGCAAAACCCTGAAGCTGTAGATTAATGAGGAGAGAGGTCAGCTGCAGAGCAAGTGATTTCCATATGGCATATGTTTTACTGCATTTCTAAGCCCCCCCCCCCCTCCCCACCATTTCCTGAAGAAAAAAGTAAGTTGTCTTACCAACTGATGTTCAAGTATAAAGCAGAGAACTTTCTCAGAATACTAAATTCTTGTCTGCAGGCATTCAATACATGAAGTGATAGATCAAAAGACATATCAAAAGAAAACAAGTCAATAGGCAAGATCTATTTATAGTTATTGTTTGCACAGCTAGGCTGCAATATATATTAATTTTTTGCCCTGAGAGAAGTTGCTTAGTCCAGTGGCACTTGTTGGTGAACTTAAAAAATAAAAAAAGTATTTTGAAGTCTGTTTGGTACTATCGTGGCAGGCTCCTGTTATTAAAGGGTTAATGGCCCTGTCATTATATACAGACCTCTAGCCACACATCATTGGACACAACACTATTGTTGCATACCAGCAATAGTCCACTACTGGATTACGTAGTCCAAATTATCTTCCAAAAGAAGTGACAGAGTGGAAGCAGCACTTCCATTGGAAGAAGGTTCCTTGGACTGAAAATAAGCTGGCTGAAAGGAAGAAGAAGAAAACTTGGGCCAACTGAGAAGGCAGTAAATATATTGTCTTGGGTTTTAGACAGCATGAGCAGAACTGAGCTAGATTAAAGGTGCGTTTTTTGCCTCCCCCCCTTCAGCTGTAATTGTCTGCTCTTCACAGAAGTGTTCACTTGAGGGCCACTGAACCACTGTAAGCTTCATGGGACTGGGGGGGGGGCTGCATTCAGAGAAGGTAATTGTCAAAAATTGTCCACCCTCTCTGCTTTTTAAATTTATTTTTCACATTCAGAACAGATACTAACATGAGAAAGCAACACATAACAAAACCATCTCAAAATTTTGTATCCAATATATAGACGATACTCTGTTACACTAAGTGGTTCTGAGGGTCTCCTGAGTGTGTTGGGGAACAGGCTATGCAAGAAGGGTCAATAAACAGGATCTCCACCTATGTTTATGGGGATTTTCCCCCTCAGTAGAACTCCCAAACGAACCAGGTCTTAATTAATGAAATTATTTTTAATTAAAGAAAATTAAAATAAATAAAATCAAACTTCTTAACTGAAAAACCATTCTATAAACACTCATACAAGTTCAGAAAATAAAGGTAGTAGCTTATAGAGACAAGAAGGAAACTTATTTTACACGGGACCAGGGCTTTTTTTGTAGGAGGAACTCTGCATATTAGACCACATCCTTCTTATGTAGCCAGTCCTCCAAGATATTTTTACTGTGTTTTAAATTTTTATTAAGTTTCAATATAAAGGGAAAGGAATAATGTGGGGATACAGGAGCAAAAAAGGGGAAAAGTTAGGGGAACAACAAAACAGGAAAAAGAAAAGAAAAAGAAAAGCAGTAAATATAGCAGTTACATTTCTACCTTCCAAACCTGATACTAAATTATTTCTACCTGCAAGTCTTAAATTTTAACCCAATACAACCATTACATTCTACAGTCTTATTATTTTATTATATATTTTTACTATTCTATTGCTTATGATATAAATCTAAGTGATTAATCTTTAATACAAACAAGAAAAGCAAAGAAACCAACCATGAAATAAAGCCCACTGGTTAATTTTAACATTAGGGATAAGCACTAACTTTAACAATATTGACAACAGTCATAAGCAGAGAAGATGAGAATAATTTATTTATCCTTAATATTACCTTAATTACTTCCAACAGAGAAAAAATAAAAAAGACCAAAAGACCAAAATAAAACCTAGCAGACAATATTTTATCTATTTCAATATCAACAGATTCTATTGCTAAAAAAGAAACCAGGAGCAGATCTTTAAAATTTTCAAATACCTGTGTTGTTTACCTTATTATAAATTGACCCAAATTAATTGTTTGTCTAGGTTGAATGTTTAAGATTCATTAAACTTTTTGGAGACTATATATCTTATTTTCATATTACTCTAAGAAGCACAAGTTCAATAAACAGTGACAGCCTCATTTCCCATACTTATTATTTTTACCTATGTAAGGAATCATATAATCTCTATAACCCACTTTCTATTAAATTGCTCTATTTACCTTTGAAAATATATGATCCATAGATAAAAATAACAGTCTCATTTGCCGTTTTAAAGCCGTTTCAAGGCCGCATGTCAGTTTCCTTTTATTAATTCTATGTTGACCAATTATGAGAAAGAGCAACAGATTATAATCCCTTCTTTTTGAAAGCTTTCCAATTCTTGATCTTCTTGAAGTAGTCTGCCTTTTCTCCCTTTGGCACATAGATCCATTTTACTGAAAGCAAATGAGATCTCCACGCTGTCACTTCCTCCTGTAAAAACTTTAATCAGGCTTGATTTCCGCCTCCTTTTTGTAACTGCACATAATGTCTCCATTTTGATTTCTTTCAACTCCTTTCCCACCAGAACTTTATCCACCTCTCTCATCTCCATAGACAACACTGGGATTCCTTCACCACTCCGCTCATATAATTTTCAGTTTCACTGTGTTTTAAAATAAAGGTTTTCACTTTGTCTTGTATCAACTCTGTCAGCAGACTGAAGTCCTGCTTTAAGGATGATAGGGCAACAGTAATATCTTTTTTTATCAAACACTTCAAGTTGAATTGCCATCTTCCCCCCACTATAACTCAGTCTGATAATCAAAGTTAAAAAGTTCCAGATAGTCTCTCTTTCTAAATCTCCTCCAGTCTTGTGCTTTTCTCTTACTGTCCAGTTGTAGAACAAAGCAGTAGACAAGAGCACCTTTAAGATCAACTAAGTTTTCTTCAGAATGTAAGCTTTCGTATGCTCTTACGCAGACTTCATTAGGTTGTAATCATTTCAGTCCCGATCAGGTATCAAAAGCATTTCTCTTAAAGATATATTCAACTTTTATTCAGACTACGTATATTGTAATATTCAACTTTTATTCAGACTACGTATATTGTAATAAAACAATGCTATCATTATAACTTGTTTAAATGTAAGCCAAATCCATTCGAATAGCCATGTTCAGTCCAATTTAAGTTATTGAGAGTTCTTAAGTTTGTTCTTTGTCTTTTTAAAGCCTCCCTTGGGGGAAAAAAGGGGGGGAAATCCTCCTCTCCCCCCCCCCTTTTTTTGAACAGTCCCAATTGGCGTTATAGCAAAAGATTCATTAATCGGTAGTAGTAAAAAGAAAGACTTACTTGCATGGTAGCATTTTGATGATTAAGGTAGAAATATGATGTAATAAAAGCTTGTTAAAAGAAGAAAGCAGTTAGCCATCATGGTGACTGCGACAGTGGAGCATCGGGGCAGACAGGAGGAACAGGGACCAGCCGCCACTCTCTCCCTGGCTCCTGTAAAGCCCCTTGTTGTCAGAAGACTCCTCCATGGTCTCCTTTGAGATGCTACAGCTGTGGCACCCCTCCTACCACCTGGATCATGGGGGCTGCCGAGAGCAAGCTCAGCGGACCCCACCGAGCTTGAAATGCCAAAACCTGGAAGTCCAGTCCTCCAAGATCTTACAGGGCTCTTATTGGAGGGCCTACTGTAAACCTGTGGAGGATTGGCTACATCAGGGGTGTTTAAATATAGTCCCTGCACAGGACTATATATGCCTATGCCAGAACAGATTCAAGGAGAAAGGTGAGCAGAATGAACCAGCATTCCACTCAAAGAAAAAGTTGTACCCAATTTCATGTTGTGAGTATAATTTAGTGGATGTCCAAATAATTCATGCATGCATACATGCATGTGCACACACATGCACACACACACACACACAGAGTCAGGCATACACAGTCTTACAGAAAGCCTGAGAAGAGCCAGAGTGTGTACGGATATACCCTTTGAGCCATGATGTGATTGTTCCAAAGTATCTTAAAATTGTCTGTCTTTTTTTCCTCCAATGAATTAATCTAATCTTATTTGTTAATTTTTCAAGAGCTGCTATATTCCTTAATTCAGTACACCAACTGTCCAAAGAAATCCCTTCAACATTCTTCCAACACTGGGTAATAAGCAATCTTGCAGCAACTAAAAAAATAATTATTATTTTTGTTACATTGCAAATTTTCATTCATAAATAAATTGAACAGGTCTAATTCAACTGTTATTTTAACAGTCTCTGTAACTATCAATACCCCAAACTTTGCTATAACTGGACAGAACCACCACATACTATAAATGACGCTACTTCACTGCAGCCTCTCCAATAAGGGACCACAGTGGAGTATAATGCCATAAAGTCCACCCACCAAAGCAGCCATTTTCTCCAGAAGAACTGAGCTCTGTACTGGAGATGAACTGTAATTCCAGGGGACCCTCAGGTCTCACCTGGAGACTGCTATCCCTACAACAAGTTCCATTTGGAGAATTTGCCAAACTTTTGTGAAGTCAAGCTTCTAATTTAGCCCTTACAAAAGGGCACTTAAAATTTCTAAGTCATTTGTAGATTTGAAATATATTCCTTTTGTAAGCTGCTGCCAAAGCTATAGCAGAATATATATTATTTTAAAAGAAAGAGAGAATTCCCTGCAGTATTTGAAACAAGATGCGTCACCTCAACATTATGTATTGATTGAACAAAATCTCACTAACTGGAAGTTGCAGTATTCTATCAGGAAAAAAAAGCACCTTCCAAAGAGAGTTCAATAGACTCACCTGTACTACTAATGATAATAAAGTGAAAGCCAGACACCATTGTAGTGAGAAGAATAACAAATGGCAAGGGAGGCGATCCTGGTAAATTTTGCCTCACAGAAAACAACTGGATCTCCATCAGGGAGAATAACAGCCCAATGCAGAGATAAGGGGCAGCCGGCCACGACGTAGCTGCCGCACCACTAGTAAACTTCCTGAGGACTTCAGCACGCTAGAGTGTGGGGAGGGGAGAGGTATACCTTGCCATGAGGGAGACGGTCGGCATGGCAACACCACTGGCAGAGGCATGGAAGGGAGGTGGAGGCAGCTGAAGGGGAGGGCCAGCCCACCCCCCCTCATTGGCCAGTCCTGGTGCATGCACTGTGGCTCATGACAGTCAGGGATGGGGAGAGGTGGCCCCAGAGAGGCTGATAGCCATCCCCAACCTGCCCCCAAACAGAGAATGGAGCCAATGTTGGGCAGACCATCTCAGACAAAGGAGAGATGGTTCACCAACACGGGGAGGGAACAGGAGTGAGGCTGGGCATGTGCGCACGAGAAGCCTGGCTTGGTGGTGAGGTGGGGTTGAGACAGGCCTGCACGGGACCATGGAGAAGCCGTCAATCCCCTCACACACTGTCAGAGACATCCCCTCTGTCAGAGACTCTGCCAATGGCAGGCTGACAAGCAGGAAGTACCAACTGCAGGAGTTTGCTGTCATAGACAGCAGCTGGAATGTGTGTCTGGGAGTGAGCAGCCCAGCAGCAGACACAACCCCACCCAGAGACCCCAGTGCTGCCCTGATGCTCCCTGCCAGGTACACAGAACACCTCCCCCGGGTGCCGCAGAACTCAGAGTGCAAGTGCATCAGCTACAGAACTCTGAGTCCACTTCATCAGCCTCCCCTTAGTGCCCTGCACACAACAGCCCTGTGGGGTCAGGTAGGCTGTCAGCCCGGGCAGGCTGAGGGGCGGCATTCCCCTCCCCTGTCCAGCCATGCAGGGAGGGCAGCCTGGCGGCTCATAGACCATCCCCCCCCCCCGAACCAAGTCTGCCCACCCTCCCAGGCATTCCCTCGGAGAGGCTACTGATGGGGGGGAATTGCCCAGGGAACATGCAGCAGATGCCAAGAGGGAGAGACAACAGAGGGCACAGCTCAGACTTTATTTTTCCGGAACAGAGTGCAACAGTCTCCCTGGCGCATGCTGGGCAGTCTCGCCATGGGTGGGGCTCCATTCCAAGCGGCGGGCAGAAACAGCTGAGGGAGTGGGGGGGTGAAGTGACACACGCGGAAGCCTCTGTGTTGGAGTCTCACCTACAAAACAGAGATAGAGATCAAGAGCACCTGCAGGGGTGGCAGCTGGAAGAGTGGGCTGCGTTTCAGCCGGGTGCTCTCTTAAAGGGACAGTCTCTGACCCACCTCCCTGCAATGGGGCAGCTGCCACACACACACACACACACACTGTGCCCTGCCAGGGGTTGGGAACGCAGCAGAGGGCAGACCAAGGGAAGGGAGCAGGTGGCAGCACAGGGGAGCGGGGTCAGCAAATGCCCCCTGCCAGAGTCCACTGCCTGGTTCAAGTGCCAGAGATGTTCACACACCAAGCGGTCGAGAGCGCGGGGAGGGGGAGGCCGGGGGGGGGGAGGGGGACAGTGGAACTTACCCAGCCATGGGCAACAGTCCTCACATGCAGAGCCTCCGGGAGCCCAGAACCTTTGGAGACCTGGAAACAAGAGAAAGAAACAAGACCTCTCTCTCCCCCTCACAAGTCAAAGATACTGTCAAAATAACCATGAGGTGTGAAACCCATCACCAACGTGCCTGCCTGTCCCTCACTCTAAGTCTGTATGGCCGGGAGCTCACCGGCAGTCTTCCCGCCACGCACTCCTTTCCCTAACAACGGAGTTGTGCGAGGCCAGAGCGGAAGTATTTCTAGGAGGGGGAAGACCACAAGTGGGTGCTGGGGAGGGGGCTTGTCAGCCTGAGGCACGAGGGGATGGATGAGGCAATCACACCGCTCCCTAAGGGGTTTGTGAGCTTCTGCAGCAGCGGCAGTGACCTTTGTTTTTGATTTCAACGAGTGCCTATGGGACACGCCGCCATTTTTGCAGGCGTAAAGTTGTGCCTCTCTGGGGGGGGGGGCATGTCATGGGCCAAACTGCTCAGGAAACTGCCTAAGCCTGGCTGCGCCCCCAACTCCACCCCCTCCTCCGCCTGAATGCCATGTTCTGTCTCACTTCTGCCCACGCTCGGGCGCAGCCCTCAGGCACCGCTGCCCTCAGGTAGAGCGGCACTCAGGCATCCCCCCACCCATGGAACTCCCCTCTGCTGGGGTGCCGCCAGTTGTATGTTGCCGCAAACCCTTCCTGCGCCCACATACCGGCTCGTCTGCTCCCAAAAGACTTTCCGCCCCCCCCCCTGGATTGCACTCTAATTGACCCTTGTATTATGTAGAGAGTAACTATAATTAATACACATGGAACAGTTTAGAATTGTGAACACCATCTGTATTTGAGAAATTATTTCTCTTTCACCAATACATTTTTTTTGCTCTACTTTGACATTTATCAGAGGCTTCTCTTGGGATTTTGTTTTAAAGTGTCTTCTAGTAATAGCTTAGGGAGATTTAAAAAAGAGAGAGAGAGAGAGCATCTTTGAGGAATTCAGCTATTGTTTCTGAAACAGTCTACCTAGGGCAGCCACATTTCCCGCTGTGGTGGGAGGCCCCCTGCCAGCAACCATTCTTGCCTGTCACCATGCCAAATAGTGGTGAGAAGGGGAGAAAAACATTGGCATCCAGTGCACTGCTATGTCATTTCTGAGGAAAAAACAGAAGTTAAATATGATAGCTCCAAGAATCACTGGAAACTCTATGGAAAAACCATAGAGTTTCCAGCAGTTCTTAGAACTACTGTGAGCCAAAGCCCCCTCTCCATCTATATGGACATCGTGTTTTCTGGCCCAGCTGCCAGGATGCCTGGACTTCCAGTTCTCTCACACATCTACACTTGGGCATAGGCCAAGCTGCCAGCTTCCTGCCAGGTTTATGTGAGTTTATTTGGAGCTCAGTCATCAAGGCAATGCTCTCACAGAATGGCCCCAACCCAGCAAGAAGGATTCCTAGCCTGCTATTGTGCTAAAGTCCCCGGCTCTGCGGAATAAGGGATCACGCGCCCATCATGAGCTGTCCAGCTATGCGGGTTTCAACCCTCCTGATGGAAGCCATTGCAAGGGCTGTCAGCATTTGCAATCATCTTCATGCATCTTCAGGACACCATGAGAGTGAAGCAGGAGCCCCACATAATGTGCAACCTGGACATTTCCATAAAGCAATCAAGCTTATCTCCATGTGTATCCTGCCAGCCATTCTGAGCTGAACAACACACAGAACACTGTGCCAGCCAAGATGAGTCAACGACAAAGACCAAGTGCAATGCAGAGATCAACACCATTGTGTAAATTGGGTGTCTCTTTAGATTACAATTCAGCCCTATATTGTCATATTAGATAACTTTGTTCAGTTATTCTAAGTCCCTCAACCCCAGTCACTTTACAAACGTCACCATGGAGCCTCCCCTTTTCTGAGGTCACATACTACATGTTCCAGCATCATCGCCCACCTGACCCCAGAGTTATAGGTCATCTGACCTCACCCCCCTGAGGGTACATGGTAGTCCTTAAAAGGTCTGACCCATGGCTCCTCTGGTGTGCATCTGATAGTATTCCTACCCTGCTGTATAGATTCACCACCAAAACCTGATCAGTTTCGGGTCCCCAATAGTAAGGTACACAGGCTGTGTCTTGCTCCTCCTTCCCTTTTTCGTCGCTATTGGAACTTCAACTGAAGACTACGATAGGTAAAGTATCACATTGTCTGTGTTACCCTCATGTTACCCCTATCAATTTCCCTCTATTTTTCCTAGGTCTGTGTGAGTGTTGAATGAATTCATTTCCTTGTATGCTTGACTTAATTTTCTAACAAAAACTATTTATATTTTATCAAACATTTTCCTCGTTATTTGGAGGGATGTTCTGGAGATCATCTCCTGTATGCACAGGTTCTGTATCCTGCTGAGCCATAGTTGCCCTCTCCACTGCTATAATTCCCCAACCTCTCATTGAGGGCAATTTGGCTTGCATTACCCTATGTCAATTCTAGCTTCCCACCAGCAGCATACAGAATGTTGGGGTGCATGTCTCCATCCCCAAACCTCCCACCAGTTGCCAGGTCTGGCAATCTTAGTTTCCCCCAGATCCTTCTGACTGAGGGGAGACATTCCCAATCTGCTTCCCATTTCGCTTGGATTGAAATGTCTGTGTCAGTGACAAAGAACAAAGGAGGCACACTTGCATGGGAGGCTCCTCCCCCAACTGCTGCCCACAGAGAGTAATTAACAGATGATTATAATAATTCTGTGCTTCTTTTGTGAAGTTTGCTGATGTCTCATATTTTATTTTTAAAGACTATTAATATATAATTAATCCTAGCTCTGGACTAGGTTAATGGTTTGGCCTTCCCCATTATACTCCCACAAACACCCTGTGAGGTATATTAGGATGAAAGAGTGACTGACCATATGACACCCAACAAACTTCATGGGGGTGGGGGAGAAGGCCCTGAGTTACTGCCTGATGGCTGCAATTAAATGGCTAAGGGTGAACAAGGTGAAACAGAATCCTAACAAGTTGGAGGTAATGCTGGCTGTGAAGACTGAAGTCTTGGATATTGTGCTTCCAATATTTGATGGGGTCCAACGGTTGCTGACTCAGTTAAGAATATAGCAGCTATATTGGACCCAGTATTTTTACTATAGAAGCAAATTAATGCAGCTGCAAAAATGTTTATTTCCATCTTCATTTAACCTGGAAAGTGGTTCCCTACTTTGACCAAGCTAATCTGGCTAAATTGATTCATGCCAAAGTAACCTTGAGGCTAGACCACTGTAATGCACTCTACATGGGTCTGCCATTGAAGTCAAATTAAAAAAAACAACAACTCCAGTTAGCACTGGGGTGTGTGTTCAGCTAAATCAAAGGAAAAAGAGGAAGAAGTCTCAGAGTAGTTTACAATCTCCTTTCCCTTCCCCTCCTCACAACAGACACCCTTTGAGGGGGGGTGGGTCTGAGAGAGCTCTTTCCAGAACTATTCTGGAGAAAGCAGCTCTTTCAAGATCCGTGACTGACCCAAGGTCACCCAGGAGCAGGTGCATATGAAGGAGTGGGGAATCAAACCTGGCTCTCCAAGATTAGAGTCTGCACACTTAACCACTACACCAAACTAGCTTGCAGAGCTTGCCATCCCTTCAAAAGCCTTTTAGGTGAACTCACCCCAGATGGGGCTGCCTCCTTTTTGCAACTTGGTTTAAACTGAGTTGCAAAAGGAGCCAGCCCAGACCAGACTGGGGGTGGGAACTGATAGCTCCTTGCTGCCTCAGTTGGGGCTGGCTCCTCTTGCAGCTTAGTTTAAATCAAGCTGCAAGAGGAGCCAGCCCCAGCCAAGGTAGCACAGAGCTCTCAGTTTCTGCTGCCTCAGCTGATCCTCTCCTGCAGTTCCAAGGTCTCTTGTAGCTCCAGGACAGCAGCAACTGCAAGAGGAGCCAGCACCATAGGGTATAATTCAGGTTTCCCAAATCTGTACCCTACCAGTAATGGGATTTGGGAATATCAGAAAATGCCAACATTTTTGGATTCACTTTACCAAACTTGAAAAAATCCCAAATTGCTTTGTTTTGTTTTTTGCACACCCCTCATTAGTACAGAATCCTGCAGCTTGATTACTATCTGAAGTTAGGCATAGCATAAATATCACACCCACTCTGCAGTTACTCCAGTGGTTTCTGACTGGTCACTGGTTCAGTTCAGGGTACTGGTTATTGCCTACAAAGTTCTCAATGACCTTGGACCTACACTTAGGGCTGCCAATTTCCAGGTGATGCCTGGAGATCTCTTACTATTACAACTGATCCCCAGGTGATAGATATTGGTTCCTCTTGAGAAAATGGCTGCTTTGGATGGTGGACTCTATGGCATTATATATCAATGAGGTCCCTCTACAAACTCTGCCTTTCCTCAAGTTCCACTCCTGAAATCTCCCAGTATTTCCCAACTCAGAGTTGGCAACCTTAAGCTACATACCTGCAGGATTGCCTCTCCTATTGTGCATTCTCTGTTGTGGCTCTCACCTTCTGGTCATGAAGGCTCCCAAACTTCTATCATTCTGCAGAGTGCACAAAACAGAAATGTTCAGGAGGGCATTCTTATAAAGGGATTACATCTGTAGTATGATGAAAAAGCTCAGGAGGTCACTTTTTATAAGGGAATTGGATTGCAGTCTATTGCAATGTTTATATATCACCTTGCTTCTACTGCAATTTTGCAGTCTACTTGCTGTGTTTGTAATAGTATGGTGCGTTTAGACAATTTCTGTTTGCATTGTTTCCTAATTTCTGTAATCTGAGACCTATTGCATTGTTACTAGATGTGCTATGCAGTCTGGTTGATTTTTTTTTAAATACTTTGTGAACTGTCTTGAGTATCAATGAGAAAATAAATATTTTAACCTAGTGGAACCATATTCAGCCACTGTCCAGGCTGCTTGCAGCCCTGTCCTTCAAGAGCCTAAAGCAATGACAAGCTAGGAAGCTTGGGCATCTTCAGGTCAGCCCACATTCTATGACAGAGAAGGATGGAGAAGGAATGATTCTTGACAGCTGGATACTTTTAGGCAATCCAAATCCTGCACCCCAAATAACTTCAAACCTATCATTTGTCTTTTTCGCATGGTCTTTACATATTGTGCATCACTTATTTGGGTTTTTCTAGTCACAGGAAAGGACAAAGAATCATATGAGATATCGCAGCCCGGCCCTGCCGCTAACCACTGGAGCTCTTATTCAGCAGCCCTTCTGAGAATTCACTAGGTGTGGCCTATGTACAATTTTGTAGCAGTTAGAGACTTGATTTTTAACACTGAGATTCTTAAAAAGATGAATTCTATGCCCAGTTGTAATGTACTGGAAACCGAGACGGTTAGAAGGCAACATTCTTTATTGCGAGCACATTACAAAAGTGAGTACACGCGGCCGGGGTCCCGCATATATACATTTCCCCGGACGGCCCCCCTGGTCCGACCAGGCCAATCCTGGTCAGTTAAACTTCCCGTCACAGATGTTGAGGGGCGGGGCCACTGGCAAGCCACATCCGGGAACCCGAGGGTCTCCCTTAGGTGACCATTGCCATGCGGCCTGGCCACTTATGAACAATACATAACACCAGTGCTACATTCTATACAAATCTTTAATGCTCTCACAGAGTTGTTGTGTATTTACAATCCTGCTCATAGCCTGCTCTCTATTGCAGACTTTTTCAGTTCCACAAACAAAGGATATACAAGTAATTACAAAGCCAAATACTAGTTAACCAGTTCTAGTGGCTACAGTGTGATTATAGAGAACCAGTGGGGTGTAGTGGTTAGACCAAGTTAGACTAGTTGTAATCCTTAGGCTGTCAAAGAAGCCTGCTGGGTGTCCTTGGGCCAATCACATGTGCTCAGCCTAAACTACCTTACATGCTTGTTGCAATAATAAAATGGAGGAAAGGAGGGTGATGTAAGACACTTTGGATTCCCATTGGGGAGAAAGGTGGAGGTATAAATGAAGTAAATAAATAATCACAAAATTGATTATGGAACTGTGTGAGATGACCAAATGACTTTCAACCCATCTATGAAACACAGTTGAATCCTAACTTCTTTTCTACTCATGTAAGTCACAACTAGAATGTGTCCAGAGGAGGACAATAAAAGGTTGAAGGAAATGAGCATGCTTAGCCTGGAGAAGAGATGAGTGAGAAGTGATGTGATCACCATCTCCAAGTACTTGATGGGCTGTCATACACAGGATGGTGTAGAATTGTATTCTGTTGCCCCAGAAAATCAGACCAGAATCAACAGGTTGAAATTAAATCAAAAGAATTTTTGGCTAAACATAAGGAAGAACTTCCTGACAATTAGAGTGGTTCCTCAGTGGAACAGACTTCTTCTTGAAGTGATGGGCTCTCTTTCCTTGGAGGTTTTTTAACAGAGGCTAGATGGCCATCTGATAGCAATGGTGATTCTGTGAATTAGAGAAATCATGAGAAGGAGAGCAGGAGGGGTTGCATCAGTGCTTACTTCTCATAGCCCTTTCTTACATGTCCAGGGAAATGCTGATTGCCACTTTGGGGTCAGTCAGCAATTTTTCTCCAGGCCTCTTTGGCAACGGATCCTAGGTGGTTTGTTTGGTTTTTTTGCCATCTTCTGGACATGGAGCAAGAGTCACTGGGAATGTGTGTGGGGTGAGAGGTATTTGTGAAGTTCCTGCACTGTGCAGGGGTTGGACTAGATGACCCTGGAGGTGCCTTCCAACTCCATGATTCTGTGATTCTAACTGCAATTGCATAAGTGCTGAGGGATTTCTGCAGATTTCTCCGTTTCGCTCAGAGAGCAGAACAAGGTCCAACAGGAAGAAGGAAAGTTCCAATCATCTTTCACTACTTAATATCCCATCCTGTCTTTATATCTACAGAACCAGTTAATATAATAAGTGACATAAGGGAGACATTTGGCCAGGGCCAGCCCTAGATTGTCTGGCACCCTAGGCAAGGCTAACTTCTGCCCTCCCCCTGCATGGATAACATCACTGAGTCACATGGGGGTGCCCAATTTTGTGCCCCCAGAAGGTCAACACCCTAGGCCAGGGGTGGTCAACGGTAACTCTCCAGATGTTTTTGTCTACAACTCCCATCAGCCCCAGCCAGCATGGCTGATGGCTGGGGCTGATGGGAATTGTAGGCAAAAACATCTGGAGAGCTACTGTGGGCCACCCCTGCCCTAGGCAATTGCCTAGTTTGCCTAGTGGCAGGGCTGGTCCTGCATTTGGCCTTCCACACTAATAATAAATGATTTAGTTCTTATATGCAACAGCTCATATACTAGTGGTGGTGATGTCCAAATATTACTTACATTGAGTAATATATCCAGGATCCAAATATGTGTTCAATTAGTTCCATGCATCCATCAGATGCTATGAATATCATACACTCATCCATCTCATCAGCGAAATTATTTGGGACCTGGAAGAAACTGGGAAAATTGTATAACTTCTTATTGAGAGTCTGCTGCCCAAAGGAAAATGTTCTTGTGGCTGAACACAAGCCTTTTGGACTTAGTTTTTTTTATATACTGACCTAAATCACTAATTTCCAGGGTCCTCCTCATGCTATCTATATCAGGGGTGGCCAGCGGTAGCTCTCCAGATGTCTTTTGCCTACAACTCCCATCAGCCCCAGCCATTGACCATGCTGGTTGAGGCTGATGGGAGTTGTAGGCAAAAAACATCTGGAGAGCTACCATTGGCCAATCCTGATCTATATGTATCCTACCCATGTGTATTATTAAGTCAAGAGAGAATTCTGCAGATCTTTCCATAGGCCGTTCTATAACAGCTCCAGATATCCTTTGCCTGGTACATCAACAATTCATTGTCATCAGTCAGTTTCAAGAACAGAGAGGTGTTAGAGTATCAGGGCAGGCAAAGCCACAAATGTGTTTACATACAATGGATACAAGTAGGCAACCACAGATATGCTGTTAACTTGAAGGCAGAAGTTGCTTCTAAATGTGAAGTAATTACGGGTAATGGCAGCGTGACAAAGCTTGGTAGTAAGCTGTGGTACGGACAACATTCCTAATGGCTTGTAATTCATCTTTGTGGGGAATTCTGGAATACAGAGCCTCAATATCCTTAGTAGCCAAGATGATTTTCTGGGAAACTTTGAATGGATAGTTTTTCCCCCCCCTCAGGAAGTCAGCAGCATTCTGGAAGCATCTGGGAGCAAAAATGTAAGTGACATTGTACACATGTTCCATCAAGTGTTGCTTAACTGTCCTTTAACATATAGCTGTGGCTCCACTTCTTCATGTTCTTGATGATTTCTACATTGAATTTGATGTGTCTGTGCCATCCACTTGATCACCTGGACATCAGTTGGTTACGATTCCATTTACTTGGTATTGTTTCTTCAACCATTGGATGGTGCAATTGCAAAATCCGTAGCCAGAATCATGGAAACAGCAGCACATCTAACTGCAGCTGTGAATGCACAGAGATACCGATAGCATGAAGGAATCAGAGCTCACATGCTGAAAAACGTGTTGGGTTGAATGAGATATTTGGGTTCAGTTTTCCATGGCAAGCTCATGATATTTGTAGTATTCTTTCTGCCTACAATGGCTACTGTTTTGCAAATCTCTTATACAGCTTCCATGTTTTGTATTTGAATCTAGAGACTGTTTCATAAAACCACAGGGATGCCTGGCAGTCTGACGTTTTCCTTACAATACAGCTTTAGCAAAACTTGTTTGCAAGGGTTTCATTTTGGAAATGAGAATGATGAAAGGCCTCATGTCTGCTATATGATCGCCCTTCAGCAGAAATAGTTTCATAAGTACTGCAGCCTACAATGCTGAGGGACATTTACTGTGTGCAGCTGTATTCTACAAACTAAGTTCCAGAAGGATGAACATCCACTGGACCCAACCAATGGCAACAACTCTTGTGCATTGCTAAGAAATTGTTTCAGAGCAGTTTATAGGATGTGTATGTAACCTACTCACAGTTCTTGATATAAAATAATCTATATTTAATAGGGTGTTAACTTTTTGGTTAATGCTTATTTTTATTGGCTAGAAGAGTAAAGAAAATAATAGAAATAGTGTAAAGGGTAGTTTGGAGGGTAATTGGAAGGCCATCACTGTTATTGTCATATTATCTTACCTAAACCAAACATAAAAACAGAAACAAATTCAAATCATAAATATGGAGAACTGCAAGACCTATAAAATATAACCAACCAAATGATATCATCTTTGGTCATTAATTGGCAAAGATTAAAACATAAGTAGTTTGTTTACCTTCCCTCTTTTTATTTCTAGTTGAATTGTTAAGAACTTCTAAATCATAGAGTTAGAAGGGACCTCCAGGTTCATCTAGTCCAACCCCCTTCACAATGCAGGAAATTCACAAACACTTCCCCCAAAATTCACAGGATCTTCATTGCTGTCAGATGGCCATCTAGCATCTGTTTTAAAACCTCCAAGGAAGGAGAGCCCACCACCTCCCGAGGAAGCCTGTTCCACTGAGGAATAGCTCTAACAGTCAGGAAGTTCTTCCTAATGTTGAGCCAGAAACTCTTTTGATTTAATTTCAACCCAATGGTTCTGGTCCTACCTTTCGGGGCCACAGAAAACAATTTCATACCATCCTTTATATGACAGCCCTTCAAGTACTTGAAGACGGTAGTCATATCACCTCTTAGCTGCCTCCTCTACAGGCTAAACATCCCCAGCTTCTTCAACCTTTCCTCATAGGACTTGGTCTCCAGACCCCTCACCATCTTCGCCGCCCTCCTCTGGACCCATTCCAGCTTCTCTATATCCTTAAAATGTGGTGCCCAAAACTGAACACAATACTCCAGGTGAGGGCTTACCAGAGCAGAGTAAAACGATACCATCACATCACGTGATCTGGACACTATACTTCTGTTGATACAGCCCAAAATTGCATTTGCCTTTCCACTAAGACCCCTAGATCCTTTTCGCACATACTACTGCTAAGACAAGTCTCCTCCATCCTATAACCATGCATTGGATTTTTCCTACCTAAATGTAGAACTTTACATTTATCCCTGCTAAAATTCATTTTATTGGTTTTAGCCCAGTTTTCCAGCCTGTCAAGGTCATCCTGTATCCTGTTTCTGTCTTATTCTGTGTTTGTAACCCCTCCCAATTTAGTATCATCTGCAAATTTAATAAGCATTCCCTCTATTCATTCATCCAAATCATTGATAAAGATGCTGAACAAAACAGGTCCCAGGACAGATCCTTGAGGTACTCCACTTGTCACTCCTCTCTGAGAGGATGAGGAACCATTCACAAGCACTCTTTGGATGCGATCTGTCAACCAGTTACAGATCCACCTAATGGTAACAGGATCCAAACCACATTTTACCAACTTGTCAACAAGGATAGTGTGTGGAACTTTATCTAAAGCCTTACTGAAATCAAGAAAAATGATGTCTACAGCATTCCCCTGATCCAGCAAGATAGTCACCTCAAAAAAAGAGATCAGGTTAGTCTGACATGACTTGTTCTTGAGAAAACCATGCTAACTCTTAGTAATCACATCCATTCTTTCTAAATGTTCCAGGACCCGACTGTTTGATGATTTGTTCTAAAACTTTTCCAGGTATAAACGTCAAGCTGATGGGTCGGTAGTTACCCGGATCATCTTTTTTCTCCTTCTTGAAGATGGAGACATTTGCCCGCCTCCAATCTTCTGGCACCTCTATTGTTCTCCAAGAATTCTCAAAAATAATAGCTGGAGGCTCAGAAATTACATCCGCAAGCTCTTTTAGAACCCTTGGATGCAATTCATCTGGCCCTGAGGACTTAGTTTCATTTAAAGAAACTAGGTGTTTATGTACTACCCCTATGCTGATCCTAGGTTGGAACTTCATATCCTCCTTATATGTTCTGTCTTTGCCATGTTGAGCACTGTTTCCCTCAGAAGAGAAGACTGAGGAAAAGTAGGAATTGAGCAGTTCTGCCCATTAACTGTTACAATTTCACTTTCTTGCCCTTGCAATGGGCCTACCATGTCCTTGCTCTTTTTCTTACTCTGAACATAAGAAAAGAACAGAAAGGGTTATTTCAAACACCTGAGGTGTGGAGACTTGTGTTCCATGTGGCAAGTCCATAAACCTGCTGCTCTTACCGGAATAAAACACTTTGCCATTTAGATGATGTCTTAATATGTGTATAGTGGATAATGCACTCAGTAGTCAATTCAATCCACTTCTTGTGATGAAGAGCTCTGGAAAACCTTGAGCTAGTCCTATTGTTCCACTTGCTTTTTACCAGAAAGTTATTATGTAGATATAATATAGTGGATTCAATGCAAGGAAGAGGCGAGGTGGTAGTGATCATAGCTCTTTATTGCAGTACTGCATAGTATAGGGCTGCACTCTGAGACTGCCTCAAGAAGGAATAAAGAGATAATTTTTTAAGTACTATGCCAAACTGTTTAAGGGTGTCAAAATAAAGAAAGAGAAGAAGGATGAATATTTACAAAAGTTAAAAATAGAACCTCTAACTGAAAATATGAGAAAAGTTTTGAATGATCCAATAGAAGAGATAGAAATTGAAGCAGCAATCAACGCAATGAAAAATGGAAAAGCTCCTGGACCAGATGGATATACAGCTAAATATTTTAAAACTCTTAAGGATGAATTAATACCAAAATTGCAGAAGCTGATGAATATAATAAGAATAAAAGGGAATGTACCAAATACATGGAAAGAAGCTGTTATTTCCTTGATACCTAAAGAAGATAGAGATGCCACGAATGTAAAGAACTACAGACCAATTTTGTTATTAAATAATGACTATAAAATATTTACAAGAATCTAGGCAGAACGGCTTAAACAACATTTGATAAATTTTGTAAAGGAAGATCAAGCAGGGCTTCTTCCCAAAAGACAAATAAGAGACAATATTAGGGCTGTTGTAAATATTGTAGAATATTATGAAAGACATCCAGAAAAAGAAGTAGCATTATTCTTTGCAGATGCAGAGAAAGCATTTGACAATATAAGCTGGGACTTTATGTTTGCTGTAATGGAAAAGATGGAGTTGGGAGAAAGCTTTATAAGAATGACAAAAAGCAATATACTCTGAACAAAGGGCAAGGTTGTGTGTTAATGCTGACCTCATAGAAGAAATGAAAATTAGTAAAGGTACTAGACAAGGTTGTCCGCTTTCACCATTGTTGTTTATAATGACTCTTGAAATTTTATTGATGCAGCTTCAAGAAGAAAAAGATATAGAAGGTTTACGAATAAAAGGATGTACTTACAAATATAGAGCATTTGCTGATGATATAATGTTTATAAATGAAAACCCCATACAAGTTACACCTTTGTTGTTAATGAAAATACAAGAATATGGGGAGTTGGCGGGACTTTCTATAAATAGAGAAAAATCAAAAATTTTGTGTAAGAATATGCAGTTGAATAGACAACAAGAATTACAAAGATTAATGGGCTGTGAAGTTACCTCTAAGGTAAAGTACCTAGGGGTGGAGATAACAATGAAAAACATTGATCTGTTTAAAAATAATTATGAGAAGTTATGGCATAAAATGGATGAAGATATGCTAAAATGGAATAAGCTTAATTTGTCATTGCTGGGTAGAATAGCTGCAATAAAAATGAATATTCTACCAAGGATAATGTATTTGTTTCAAACTATTCCTATTGTGAAACAATTTGATAAATGGCGTAGGAAAATTTCAGAATTTGTGTGGGCCAGGAAGAAGCCAAGGATTAAAATGAAAATTCTTTCAGATGCAAAAGAGAGAGGCGGATTTCAACTACCAGATTTAAAATTATATCATGAAGCAGTTTGTTTAGTATGGATGAAAGAATGGATAATGCTGTTAACAAAAAACTTTTAGTGTTGGAAGGCCACGGAAATAAATTTGGCTGGCACGCATATTTGTATTATGGAAAAAAGAGGATGGATGGTCTTTTCTCTCACCATTATATAAGGAGCAATTTATTAAATACATGGATAAAATATAAGAAATATGCAGATGAGAGAAGAACTTTATGGATTGTGCCAGCTGAAGTGATAAAGATAACGGATAAGGCAGGTGAAGAAAAGTGCTGTCATATAATCAATTATTAAAAATACAAAGTGGGAAAATAGAACTGAAGACTGCTGAAGAACTTATGTTCTACCTTCTAAAATTGCTTTTCTTTGTTGTAGAAATTGATTCTCAGATCAGTCATACAGTGATTTATTTCCGTTTGAATGACTGTCATGTGTATTTATTTAGTTAGTTTGAAATATTTGTAAGTTCACCTTTCTCCCAGTGTATTAGGACCAAAGTGATCTTGTCAGATCTCGAGAGCTAACCATGGTCAGCCTTGGTCAACAATGGAATAAGAGACCACCAAGGAAGTCCAGGATTACTACACAGTGGTGGGCAATGGCAAACCATCTCTGAATTTCTCTTGCCTTGAAAACCTCATGAGGTCTTCAGAAGTCAGCTGTGACTCGACAGCAAACAAAAAAAAGTTGGATACCTATCAATGTTTCCTCTAAGCTGTGGAGTCCTGGGAGCAAAAATTCTTCTTTGTAGCTACTGGCATTAAAGTTGTGAGTGATTTGGCTACTGCATAAATTAGTTGGTTCTGGGACCATCCTTCCTGAGCTAAGACAAAAATATGTGAGCTGGGGGCTAAAACCCTATGAGCTAGTTCACACTAAGCTTAGAGGGAACACTGGTACCATATATACACTGCAATATATATATATATATTTTTAAAAAACAAATCACTGTAACAATTAACACAAAATATTCTTCATCCTTGGAAAGTGCAAACTAATAAGCCTTGAAGAGTTTCCCTATCTGCAAAGTTTGGTATTGCAGACAGCCCTGAATATTAAGAGGAGGAGCTAACCTCATTCTCTCAGGGACGAAATTCCAAATCACATTAACTACTATAGGTGCCACTACTTTGCAAGTGTCTCCATGTATGTCATAAAAGAGTTAATCTGTTGCTTGTGTTTACAGCCAGTACTTAATTAGCATAGGGACAATTAGGCATCCTGTAAAAGTTGAACATATGAAGCTGCCTTATAATGAATCAGACCTCTCGTCCATCAAAGTCAGTATTGTCTTCTCAGACTGGCAGCCGCTCTCCAGGGTCTCAAGCTGAGGATTTTCACGCCTACTTGCCTGGACCCTTTTTGGAGATGCCAGGGATTGAACCTGGGACCTTCTGCTTATCAAGCAGATGCTCTACCACTGAGCCACCGTCCCTCCCATAAGTTCGCACTAGAGAAGTAGGAGGTGGTAGACTTAATGAGGTGGCCTAAGTTTCTCTGTTTGGCTAAACAGTATTATTGGGACACTGTATGTTTTTGGTCAAGTACTCAGTTTTGTGAGAAACTTTCATTTTCTTTGTTCTAGAGATCAGAAGGGTCTTAGCCAAAATGGTGTTTAGATCAGAAAAAGCTAGTTATGCTTTATTTCTTTTCAGGTCCCGTATACCATTCCCTCCTTTATCCTTAGTAAAGTTTTCTTTTTAATCAGACATACATGACTACATGCATGCTGCCCTTCTTCTGCTGCATTTTTAAGCACTCTACTAAATGTTTCCAGCAGTTTTGCTGCTTCAGACCAAGACAGCAAGCCCCTTGACACTAAAGTAAATGCTTGAGAATGGGCACCAGCTTTTATAGAGGAAAGCACAGAGGGCAGCAGCTGCTACAACTAGCTCAACTGCCAGATGGGTTCATACAAAATGAGGCAGTTCTTCAAGGATGTGGGTCCCAGACCACAAAAGGCTTTAAAGGTACGCATGAGAACCTTGAACTGAAACAGATACTGTTTCCCTCAAATAATTAAGCACAGATACCAGTGCTGCTGGTGGATGCTAACAAAATGTTTTATTTATTTATCGTTTCCTTTGATTTATATCCTGCCCTTCCCACAACGGGCTCATCCAAGGGGCATGCTGAATCTTGTCAGTGCAGAACAAAAATCTTTGCTATCACATCTGGTTACACATCTGCAACTAGGAGAAGTAGAGCTTGTCACTGGAAACAGGGGACCCTCCTGCAAGAACCAGATGTGTACACAATAGTATTGATAGCCATGCCTCCAATTATACTTCCCCCCACTCCTCTCACAGGATCCATGAAGACATAATATTATATGGTGAGCCAGTTTGTTGCAGTGGTTAAGTGTAGGGACTCTTATCTGGGAGAACCGGGTTTGATTCCACACTCCTCCACTTGCAGCTGCTGGAATGGCCTTGGGTCAGCCATAGCTATCACAGCAGTTGTCCTTGAAATGGCAGCTTCTGGGAGAGCTCTGTCAGCCCCACCCACCTCATGGGTGCCTGTTGTGGGGGAAGAAGATAAAGGAGATTGTAAGCCACTCTGAGCCTGATTCAGAGAGAAAGGTAGGGTATAAATCTACAGTCTTCTTCTAATATCATGCTCTGGGAGGGTGTGGCTTGCTAGAGCATCTGCTGGCCATGAAGAAGGTTGCAGGTTCAGTCCCTGGCTTCTCCAGATAAAAGGATCAGGCAATACGGTGATGTGAAAGACCTCTTCCTGAGACCCTGGAGAGCTGCTGCCAGTCTAAGTAGACAATCTTGACCTTGATGAATCAATGGTCTGATGCAGCATAAGGCAACTTCATGTGTTCACAACTCAAAATATGACTCCAAAATTTACCATTCTAATTCACCATTCAAATAATAGCACATGTGAAATACTGTCAACTACTTAGGCTACTGTCAGCTGCCAGTTCTTTTCAAATATTCAAAGCTACATGTCAGATGCTGTCAGAAACCAGCTGCTGCTACAAGTCAGATGTGTGATATTATAAATGTCACCTGTCATCTGCAAAATGCTCACTGCTATTGCAGCCCCTCTACTACTGTGGTACTCACAGTCCCTCCTTGAGAAGGATGGCCCATCGGATCTCAGAAGCTAAGCAGAAGGATGGCCTATCGGATCTCAGAAGCTAGTTAATATTAGGATGGGAGACCACCAAGGAAGTCCAAAGTCTGTTACACAGAAGCAGGCAATGCCAAACCTCCTCTGCATTTTATTTCGCCTTGAAAACCCTATGTGGTCACTATAGGTCAGCTGTGACTTGATAGCACTTTCCACCACATCACTGGACAAGAGTGGTCAGATTCTGTAAAAATCCTGATTACCACAACATCCAGCTCTCAGACATGACTGAATGTTGCAAAATCCCCTGGAGTCAAGGGCAGATTCACCAATAACCATCTACTGAATATTCACATGCATAGAAGATATTAAAAGAATGTTTGCCATATGACACCCTGGGGGGTCCTCTGCCTTTCACTGTCTTGCCTGTCCATGAAACAAGGTGCTCCCCAAGCCTCAGAATAGGAGAGAAGAAGGTTTGGCTCACCCTTTCCCTTCCTATTCTGCCTGTGACTCTGTTCTTCACTACTGAGTCCTCAGGGTGACTTCCTCCCTGGCTTCCTGACCAGAGCTCCTTTTTAAACCCTCCTGCACCACCCTCCTGCAAGAACACCCTCCATCCCTCAGCTGAGTGCTGTCAGCTGCCACTGTGGGGACACTGGGGCTGTCAGTTGTCCTTCAAGCTGCTGCAGCCATTACTAGGTCTTGCTGCCCCTGGCACCACCTAGGACTCTGCCTCCCTTGATGTTGGGCATGCTCACCCCAGCACCTGGGGGAAGTAACTGGGTGATGCCAAGGCAGGGCATGCCTCAGACCTAACTCGTGGGAGGGTGCCATGCCAGATCACCAGCTCCTGGGATTGCTTCCCCAGCCCAGGGGCCTCCCAGTCCACTCCAGATACTCTCACAGCTGCTGGGGCTGAGAACGAGGCTACGCAGATGCCTGCCACAACACTGACACTTGTCCTGTCTGCACCTCCAGGGTCATCCTCTTCACCCTTGCAATGGCCTTGGCCAGCACCAGCCTCATAATAATAATAATAATAATAATAATAATAATAATAATAATAATAATAATAATAATAATACTTTTTATTTATATCCCGCCCTCCCTGCCAGGGCAGGCTCAGGGTGGCTCAGTGTGGGCAGCTTTGCCTAAGGTAGGAATGGGTGTCTGAGTGTCGGGAGTGTCGGGACTGCATGACTTCTTGTTTCGCTAGTGACAGGGCTAAGTCATGGAAGGGGGGGGGGGCTCTGGGGTAAGCCCCAGACACCATGAAAATCCTGAGCAGAATTCTCAGAATTTGATTTTATGCAGGTAAGTTTAGTCTCTGCAGTATTGTCACTTTTATCATCTTTAGCAGTTATATACTCTTATAACTGATTGCAGCAATACTGAGTATTAACATTCTGGGTATTTTCCTACAACATTTTAACAAAGTAAAACTATTCCGGTCTGCCAAACGATAGCCTTCGCTGTTTGCTGAACAAAATGATGAGGTTCATTCTGAAACATGATGCCCTCTTGTGGAAGATTCACTTTTGAAAGCAAAAGCAAGCCTCCTCATTTTGTACATATTTAACATGTTGAAATTTAAGTTCAATTCTGAAAATTGTTGAGGTATATTTATTTATCACAAACTAAGAATCAGCTGAGCAGCTTGAGCATAAACAGGTTGCTTCATCACATATCTTGTATGTAGAATTCTTTCAGAAATAAGCAGGATGAAATCAAACAAAATAGCTATAGGCATGCAGCTGATAACTCCTGAAGAGCCAGCTGGAATCATTTGCAAGTAGCAGAGTGTTGTTGAAAAACCAAGCACAACAAAACATCTGCCTTTACTGAAAAGAGAGAGAGAGAGAGAGGGAAATTACAAACAATGGAGAGAAAACTGGAAAGACTCCTTTAAAAACCCACCATTTCTTGTACTATTTAAATGTAATTTTGGGATTACAGAGGGAAAACCATGTCGCCACAGTGTTATATCACCATCCTAATATTCATCTAGGGCCTCATGCCACCCCAGAAAAATATGAGAAAGGGACAGCTAAAATTTCCCCACCCACCCCTCACTTTTAGGCCCTGAGAACAGAGGCCAAAAGAGAAAGCAGCATGGATCAGTCTCTGAGTCTTACAAGGCAGATGTAAACCACCATTTTACAAGAAAGTTAGCTTTAAATGCAAACACCTTGATTAGCTGCCTTAGATCAATTCAGACTCCAGCAGCCACAATAAATGGCCAGTGTCTGTGACATATAAACATAGACCTGAAAGGGATCTTAAGCGTTATCAAGTCTAACTCCCTGCCCAATTAGAGAATTCACAACTACCCCCCTCCCCCAGTTACCTCCATGCCCAGAGGAAGGCAAAAAAAATCTTCCAGGATCCCTGGAATTCCTGACCAGTTTGGCCTGGAGGAAATTTTCTTCTTGACCGCAAAGCGATGATTGACATGTAAGAAAGAGCCACAAGAGCCAAGCACTGACTCATCTCTTCCTGCCCTCCCTGTCATGATCCCCCTCATGATCCCCAAAGGAGAAATGTTGCAGAAGATATGAACAGATTTTCTTAAGCCACTTATCTAATACATCCTTGAGAACAATTTGGTCTCCAGAGTTAATCATAAGGGCAAAAACTCATTTCTTGAACTCCAACACACCGGTAAGTAAATATTCATCCATGTGTTAGTAATGTCATGGGCAGTTTTTGCCAAAAAAACACTAAGCAAGGAAACAATTTCTGTGAATCAGGAAACTAGGAGATAAAGTTAATTTAGTTTGAAATTGTCCTTGGACTTTCCTGAAACTAAGGGAATTTTAGGTTAGGTTATAAGAATTGGAAGTTCAGCCACTAAATGGATTCAGCTTCCTCTCCAGACAACAGAATCAGACAAGATATGATTTAATTAATTTGACATCTCTTTCTTTCTCTCTCTTCCTCCTCTCCACCTACTGCCACTGCATTCACCCTCCAAGATTTCTACCTGTGCTTTTGCAAATACCATCCCACTGCTCCATCTTGCTCCAGTTTCCCTCTTTCCCTCCTTCTAGCTCACCATCAGAGCCTCACATCTGTTTTCTCTCTAGGCACCTCTGCTACCTAGCAGCTGTCCATCTCCATCATCCTCTGCAACAGCCTTAAACATCACTGCTTAAGTTTCAGGTGTTTTCTAGCCCCCACATCCTCTCCTGCTTCTATGCTTATGTCTCTGTCTCTCTCTCAACACACACACACAGTCACATTAGGACAGAGATTATTATTGCATGTATGAACTGCCATTGATTAACTGATTGTCTTTACTTTTGTTCTTTGGTCTATCCACTTTATTGTCAATAACATCTATTGCTTAGTAGAAATGTCTTCCTTTTCAGCTCCTTTGGGAAAGGGATGTATGAGGGCAAGCCTATTTATGCATGTGTCTAAATTGTCCCTAGACTGTTGGGTGCACATTTGTGGGGACAGTATGAATGCCAGCCTCAGGATTTTGGTAATGATGATTAGGTGTGTTCAAGGCTAGACTGTCCTTTAAGAGCAGCCTCATATGACAGCTGGTCAGCAATGCAGATGACCAGAACTAGCTGAGGAAGTCACAACAAAGTCCTCATCAATTACCAAAAAAAAAACTATGCCATGTTTCATAACAATTGATTATCTATGGGAATTAATTTTTTTTTAACATTGTATAAAAATAACTGTACTAGGTCCTGTTTATGTCCTAACCTGGATAGCCCTGATCTAGTTAGATCTCATAAGCTAATTAGGGTTGGCCCTGATTCTTATTTGTTTGTTGGATTTTTTTATCCCATCCTTCCCTGCACACAGGGCTCAGAGTGGCTCACTACAATTAAAAACAGACAAAACAATTTTAAAAAATCTACAATTATACAGTTTTCCAAAATTAAGCACCAAGATGGCTGATAAACCTAGGAGCACGCTCCTATCCGTCTATAAAAGTGTGTGGCGAAAAAAAGTAAAAATAACAAGACACCCCTCATCTCAACCAAATGGGAGACCACTTGAATGGGAGACCACCAAACAAGTCTTTTGCCTTGAAAACCCTGCACTATACACTATAAGTCAGCTGTAACTTGATGGCACTTTCCACCACCACCAGTTACTGTTTATAGCTCCTGTGTTAAGTTTGAAGCCTTAAAGCCTCAGAAGCCTTAAGTGATGCAAGGAATGCCCCATACCATCTATTCCCTCTCATGTTTTAAGATTATCAGGTGAGCACTTGGTTCATGCATCTGAGCCATAAGAGGTTAGCAGGTGCAGAACCAGATCTACATGTTTTTTGAGGGGGGGGTGTGTGTTAAAAAATGATGCCCCTTTATGGGCCATTCTATCTTATGGTCCCATAGAATGCAATGGACTCCATACTCAATTTGGTGCCCCCCTGTTGGTGCCTGGGGCAAGCACCCCCCTCTGCCCCCCCCCCCCCTAGATCCAGCCCTGAGCAGGTGTCCAGAAGTTGAAAGGCTTTTCCTTTAAAGCTTACCTAAGCAAGCCTGTTTGGCCATTTTATTCCTAGCTACAGAGGAGCAGCCAGCAGAATAGACATATCCCTTACAATAAAAGAAAAATCACTCTAGATCAACAATCACAAACAGAAAATATCTAAGCGTCCATTTCAACACAGCCCAAAAGCTCTATTGGATGGAATTGTATTCAGCCTTCTGAAGGCTGGGAAAGAAGAAGCAAAGTGAGCCTCATGGAGGATATGATTCCACCATCCTGGGACTACTAATGTAAAGGTTCTAAACCATGTGACTATCCAGTGCATCTGACACCAAAGGAATGCAGAGCAGGTAACTGAGTGTACAAGGAAGTTCAAATGGGTGAAGGTCAGGGCTTTCTTTGTATCAGGAACTCCTTTGCCTATTAGGCCACATACCCCTATTGTAGCCAAGCCTTCAAGAGCTTACAGGGCTCTTAGTACAGGTCCTACTGTAAGCTCCCGAAGGATTGGCTACATTAAGGGGGTGTAGCCTAATATGCAAAGGAGTTCCTGATTCAAAAAAAATGCCAGGTAAAGGTACACCGGGGCCTGGACTACATGACAGTGACATTACTTTTTCAGCCCTTGAAGAAATATACTATTTGGGTGGAGCACTGACCTGGGTAAAACCTTTACCAGGAGGTTTTAAAAGTTTTTCTCTCTGGGCAGAGAACAGGTAAGAAGGGGGAAGTCAGTTTAGTTTCTTTTCAGACTTACCTCAGCCCACCATCATACAAATGCTAATAGATCTAGCAGAAGAGATAATGGGTGGGTCAAGCTCTCTGCCTACTCCAAGCAGAGAATAGAGTTTTGGAGGTCTTTGGACTAGAAGGATTCCAGGAAAGACTCTGTAGTGTATCAGTAAATAATATGCGACCGGGCGCAGGGGCAACTGGGCCGTCCCAGAAGCCCCAGCGTAGGGCGCGAATTCCCCGCCAATCAATAGCTGTGGCGGGAAGTTCAACGGGTCAGGATTGGCCTGACCAACCCCGTAGGCTGTACCGGGGATTGTATATAAGTGGGACCCGGCCCGCGTGTTATCTTATCTTGCAACGTGCTCCTAATAAACAATGTTGCCCTACTCTCGTCTCCGCTTCGAGTACGTTACACTGGCGACGAGGATGGGATACTAGCCTTATCGGCTACGACGGAGATCTTGGGCAATGAACGACCGGTCACGACCGCCGCTGCCACCATGGCCAACCAGGGCGGAATCACCGGCTACCTCGAACCCTTCGACCCTGCAAATCCAGAGGGCTGGGAGTCCTACTCGGAACGGGTCGAGTTCTACCTCCGGGCCAACAAGATCACCGACGCCGGAGCAAAGAGGGATGTTCTCCTGAGCTTATGCGGGCCTGCCACGTTTGAGATCGCAAAGGGTCTCTCGGCGCCCGCCCGCCTGGCGGAGAAATCCTACGAGGAGATCATCAGACTCCTCACGGGCCACTTCTTGCCGCAGCCCTCACGGGTGGCTCGCAGATTCCTGTTCCACAGGAGGGACCAGGCGGCAGGAGAATCGGCCGCCGACTATCTGGCAGCCCTCCGCAAGATCGCCGGGAACTGCAACTTCCCCCAGTTGGAAGACACCCTGGCCGACCGATTCACGTGGGGCCTCCGCGACGAGAGGCTCCAGCAGAAGCTCTTTGCCAAAGAAGAGCTCACCCTCCAGAACGCCTTCAGCGAAGCGGTGGCGTTCGAGAGGACCTCCAGGACCTTTCCCAAGACCCGGTCAGACGCCGTCCACCACGAGGAGCTGGACCACGACCGCATGGAGGAGGGAGAAGCCTACCAGCTGCGTCGCCCCGCCGGCCCACCCAACAGAGCGGCCCAACGCCCCCGAGCGGCCGATCGACCACCGGCGTCGGAGAGGGTTCCGGCCACCAAGTGCGCCAGCTGCGGCGACTCCCACGATCGGAGAGATTGCCAGTACCGGACCTGGGACTGCCGGAGCTGCGGGAAGACCGGCCACATCGCCAGGGCTTGCCGGGCCAAGCTCAACCGACGGAGGCCGACCACGCACCACGAGTCAGCGGAGTCCCACTCCACAGACTCCACGTCACTACAGGTACTGAACTTGCCCCTCGCCACCCCCGATAAAATTAAAGTGGCAGTCCTCATCGAAGGAAACCCCTGCCAAATGGAGGTGGACTCTGGCTCCTCCATTTCCCTCATAGCGGAGGAGACCCTGAGGGAACTGTGCCCCCGGCAGCAGCTGCAACTACGGCCGGCAAACTTCATACTCCGGGACTTCCAGAAGAACCCGGTGCAAATTGCGGGGTGGGCGCGGGTGCAAGTCGAGAGGGGGTCCTTCTACGGGCCGCTGGACATCCTGGTGGTAAAGTGCCAACTTGCCACCCTGCTAGGACTGGCATGGTTCAAACCCTTGGGGATACGCGTGGAGGGGGTGGGGCAAACCTTAACGCCCAGCGGGTTCGGGGAGATTTGCAAAGAGTTCCCCGAAGTATTCGATGGGTCCCTGGGGAGCTACAAGGGGCCGGCCATCTCCCTGCCCCTAGACCCCACGGTCAGGCCGATTCGGCTCAAGGCAAGGAGGGTTCCGTTCGCCTTGAAGCCCAAAATAGAGGCCGAACTAGACCGCCTCACAGCCCAGGGAGTCCTGGAGCCAGTGGACTACGCCCCCTGGGAGACCCCCATCGTAACCCCACTAAAGCCAAACGGGGAGGTGCGGATCTGTGCAGACTACAAATGCACGATAAACCGGGCACTGCAGGATACCCCCTACCCAGTGCCGGTGGTGAGCCACGTCCTGGCTGCCCTCACGGGGTCTAAAATCTTCGGGAAGCTGGATCTGGCCCAGGCCTACCAACAGCTCCCGGTAGACAATAAGACAGCCGAGGCCCAGACGATAGTAACGCATAGGGGGGCCTTCCGGGTGAGGAGGCTACAGTTCGGGGTAAGCGTCGCTCCGGGGATCTTCCAGAGTATAATGGACGCTCTCCTTAAAGGGATCCCCGGAGTCCAGCCGTTCTTCGATGACGTTTTAGTCGCCGCCCCGGACCCCGAAGAATTCGGCAACTGCCTACGAGAGGTGCTCCGCCGGTTCCAGGCTGCGGGGCTCAAAGTCAAGAGGGAGAAGTGCCTGCTGGGGGTTCCACGGGTGGAGTTCCTGGGGTTCGCCGTGGACGCAGCGGGAATTCACCCCACGGAAGAAAAGACACGGGCCATCGTGCAAGCTCCGGCCCCCACCTGCAAAGCGGAGCTACAAAGCTTCTTGGGGGTCCTTAACTTTTATCACTCATTCCTCCCCCACAAGGCAGCCCTAGCGGAGCCCCTTCACCGCCTACTGGACAAAAAAGCCCCTTGGGTTTGGGGCAAACGACAAGCCGCCGTGTTCCAGGCGGTCAAGGACGTTCTGGTGTCCAATGCGGTGCTCCACCATTTTGACGAGGGCCTCCCCGTCATCTTGGCTTGCGATGCGTCGCCGTATGGGGTGGGAGCAGTCCTGGGGCACCAACTCCCGGACGGGAGGGAGGTGCCGGTAGCGTACTACTCCCGCACACTGACACCGGCAGAGCGCAATTACGCGCAGATAGACAAGGAGGCTCTGGCGATCGTGGCGGGGGTCCGCAAGTTCCATGAATATCTGTACGGGCGGAGGTTCACCATAGCCACGGACCACAAGCCCCTCTTAGGTCTGCTGGCCCCAGATCGACAAACCCCCCAAATTCTGTCACAGCGTGTGTTGAGGTGGAATCAATTCCTCAACTCCTACACTTACACACTGGTACACCGGGCCGGCAAAGCTATGGGTCACGCGGACGCGCTCAGCCGCTTGCCGCTTCCGGAAATGGGCCCAGACCCCGCCCCCGCACACCAGGTCATGCTGATGGAAAGCCTCCCAGAGCCGCCCCTTCACGCAGCGGAGGTCGCCAAGGCCACCCAGAAACATAAGACACTTGCACGGGTGCTCGACTGGGTGGTGAGGGGGTGGCCAGAGGGGAACATGGGGGAAGAATTCAAACCCTATAAGGTCAGGAGGGAGGAACTAGCGGCCCACAAGGGGTGCCTACTATGGGGAAGTAGGGTGGTGATTCCGCCCCTGCTGCAAAGGCGTGTTCTAGAATCCCTCCATGAGACCCACCCCGGCATAGTTCGTATGAAGGCCCTGGCCAGAAGCTACGTCTGGTGGCCGGGAATGGACGGGGAAATAGAGAGTTGGGTCCGCAGGTGCCAGACGTGCCAGGAGTCGCGGCCCGAGCCTCCCAGCGCCCCCGCCACTAGGTGGGAGCCCACCAGGAAACCATGGTCGAGACTCCACCTCGACTTCACGGGGCCATTCCAGGGGCAGATCTTCATTATAATAGTGGACGCCTACACCAAGTGGCTCGAGGTCATCCCCGTAGGGTCCACCTCGTCCGCAGCCGCAATCCGAGCATTACGCAGGGTCTTAAGCACACACGGTATCCCGGACACCATAGTCTCGGACAATGGGACCGAGTTCACGTCCGCAGACTTCCAGGCGTTCCTCCAGCGATACCTTATTAGGCACATAAGGTCGGCCCCCTTCCACCCTGCCACCAACGGTCAGGCCGAGCGGATGGTCCGCACCACCAAAGAAGCCCTGGGCCGTATTGTACAGGGAGACTGGGACCACCGATTAGCGGCATTCCTATTCGACAATAGGATCACCCCCAACCCGGTCACAGGGGTTAGCCCGGCCGAGCTCCTCATGGGACGAAAGCTCATAACCCGGCTGGACAGACTACACCCTGACCGGGCGTCAGACACCCGCGAGAGCCCCGAGGTCCGGGACGCAGTCAGGGGTTTCTTCGCGGGCGACCCGGTTTACGCCCGGAACTACGCAAGGGGCCCCAATTGGGTGGCGGGCCGAGTGCTACGAGTCACCGGGTCCCGCCACTACGACATATCAACTGAGGGGGGCCAGGTACTACGGCGGCACATAGACCAATTGCGGCGCCGCACGCTACCAGAGGAACTGGCGGACACAGAAGAGGCAAGAGCCGGAGGGGAGCCCAACGGGGACCGACCGGAGGATGCGGCCCCATCACCCCTAACGCCGGCCCTGGTAGCACCGGAACCGCCAGAGCCCGAAGGTGCAGAAGAACCAGTCCGGCCGCCACAGTCCGCACCAGGGTCCCCCGCAGCACCAGATGCGGTGGCGGCGCCTCCCCCACAGGACCTCCCCAGACGGTCCACCAGGGAGCGCCGACCTCCCGCATATCTGCAAGACTATGTACATTAACCAGGGGGGGAGGGGTGTAGTGTATCAGTAAATAATATGCGACCGGGCGCAGGGGCAACTGGGCCGTCCCAGAAGCCCCAGCGCAGGGCGCGAATTCCCCGCCAATCAATAGCTGTGGCGGGAAGTTCAACGGGTCAGGATTGGCCTGACCAACCCCGTAGGCTGTACCGGGGATTGTATATAAGTGGGACCCGGCCCGCGTGTTATCTTATCTTGCAACGTGCTCCTAATAAACAATGTTGCCCTACTCTCGTCTCCGCTTCGAGTACGTTACAGACTCCATGAAGAATCTCCAGAAAAAGCTTCTCTGACCTAGCCTGACCTGATCAGTGGGAGGGGAAAGAGAAAAGCAAGGAGAAAGGTTTCTTTTGTGTTGTGTCTATTAGAGCAGACAGAATTCTTAACTGAGGTTTGGAAGAGGTATCCATTATCACACTGGCCTGGGCAGCTGCTGGAAGCCACAAGGTAATGGTACTCTGCAGAGATCCATAACATTCTAAACTAAGGACCTTGTCCTATATTTGACAACAGATAGGACATGTATAGGGTGAGGAACAGAGAAATTGCATTTTACCCATTTCTTTTGAATCCCTAGCTCAGTCTGGTGCTGTGCTAAAAGTATCCTTTTGAACATTTAAATAAATAATTTATAACTTTTGGTGCTGGGAGTAGTTTTCTGTTCCACATAGAACTCAATCATCTTGGAATGGTAATTGAAAAGGAGCACCAAGCAGAAGGCAGTCAGTTGGCATGCAGCTATTCTTCCCATGGCACACAAGGCAGTAAATAGTCCCGATGGTAACCAGGTGCTGGGCAGTGGGAGACACAGAGGCAAGGCCTCAGAACTTGGAAGAGAAGCTGAGAGTCATGACCCTCCCAGCAGGCAATTCCTTACAAAAGTCATGTAGTGGCAGTGTTTACCTGAGAGCAGGGCTTTTAGACTGAGTGGGCTGAAGTTGAATCCAGCGAAGACAGAGGTTCTCTGTGTGGGTCGTGGCACTCTGGGGAAGGAAATATCTCTCCCGACCTTTGACAGTGCGCCACTGAAGGCGGCGCAGCGGGTGAAGAGCTTGGGTGTTTTACTGGAGCCTTCATTATCAATGGAGGCCCAGATAACAGCCATTGCCAAGTCAGCATTCTTCCATCTGAGGCGGGCAAGGCAGTTGGCCCCTTTCCTAGAGCGCCGGGACCTAGCAACAGTGATCCATGCGACGGTCACCTCAAGACTGGACTACTGTAATGCCCTCTACATGGGGCTGCCTCTGTGCCAGACCCGGAAATTACAACTAGTGCAGAATGCGGCAGCCAGGCTGTTACTTGGTCTCCCAAGATGGGAACATATACAGCTGGGACTACGCGAACTGCACTGGTTACCGATTGTATACCGGGTCCAGTACAAAGTGCTGGTCATTACCTTTAAAGCCCTATATGGCCGAGGACCGGCTTACCTGAGGGACCGTCTCTCCCCGTACGAGCCCCAGAGAGCACTGAGGTCAATAGGAAAAAACAGATTGACTACCCCGGGGCCAAAAGAAATCAAACTCCAGAACACCCGCACACGGGCCTTTTCATCTGCGGCCCCACACCTTTGGAATCAGCTCCCAGAGGAGGTGTGGGCCCTGCGGAACCTCGATCAGTTCCGCAGGGCCTGCAAAACTACCCTCTTTAAATTGGCGTTTATGAATAGCTGAACTACAAGTGCATAATAAGGAAACATCCGCCATCAATACCAACAGATAGATATAGCGTCAAAGATAATACCACGGTTAGATTTAATTCAATGTAATTAGATTAATAATGGTTTTTAATTGATGTATTAATTGGTTTTAAGATTAATTTAATGTCTACTAATGTAATGTTTTATTAATGCATTGTATTTTTATGTTGATGTTAATCGCCCTGAGCCCGCTTTGGCGGGGGAGGGCGGGATACAAATAAAATTTTACCTTACCTTACCTTACCTTTTTTTGTAGAAAGCCCAACAGGAACTTATTTGCATATTAGGCCACACCTCCTGACATCACCATTGTTTCATACAGAATTTTGTTGTAGAAAAAGCCCAGCAGGAACTTATTTGCTTATTAGGCCACAAGCCCCTGACACCAAGCCAGCCAGAACTGCGTTCCTGTGTGTTTCTGCTAAAAAAAAAAGCCCTACCTGAGAGTGAAATAAAAGCCTCTCCAGGTGTTGGGAAAATCTTGACAGACAGGGTGGTATGGGACCTGAATACCTGAACAGGACTATTCCACCACACAGCCAATAGAGGCTGCTGGTGCAAATGTTTATTGTATTCTGTTCCATGTTCTGCCATCTTGTAGTTCCTTCTATGGCAGGATCCATGATTCTCTAGAAGAATTTTTTTTGTGCCCATTACACTAGTAGTTAAAACTGATACTGAAGGATTATATTTACACCAGTAGATTTACAGTGTTGTTTGACAAACTACAGCAGAGGCAATTATTCTCAGGTAACAAATTTAAAGGTAGAGTTGGCAATACAAATGCAGTGTTATGTTGGGCACCGTGACCTTGAAACAGGAACAGAAAGAATGAAAAATGAGGGAAAAAAGAATAAGTAACTAATGGGAAGGTGTTCACTGAATCGTTTTGAACAGAGCACCTGGCCAAGATTTGACATGCACACACGTGCACACACACTGTTAAAGGCCAGCCGTTAAATAAAGAACAAGTACATTGCAACTTGGAGAAATGTTCTGCATTGACTTTTAAAAACCATTTATAGATTATACATGAAAAAGAAATAGAGTTGGAAGGGATCTCAAAGGTTATCTAGTCCAACTCTCTGCACAATATAGGAAATTCACCAATACCTCCCCCCTACTCCCCCAGTGACTCCTGCTCAGTGCCTAGTATTCAGATTCACTAGTCATGTTGAATTTAATTGTTGTGGTATTTGCGCTAATGTTTTCCAACCCATCTTTATTTTAAAATGTTCTTTTCAATATATGGCCTTAGTGCTGAACGACTGTAATAGAGAAGGTTGCGGCAATATTTCTTTCTTTTTGGGGGGCAGGGACATGAAATATTTAGAATACCTAGAAACAATCCTCTTCATCACTTTTAACCAATGCAATTCTGAGATTTAGCAAAGTGAAAATCCGAGGTATCTGGGTTGCCACCACAAAGCATTGGCTGTTGTGCTATCATTATGGTATAGCAATCATTCAAATCCTGGATTGTCTGGTCCACAAAGGAAAATCCAGTTTACAAGAATATTGTGGTGCAACAATGATAAATGATCCAATATTGTGAAAATGTATCTAAACTATTATTGAAGGAAATTCTGAAGTTAAGAACACAAGAGAAGCCATGTTGGATCAGGCCAATGGCCCATCCAGCCCAACACTCTGTGTCACACAGTGCCCCAAAGAACCAGGTGCCATCAGGAGGTCCATCAGTGGGACGAGGACATTAGAAGCCCTCACACTGTGCCCCCCAACAAGCACCAAGAATACAGAGCATCACTGCCCCAGAGAGAGAGTTCCAACAATATGCTGTGGCTAATAGCCACTGATGGCCTCTGCTCCATATGTTTGCCCTACCCTCTCTTGAAGCTGTCTATGCTTGTGGCCACCACCACCTCCTGTGGTAGTGATTTCCATGTATTAATCACCCTTTGGGTGAAGAAGTACTTCCTTTTATCTGTTCTAACCTAACTGCTCAGCAATTTCATTGAGTGTCCATGAGTTCTTATATTGTGAGAAAGAGAGAAAAGTATTTCTTTCTCTACCTTCTCTATCCCATGCATAATCTTATAAACCTCTGTCATCTTACCCCTCAGTCGATGTTTCTCCAACCTAAAGAGCCCCAACCATTTTAAACTTTCTTCATAGGGAAAGTGTTCCAACCCTTTAATCATTCTAGTTGCCCTTTTCTGGAATTTTTCTAATGCTATAATATCTTTTTGGAGGTGTGGTGACAGAACTGTATGCAGTACTCCAAATGAATTGTACTGTTGTCAGTTCTTAAAGTGTGATTGTATATGTAAAACAATACTAAGGGCATGCTCACATTCAACTCTTATGGCATTTCCTTCTTGTAGTTTTCAACTACAGGTTTTACTAGCAATAAAATTAGTCATTGAAATAACAGAAACAACAGAAAATCAGTTGTTGTTTTTCTTAACTGTATAATTCCATGTTCTTACAAACTTTACTTTTAAAGTTTACTCCACATCCCAGTAAATTCCCAATTGTTGTTTATTGTGGGATGATATATATGTAGAATGTATTAAATAAACTTTCTTTTTAAAAGTTAGTAATTGAATATGTCTGTCAATTTACCTCTGTTCAGTGGTAAACTTGCAGTTACTTATGAGTAAATGCAGCCCCCCAATGTTCAATTGTAGTCCAAAATCAAGGCTACCACAATGACATTTATGTACATTGTTCTGCACCTTCCAACTGAGTCATGGCTGATGAGCTACAATTTGCCCCCCAGTCGGAATAAAGAGGCAAACGCATTGTTTGGGGTAATAAACAGGGCCACTTTATTGAACATAATTAACTGGCATGGGGCCTAAACTATCCCAGACAAGCCTAGGGACTAAGATACCCTACCTTGCCTGGTATGTGGGCGAGCCACCCTACCCAGATGTGAGCCATCAAATACGGCTCACGCCTGGCCAGCTGGGTCAAAAATGCCCTCCCCACTAGGCCTCACTTACCCAGAGGGAGCCATTTCACGGGAGGGCTGCCAGAGGGCAGGACCCCCTGGCAGACCACCATAAAGCCAAGCCCGTCCCCAATCCCCAAAACAGGGGTGGACCCTGGGTGGTCAGCAGTATTCAGAATATCTGCATTAACTCCTGCCAACGCCAGTGCCAAGCCTCCGCTTAGGCACTAGCGCCCACTGGCCTAGAGCTGCCCAAAGCCCCAGCCAGAAATCTTCTAGAAAGGCCCAGGCAGGTGGACACAATCGGCTCTGTACAGCTCTGCCTGCCCAACCCGTATATCAGGGTGCAGCAGGTAGGTGCCCAACACCTCCTCCATGGCCTTTTACATGGCCCTGTTGGCCTTGCGTCTGGCCCTCTCAATTACCGCCAGGTCTCAGGCGACCTGCCAGACTTGGCGAGACAGAATGGCAGACCAGATATTCTACACTCCTGGCCACCTGTCGTGAACCACCCTGAGGTCATGAACAGCCTGCAGTGAAAGGGCCTTGCCCTTCATAAGGCCCAGGTCATTCCCCCCGGAACTGCGCAGTGGCCCGGTCATAAGCCCACTGCGTGCTCGGGGCCAGAGCTAACTTGATTGCCTTGTCCACCTTGGTGCGCCAAGCTTCCATAATTCTGGGGGCATCCTTACTGGCAGGGTGTCGGCCTCTGGGGCAAACTGCCAGAACCTCTCCTTCTGTCAAAGAGATGGAGCATCTGCCACCCCATTACTTACCCTAGGAATGTGTTTAGCCAGGAATAGCATATTTAGATGCAAACATTGCAGCGTAAATGCCCTGACATGGCCCATCACCGGTTCAGATTTGGAAAAGAGGGTACTGATCACGTGCACCACCGCCATGTTGTTGCACCAGAAGTGCACCACATGGTTGGCCAGCTCCTTACCCCACAGTTGCAGTGCCACCACTATGGGAAAGAACTCTAAAAATGCCAAGTTCCGGCAAATACCACTGCTCAACCAGTCCTGAGACCATTGTTCTGTGCACCAGTGGCCGTGGAAGTAGACCCTGAAACCAATTGAGCCGGCCGCATCAGATGTGACCTGCAGGTCCGCCTCCCTCCAAAAAGAAATGCTGTTGAATGAAGCTAGAAACGGCCCTCATACCTCCAAGTCATTACACATGCCCTTAGACATCCAAATTCTGTGGTGGGGAAGCCTCAGTGTGCCCATGGCGTCACATAAACGCTGAAGGAATGCCCTGCCCGGTGCCACCACCTTGCTTGCAAAGTTAAGGTAACCCACAATCTGTTGCAGTTCTAGCAGGGAAACCTTCCATTTCGCCATCAACATAGATAACCTTGCCCTAAAGTCCTGTACCTTCTGTATCGGCAGCCATGAAGCCTGCTGAGTGGTGTCCAACCCGATACCTAGGAAGGTCAGGACGGTGGAGGGACCCTCTGTCTTCTCATGGGCAAACGGGACTCACAGTACCCCAGCCAAATGGACAAACACCTCCAGTATGTTGGCGAACTGTCCCGTCCCTGAGGGGCCAGTGAACAAGGAGTCATCTAAGTAATGAACAGTGTCTGCCAACCCCACTCTCATCCGAAGGGCCCACTCCAAAAATGTGCTAAGACACTCGAAGGCAGAACAGGATACAGAGCATCCCATTGGGAGGGCCCTGTCCATATAGAACTTGCCTTCAAACTCAAATCCCAGCAGTTCAAAATCCTCAGGATGACCTGGCAGAAGACAAAATGCTGACTTGATGTTGCATTTCACCATTTCTGCACCAACTCCACAACGCCGCACCACCTTGACTGCCTGGTGAAACAAGGTGTACTGTACAGTACATGGGTAGTCTGGTATAGTGTCGTTCACAGAGCCCCCCTGAGGGTAGGAAAGGTGGTGGATCAGGCAAAATTTGCCCGCCACCTTCTTTGGCACCACGCCCAATGGGGATACCCGTAGGTTTACAACTGGGGGAGTTGCGAAGGGGCCAAGAACCCGGCCCTCTGCACACTCCTTAGCTATCTTGTCCTGAACTACGTGTTCCATGCCAAGCACGGAACGCAGATTGGATGTCATAACAGGGCCCCTCGGGCTTAACCGGCAATGTCCCCGTCCCGCTTGGCCCCTGCGGTGCTAAAAGCAACTCAGAAGGTGCCGGTGAACTCAGTGGGGGAGGGACCCAGGGGCCCCAGGGCCAGCTCCCACCATGCTGTGATGTGTCACTCTTACCCACTGGCTCTGCTGCTGCCACTGCTACCAGGGCACCTCTGCTGCCTCTGCTAGGTCCCAGCACCACTGCTTGAGTGCTGTCCTCATCCATGGCGGGTGCCTTTTCATCCACCAGCTCCAGCGCTGCCTCCTCATCCGTCTCAGAGGGCACCAACTGCCCCTGTAATACAGACAGCTGAGCCAGCACCTCCTTTTCGAATGCCCTGGTGGAGGTTCTGGCAGCCTTCCTTCCCCTCACTACACTGGAAGGCCCAGCACCCAAACATCGAGCACTCTCCAGGGCGGCCAGCTTTTCTATAATGGCCCTCCTGGTGTGGGCCTCCTCCTCCTCCCCTGGAACGTTGCCCTCGGAAGACCTCTTTGGAGACCGGCACAAGGGTTGCTTCCCCTTAGGGGTGACCTGTCCCTTCCTAGAGGCCATGTCCTCCCTCAGTAGGCCTAACTTAGAAACGGGGGCGGGGGGTGGCAGGTGAACGAACTGCCCCACTAACTCCCTCTCCTTTAGAAGTATTGAGGAGGAGGGGGGGCTGAAGGCACGAGCCACAAATGCCGCGCCTCAACATTCTGCGGGAAGGCCCCACCCAGCCTCGGCCACCCATGCCCACACTGTGCCCACCCAACCCACTGAGGTCAGTTGGTGCTCAAACAGCTGAAGAGAAAGGGGGGCAGGAGGGGTGAGTCACAGAGGCGCGCCTCGGCTCACTGTCGAGGACGCGGTCCTGCCTCAGCCACCTGATGATGCTCCGCTGTGGCCGCCACCATCCATCGCTGAAAGCTACTGACTCCGAAGGCTCCCCGCTTATGCCAGGGCCGCAAGGCCTGATGATGCAGCTCTTGGCCTCTACAGGAGGATCGCACAGAGCGTCCTCCTCGTCTGAGAGCTGCTTGCGACTACGAGGTTGCTGGGTGGGGCTGGGGCCTTATAAAGCCCCAGTGCTCCGCCCCATTTTGTTCCCCAGATGGTTGGGACAGCCGTTAGCCTCCCTTCCTTCCAGGGAGGCAAAGACGGCTGCCAGCCTTAGCCGTGGAAGTGGTGCAGCCGGGTAGGGGCCAAATTATTACATTTATATGGAGTGGCATGCATGGGACTATGAGGAGGTATTTCACACAACAAATGAATCACTGAGCCAGACTTGCTTCACTGCAGTAAGATAGCAAAATTATGCAGTCACACACCCCAGCTTCCCACCTCATACAACACAGGGTTTGTTTTATTTGGAGAAAAAAAAATCTCAAATAAGATATATACATGTACCATGTGCATCACACACTGTGTCCATGCATTTGCAAATATAATAAAAATGTATTGCTACCCATTTTGCTCTAATCCTAATTTTTTATATCAAAAGATAAATCAAAGTATATAGGAATCCGCTTTTTCAGTACAGATCAAATTAGAGAAACAGGAAACTGCAGAGAAGCAGAGTTGTTCCAAAGTTGCCTTGTACTTCTCATTAAAGGATCGTTTACACATTGGCACAGATCTTCATATGATGCAGAAGCAGGCATTCTCATTTCTATCCATCACCCCTTTTCGGCTGTTACAATCGTGTTTATGGGGAGCTTGTCAACTATGCATATTAGGAGCATGTGCTACTCTCAAGCCTCTCAACATAATCATGTAGTTGCCACTTTGTCTGAAAGGGGCAATGTGTAGATTTTCCACAACTATCCAATCTCTGTACACACTATGGGCACAATCACACAAGAGTTTTGGCCTGACCTAGCCATGCTTCCTCTCCAAATTTAATGTGCATGATCACACATGCACATCTGTTCCCTCCCAAGTCCCGCTCATACTTACTTTGTCTTAGGATGGGCCGGGACTGGGCTAAATAGCTATGGGAACGTCCTGGTAGCAAATCTCTAAAGTGCATGCAGGGCACATTTCCTGGCTGTCTAATTGGCCTAGACGCACAATGCATGTGCCCTGCAAGCTCAGGAGCAGTCTAAATGCTCTTCTTGCATGTGTGCAGCTCATGCCTCTCCCAGAAGCAGGTTGGGGGCTGTTTGATTGTTGCATTATGTATCAAAGAGTACCAGCTTTTTCAAAGCCAGGATACTGACGCATCAAATTCCCAGTGTGATCCCACCCTATGTGAAACCCTAGTCTTTCAGGATTCTGGTATGCATTTACTAAAGTTAAAAATACATTGCTTTCCAGTATACATGGCCTATAAAGATGGACAAGGGTGATGGATACAGGCAGAAGTGAATGTGGGATTATATCTATGGTCTTCTCCACCATTATGTAATCATTTTTCCTGGTGTGGTAAGTATTCTTTCACAATGTGAGGCAACTGGAGGGGATGCTTGCATGATGAGCCAACAATCTGGCATACACCTTTTTTGCGATGACAAAGATGGAACAGAAATTTAAAAAGGAGCCAGTGAGGGACCAGAGTTGGATGAGAAGGGGGCTCACCTTCCAACTTCTCCTTTTCCATCCCTTCCATGAGCAATGCCTCAGCAATGTGGAGGAGGAGGAGGGTATACCTTCACCCTGGTTCCCCCTCTCTCTGCTCTCTGGGAACAAGACCTACCCTCCTTGGCTGTCTCCAGGCAGGCTTTATAAAGGGATATCTGGACTGGAACTTCCAAGGAATGCACTCCTAAACACTGAGATACTAGCCTCCTGGCCAATGGGCTCTCTCCCCTCCACTCTCCAAGTCAAAAAGGCCTCTCCTAGCCCCTCCTTCTCAGGGCTAGGGCCCTTCTCATATTTCTCCAGTCTCCTTCTGGCCTGCTGGGCTTTTCTCCTGCTCCAAGGAGTCACCAGAGGTTGCCTTTCCTTTCTCCAGTTTCCCATTGACACCCAACTGCCCTCTGCTGGTATCAGTTCATCTTCCTTCTCTTTCTCATTTGTCTGGTAGCCAAGGATGGTCACCTGAGGGCCAGCCAACAGTGGAGGCTGGCATATTTGATGGGCTCCTCAGAAGGAGGTAAGCATGGGGGTGGGAAGGACTCTATTCCTGGACAGGGAATTTTCTAGGAAAATATAGGTCGAGCTGAACCCCTCAAATACATATAGGTAATTGGATAACTAGGAGGTAAAGTGTCACTTCTAAGAATTGGAGGAGCTGCCTCTGACTAATGAAAAAGTATGTAAAATACTAGATGAGAACACACTAGAACCAGGTTTTTCTCTCTGGAGTTCTAAAACGTCACTATAAACCTATACATCTCTTCATATTCCCCCTCCCCTTTCCTATGCTGCTTATAGGGCCTTCATGCTGTGCTTATTTTTATCTTTAATATTTAGCCTCTCGTGTTGCTCTAGAGCTTTGCTTCTTTTGATTTTATTATTGCTCTATTGATTTGCTTCGTTTTTATTTTGTTATCTTCGTAAGGATTTCATCTGGGAACTCTGGAGAAAGAAAAATGTAGCTACGTAAACTGCTTTGAAATAAGGTATACTGAATAATATTTATATAATTTCTTTTATTGTCCTTTTCTATGTTTTTTTTAAATTGCTTTGTCTGAAATGCATCTAATTCCCCCCCCCCCCGATGTTTTAGGCAATTTTGTAACTTTTCTTGAAGGGACTATCATTTTGGTACTACTTGATCTGAGGATTGCACATTGCGCTCAATTTTTTTAAAAAATTGCAATTTATTTTGACCAATTAATGAGTCTCTCTGTGTTCCTTCCTAGTCAGAGTTGATCAACTAGGGCAAATTGCATCGTAGTGCAAGTTCTACTCTATACCAACTACTACATCGTCATGCTGTAATACATAGACATATCAAGGTATTTATATTCTGCCTCCTGAAAATAAAATAAAAAAGACCTGTTGCTCTTTATTGTACCATTGATGCTATACAACTTTCCCTGTTTGGTCATGAACGGAAGGTTAATTGTCTCATTTTTCTTATGAAAACACAGTACAGGGACCGCGGAATTTCATATTAACATTTAATGCATATTTCCCCTTAAGGTGCCGTCTAATTAAAATGGCCTCCGTCTGCTAGTCCAGCGTGAACCATTCAGACCATAAAACTGGAATAAGACAAGAAGGAAAATAGAACACCTTGAAGCGTAAGGATAAGCCTCTCCCTTAACCAAATAACATTAAATTAAATCCCTCTATTAGGAAGTCCGTAGGGCTCAACTCAAAGGTGTGCTATTGTTGATAAGAGGCAACATTCTGACATTAAGTAGCAGGGATATTTTGCCTTCTCAATGGCCTGATTAGAGCACAATGTTAGTGAGCAGATTCATTTATCAAATAGTGCCACACCTCATCAAACAGCTAATCTGATGGTGCATGATCAGTTTGGGGCAGAGAGAGAGAGAGAGACAGATAGAGCACATGTTATTTGCTGGAAGGTTGCTATCATTCTCATGCATGTTCAGAATGTATTACAGAATGTTCCTTTGCAATATCCTGGTTGTAATTCAACTCTTTCAAGACAATGGACAACCCTCGTACCCCCCAAAAAATTAGGCATTACTAAGTGATAGTGCTCATAGCTGTTACAGAGTTTTTGAAGCTTGGGAACACAAGGAGTCACAAAATAAATATGCACACTTGCGGGGGAAGGGGCAGTATCATGCTCAGGGCCGGCCCAGCCACTAGGCAAATTAGGCCATTCCCTAGGGTGCCAGCCATCTGGGGGCACTGAATTGGATGCCGCCATGTGACTTGGTGACATTATCAGTGAGGTGGGGGGCACCAGAAGTTAGTTTTGCCTATGGTGCCAGAGAGTCTAGGGCTGGCCCTTTCCGTGCTGCATCTACTCTTTGCAGTTCTAAGGGTGAAAGAGAGTCTCACAGCACTGGAAGTTTCCAGGCGAGGTAGATCAGAGCTTTAGAGAGGCAACACAGGGCTCAGAGAGAAATGTCATGCTTGACCCTCATTGAGCATTCCCCATGGTCAAGGCTAAAGGTTAAGAGTCAAAGGTTGGGTAGGTGCAAGCTTTATTTACTAACCTTAGGCATTATGAACCAATACACTGGGAAGCCTCAGCAGTGCTGGGGCAATTTGCTCCCTTTGTTCCTCCTCTCTTCAACCCTGGTAAAGATTGCTACAAATTAGTTACCAGAGACCACATTACAAAGTCACTACAGGTCTAGACATGGATTCAAACACATACGGTAATTCAGGGTGGGGTAGGGAGAATATGAGCATCTGATTCTCTTGTGCATTGTAGCTTCTAAAAAGTTTCTGTCAGTGATTGCCATTGACCTGCACATGCTCCTATGCTAAGCAATGTATGTTTGCACTCAATGGCTAGTTACACACCGCACTCATGACAAACACACCCAACACCTCAAAAAGGTGGCCATTGCTTGCAAGGTTTGTAACTAACTACCCAATCCAGTTTCTAAACAATAATGAACATTGCACCCAGGACCACAGACCAACACAACCATGTCTTTGCAGTCCTAAGAACTACAAGACGATAAATGGAGGAGCACTAATTTGCTTGCCTCCCAAAAGAACTCCCAAAATTAACTTCATGGAGAAGGACTACTTTGCTTTTTTTCTGTTATAGGCTATTATGGGCTTTTTTATTGCATGACATTCCCCACCTGCAGTTTGAGATTGTCTGAATCAGCTTTCAGCTCTCAGTCTACAATTCCCCTTACCTCTGGGATGGGACTGTGGCTCCGTGTACATCATCTGTTTGGCATGCCAAAGGCCCCAGGTCTCTGGTATTTCCACTTATTTATTTACTTCATTAATACCCCATCTTTCTGGGGACCCAAAGTAGCTTACATCAGTCCTTGCATGTCAGAGCTGACAATAGTGACTTTAACAGACTGATGGTCACATACAGCACAAAGCAGCTTCCTTTGTTCATGTGACCTTCTTTTCTCCCACAAGGGTAATCTTCCTAGAGAAAAAGATCTGTGTATAATTCATTAATGAAGTAGATTGGGAAGTCAGTGAAAGCAATACATGGGTATCCAGTTCTTCCATTTCTGCGGAGGAAGAAAGAGCATCACACAGTGCTACATGAGGGTCTAAGCCAAGACTCAGGCTTCCAGCCGTGTCCAGGGGCTAGGATACCATACCCTCCAAAAAGAAAGAGAAAAAAACAAACTGAACCAGAGAATAAAATAAATCAAGGATGCAATTTCTGTGTACTTAAAACCTTTTGGTATCAAAGGGTTTTGAGGGTCATAATGGAAGGCTCCTCATCTGCTTGCCATTTAACAGTGAATGATACAATCTGGAAAGGAACACAAGAAATTGAAAGAAGCCAAGGATTTTGGGTTCTTTTTCTGGTATTTGCCCAGCAATAGCCCTGGGCAAGGCAATTAACATCTTTGCCTGTTGATTTATATAACTATAAAAGACAGATAATACTTTCCCACCTCATCACAAGGTTGTTATAAAAACTAATTAGTTAATGCTTGTAGAATGTTTTGAAACTGTAAAGAGGTATGTAAGTACTAAGTACTATCATTATTATATCTTAATAGAATTGTATGCCTGCACAGGCATAAACTCACTTAGTGGAACCCATTAATTTCCAAAATGCAACGTATTTTGCATTCATATCACTCTTGCTTGGATGATCAGTACCAATGAATTCTCTATTTCTAGTTAAGCATGGAATCTGCCCTGCTGAGGTCATACATAGATTCTAACACGAAATCTAGCATTTTCAACAGATGATGAGATAGATTCCACTAATGTGGTTGGATTCCATGCATAGAAATGCAACCCGTTTCCCCAAAGCAACCCCAAATGTCCCCTGAAATGCTGCTTTTGGGGAAAGGGATGATTTTTGCTGATTCTCCTCTTCTGCAGCAGACCCTCAACTTTGCTGCCTCTTGGGTGGAAGGTAAACTGTTTGCCAGATCTGGCCATGTTTTCTAGTGTAATTGTTTGTTTTTTAATCTTGGTGGACTGTTAAATTATTTGTATATATTTTCAACTTTTTGTTGGTTTCTTATTAGCTCCCTTCTGTCTAAAGAGTTGAGGAATGATATAAATATTCTGAAAGATAGGTATGATAGATTGATAGATGATGAGGAGGAGGAGGAGGAGGAGGAAATACCTGGGTGGGGAAATACCTGGTGATTTTGGAGGTGGACCCTCAGAAGATCAGGGTTTGGAGAGGGGAGGGATCTCAATAGAGTACTAAGCCATAGAATGCACCTTTCAAAGCAGCCATTTTATCCAGGGGAACTGATCGCTGTCATCTGGAGAATTTTTGTTACAGCAGGAGATCTCCCGCCACCACCTGCAGGCTGGCAACCCTAGTCACTGGGGGAGGGAGGAGGTTCTACTTCATGCTAGCCCTTCTCTTTCTTGCTGCACTTTTCTCACTGACAAGTAAAGATCTAGTCTGTCCTCTTTGGCAGTCCTGCTTCTGCCTTCTGAGGGATTTCCTGTGGATAGGCAGCCCTGCAGTCTTTTAAAGCCCCATGAAAGGAGGTATGGCCCTGCTGGATAGAATTAAACAGGGGTGGTTGAGTTTCCAGCCCAGGCCTTCCCTTCCTGTTCCTCCCTCTCTTAAGGTTGCCAGCCCCCAGGTGGGGCTTGGAGCTTTTTCAGCTTTTTCAACTGATCTCCAGCTGACAGAAATCAGCATCCCTGGGGAAAATGGCTGCTTTGGAGGGTGGGCTCTATGGCATCCTACCATGCTGAGGTCCCTCCCATCCTCTCCCAGATCTACCTCCAAAGTCTTCAGGTGTTTTCCAACACAGCCCTGGCAACCCTACCCTCTCCTTTGGCCTGTATTCCTTGCACACCTAGGAACCTCCACCCATCCCAGTAAAGTCAGAGGTGGGGCTCTTGACCACAGACACCAGCATATCTCTGAGTTATGCTGGGAGATATCTAACAGCCCAAGGCTTAGTTGCTGTCCTAAGCAGTTTGCAGACTGACCTTGTCCTTGTTCTCTCAATATTTACACATTATTGGCTGAATACAGATTGCCTATTTGGGTCGACACAGGAACTCCCCACAGCCAGATTTAAATTGTGTATTTAAATGCACACATCTGGGTCCCGCCTTGTTCCTGCCCTTATGTCATCCTCCAGTGCCTCTCTGCCACCTTAAAAAATTGCTGAAGCGCTTCCCTGTCACCTTTCCCAGCTATCTGAACAGCACCAGGGAAGTGCCTCCCATGTGCTTGAATGGTCTGACCGCTCCTCTAGAGCATGCACAGCCTGCCCCTCTTCTGGCAGCAGAGTGTGTGTTGTCTGACTGCCCCGAAGTGCCTTGGACTGTGCTGGCTTTTTTTTTTTTTTGTCTGAGCTGGGAGGCTGCCGCCAGGACCAGTCCTAGACTGTCTGGCACCCTAGGCATGGTTAACTTCTCCCCGCCCCCCATACACACACACTGATAACGTCACTGAGTGACATGGGGGCATCCCATTTGGTGCCCCCAGAAGGCCGGCACCCTAGCCAATCACCTAGTTTGCCTAATGGCAGGGCTGGCCCTGGCTGCTGCCTCAAGCTGCCCATCTGTACCCAGCCATTGTCTTTCTCCTTAAACAAGTCTGGAGAGGCAACAAAAGGAGCAGAAGCCTCATCCTGTGGAGGACTCCTGATAACAAAGCTGTGAATAAAACTTGGCTTCAGAAAGTGACAGCAAACATATATTGGGCACAAATCCTCATCTTTACGTTCTAGCCATGCATTACAGTTTCTATAGGCATTTTCAATTTGATTTTTTTAGTGCTTTTCATCTGAAAGTATGTGTTATAAAAATTGGAAACCAATTTAGTGAAGCCAAATGCTTCCAGTATATAATAATGCACTTGGCAATCTCAGGTCTAGTAATTAGTAATATATAACCCAGGGTAGGAATAATAAAAAGGTGCATTAAACTAATAGGAGGAGTTGGTTAAATACATCTGATTTTAAGATTGTTCATTTAGTGAACGTCTTACTGAGATCCTGAAATGGCTGTAATTTGGGCAAGGGCACCAAACCAAGAAATGGTAGAGCTGGGGTCAGATTTAACAGAGAAGTCATTTCATTGGCAGAGTCAGACTTCAGGTATAATAACTGGCGCATCATTGCATCAAACAGCAGGGCAGAACCTGCTGTAGAACCGAGACGGAAATTAAAGGAGGAGCCAATAATGCAATATGATTTGTCTTGCATGGATGGAAGATCAATAAAGATGGGACATGCCAACATTTTCAAAATCATTCATAACTTCTGCTGTTTTGTTTTTTTAAAAAAAACCTGCCATTCTGAAACTATTTAGAGAAGGCACAGAGAGTCCAGAAAGGTTTATGAGCCGAGAAGGCTTTTAAAAACCAGGGACAGATTAAAACTCTGACTTTATTGAATGCATTTATCCTTTGCCTTTGACACTGTTCTGCTCGCCAATATCACACACACACACACACACACACACGGATGTCCAAAAATCTGCTATTTGCTGTTTGCACCATATAAACATGAAAGAGGGAGTCTCTCTATTTTAGGGCTATCAGTGAACTTGACCTGATGTAAAGTTTGGCTGACAGTTCCTAAACTGAAACCCTTCTAGGTGGAGTATCAAGAAGTATGTCTACCTAGATAGGATGATATACCCTTGATAGGACTGGCTCTGATTCCAGAGGGCTTCCATGGAAACATGCTTTTTTATGATTTCACAAACAGCACTTCCTGTTTCTTGTAAGGTTTCTTGAGGGGCATGTACTCAGTTGTTTTCATTTCTTTTTCTTAAAACAAAAAGAGGATTTGGTTTTGCTATATTTTTATCAAAGCTATCAGTTTTGCAACACAATCTAAAGAAAAGTTACATGTGTCTAAGTCAACAGAGTAAAAGGGGCTGATAACCTCCAGGTGGGTCCCGGAGATCTCTCAGAATTACTGCTGATATCTAGATGGCAGAAGCAGCTGCTTTGGAGAGTGGATTCTACATCATTCCATGCCTCTGAAGTCCCTCTCCAAACTGTCCCCCTAGGCTCCACACCCAAATTTCAGGAATTCACCAACCCAAAGTTTGCAACCTTCTATAATTGCCTATGACTAACGATGCAAATTAGTCAATTTATGGGGGGTTGTTGTTATTTTTTTTAATGTAAAACATAGTTTTGTCTGTATTTTCCCTTACTCAACAAATCACATCAGGACAGGCCTGTAGCCAGAAAATTTTTGGTGGGGGAATCAGGGGAGAAATGTTGGGGTGGGGGCGCAGGGGCCAAAATGACGACTGACCGAGGGCTACGAGCAGGACTTCATGGTGCTCACTGCCTAGATCACAAACCGCATTGGGTAGGTGCCCAATTTGGGGGGAAGGGATAACTTACAAAAGAAATGGCAGAGCTCGTCTCCCTCTCAAGCAATGCTGTACTTGTTCAGAGCAGCAGTGAGTGGCGGTGAGCAAAGGGGGCCATGCAGATGGAAGAGGGGGTTGAATGGAGTGGCCTGCCTCCCCGACCCCACTGTAACTATGGGCCTACATCAGGATGAAATTTTAAAGGATTGTGCTCCTCTTTGTCACCTTAGGTTATGCCCTGCCATATTTTAAACAGACAGGAGAAGCAGAGCAGGCAGAGGGAGTCACTTGCCAAAACAACAGCAACAAAAATGACATAAGAACAACAATTACAGCTGATCTCCAGACTACAGAGGTCAGCTCTCTTGGAGAAAATGGATGCTTTGGTGGGTGGACTTTATAGCATTGCACCCCACTGAGATCCCTGTCATCCCCAGGCTCCACCCCCAAATCTCCAGGAGTTTCCCAAGCTGGATCTGGCAACCCTATGCTCCCATCCTCCACTGGTAGCCAAGGGGAATCGAGAAGTCCTAATTGGTACCATCTTCTTTCTCAATAGACAAAGAAGTTGTAACCAATGTAATATATCAGGGGTGGCCAACAGTAGCTCTCCAGATGTTTTTTGCCTATAACTCCCATCAGCCCCAGCCATTGGCCATGCTGGTGGGGTTGATGGGAGTTGTAGGCAAAAAACATCTGGAGAGCTACTGTTGGCCACCCCTGAAATATATAATACAAAGAATTACTGATTTAAAAAAAAATTCTAGCATGACAGAAAGAAAAAAAAAACAATCAATACCCTTAGGAATGATAGCAAAATCCAAGGAAGTGTCTTGACCATGTTTGACTTTGTATAATGGCAAAACTTGCAGCCAAATGGAATCCATCAACACAATCAGAGACAGGCAATGTGTGTAAAATCCATTATGAAAAAAGGTTTGACTGTGCAGAGCAGTGTTTAAAAACAAATTTCTACCTGAAGGAACAAAATGTTTCAGAAACTTAAAGGTCACCATTTCAAAATGTCCCCGGCTGTGTTTTGCAGAAATACCATGCCTTCATTTTTAACCTTATAGCTAAATACCCAAAGCTGATAATTTTTTTTTTACATCTGTGTTAAAACATCTGCATAAGTGGCCTATGCAAGTGTCACTGCCAAGCCTACAGTGGATGGGAGGAGGGCTGGAAGTGTAAGTGCCCTGTGCTTTCTGTTCCTGCACTTCTTCGTTGTACCCAAAAATGGAACCTGTGCTTTTCCCCTTCTCAGAATTGCTCAGAAGCTGTTCCCATACTGATGACTACAGCTCTAGGATCTGACATGACTTTTTGCCGATCCAGGGGCAAGGGAGGGAGAGGGTGAGGGAGAAGACAAACACAGACTGGGGGAAAGTTGGCCACAGCTTTATGGAAAACAATTGCAAGAGCATTGGTGCAACATGGGGATGGATCCAGACTTGGGAGACCCACCTGCAGCCCAATATAACTCTGTATTCCCCCGTCCTCCTGCTGGTGAGAGGACTGCAGAGTAGCAAGCCCCAGGATCCCACATGTGTACAAGCCACTGCATGGTTTCATTGCCACTTGATGGTGAGAGCCAGTGATAGCTTCTGATCCAGGCATCTAACTGAGTGATTTCATCCCCAAGACCCTTTAAAGGAGTACCCTGATCAGGTGATGTGGGCTCGTAGTCACAGCCTCTCCCCTCCCAGTGGATCTGTCCCAATGCCCAAACTGCCAGCTAAGCTGTGACAAAATGCAGAGAACAGAACAAGTAAACTGAAGTCCAATCTATAATAGCCAAGGAGGAGAGCTGGAGCTAAGAGAGGGTGAGCCCCCAGCAGAAGCACAGTTAAGTGGGGGAGGGGTGGGGCAAACTAGTGCAGACACCCTCATATGCCACGTCCACCCAGAACTCTGCCCCCTCCCACTCACAGAAGAGTCTCCCCCCAAGGCCACATGCTGCCAGCAAAGAGTCAGCAGGACAGTCTCCCCTCTACCTGTTCCCAGACCCAGGCCACAAACATGGCCCTAGGGAGGATGATGAAGAAGAAGAATATGAGGAGGAGGAGATTGGATTTATACCCCACCCTTCACTACCTGAAGGAGTCTCAGAGTGGCTTACAATCTCCTTTCCCTTCTCCTCCCCACAAAAGATACCCTGTGATGTACATGGGGCTGAGAGAGCTCTCCCAGGAACTGCTCTTGAGAGATACAACTCTGCAAGAACTTGTGACTTATTCAAGGACAAAACAGCAGGGGCATGGAAAGAAGTGGGGAATCAAACCTGATTCTCCCAGATAAGAGTCACACACTTAACCTCTACACTAGGCTTGCCATTCCCCAGGTCCCAGTGGGGGTTCTTCCACTTTCCCAGACTCCTTCCCGCCCCTAGTCAGCTGCCCAGCAGGGGGAAGCCCCGCCACCAGAGGACCATGTGCCTTTCAACCTTTCAAGCTTCAGTCTCTGATTGAAAGGCTTCCTCTTGGGATGGTGTGTCTTTGTTACTTTGAGGAAGTTGGCAGCAACTCCTGAGTAGAGAGGCCAATTCCTCACTTCAGAGTCACCAGAAAAGGGAGGGGGGAGAGAAAAATGTCTGCTGAGCACTTCATTATCCCCTATGTGGAGATCAATTCTCATAGGGTATAATGGGGAATTGATCTGGAGGTTTCAGGGGCTCTGGGGGAGCTGTTTTTTGAGGTAGAGGCACCAAATTTTCAGTATAGTATCTAGTGCCTCTCCCCAAAGCACCCCCCAAGTTTCAAAATGATTGAACCAGGGGGTCCAATTCTATGAACCCCAAAAGAAGGTGCCTCTATCCTTCATTATTTCCTATAGAAGGAAGACATTTAAAAAGGTGTGCTGTCCCTTTAAATGTGATGGCCAGAACTCCCTTGGAGTTCAATTATGCTTGTCACACCCTTGTTCCTGGCTTCTCCCCCAATGTCTCCTGGCTCCATCCCCAAAGTCCCCAGACATTTCTTGAATTAGACTTGGCAACCCTACTCTACACCAAACTGGCTCTCCAGGGCCGTTGTGTCTCAGTGGAGCTGGCATTATGCAATTGCCTACCTCTTCCAACTTTATTAAGTTTTTTGCACTCAGTCCCTAAACTGCTTTAAGTCTGGGGAATTGGGATCATCAGCCTCCAGGTGGGGCCAGGAGTTTTCCAGGAATTTTAACAGATTTTCAGACTATAGAGATCAATTTCTCTGGAGGAAATGACCACTTTTGAAGGCAGACTCTATGGCATGACATATATGCTGAGCCCTTTTTCACCTCCAAATACTGCACTTCTGAGTCACCTTCTCCAAATCTCCAGATATTTTCCAAATCAGAATTGGAAATCCTCAATGCAATCCCAAACAGATGGAATGCACAGGAACGCAGTTACAGCTGGCTTGACATCAGGGGGTGTGGCCTAACATGCAAATGAGTTCCTGCTGGGCTTTTTCTGCAAAAACCTTTGTAAAACAATGGAATGTCAGGGGCTGTGGCCTAATATGCAAATAAGTTCCTGCTGGGCTTTTTTCTGTAAAAAAGCTGTGGGTGTAGTTCTGTTTAGAACTCTGGGATGGATGGTTTCAGGAAAGAAAAATTGTGCTTATGGATTTCTCTGTGAACTCATAAAATGCTGCTAATTTCAGTCAAGGCTTTTTACAATCTGAATTATAGTGATGTTGATATAGACTTAAAATTTTGTGGTAAAATGCAGGGCTAATTTCACGTTTTGGGGGAGCCTTGATAGAAAATTTCCAGGACCCCCTTCCCCTTCTTTGTCCATCAGCCCCCCACGCATGCCTTCTCTATCACCTCCCACTTGTGTGCCTCCACCAGTGCATCCTTACCGCATCCATTTGTAAGCCCTCCCCCCTCCCATGCTCACACAACTTTCATGCCCTTTTTCTAACTGTGCTAGGCAGTCCACATGTCTAGAAGAGCTACAATAGCCAATACTGGCCAGCAAGTGTAGCCAGGAATATCAGTGGCAAAGCACTCACAAGTAAGCAGGCTGGAGAAGGGCAGATGGTGGAGCTGGTGGTAGTGGTTACCATGTGATGTCCCAGGCAACAGCAGCTGTCCCACCTCAGGGAATGCTGACACTGGCCCAGGTCAGAGGCCAGAATGTAATGTGGCTGGCTCTTTCTTAGTTCAGGCACTTACTAAAATTGGTATATGCCCCCCATTCAATAATGCACAATGCAAACACCAATATAGATGAAATCCAGACAGCATGGTGAAGAGGTGGGCTGTGCCCTAACCATGCCAGATATAGTGCTGATCAATAGCACTGCAATCCTAAATCATACCCTTCTCAGGATATCACTGTAAGTGATAAATGGGTTCTGTAAGGGAAGATCTTGCCTCACTAACCTGTTACATTTCTTTGAGGGGGTGAACAAACATGTGGACAAAGGAGACCTGATAGATGTTGTTTGCCTTGACTTCCAGAAAGCTTTTGATAAAGTTCCTCATCAAAGGCTCCTTAGAAAGCTTAGGGTTAGGGTTAGGGTTAGGGTTATGTAAGGGCAACTAGAATGATCAAAGGGCTGGAACACTTTCCCTATGAAGAAAGGTTGAAACGCTTGGGACTCTTTAGCGTGGAGAAACGTCGACTGCGGGATGACATGATAGAGGTTTACAAGATAATGCATGGGACGGAGAAAGTAGAGAAAGAAGTACTTTTCTCCCTTTCTCACAATACAAGAACTTGTGGATATTCGATGAAATTGCTGAGCAGACAGGTTAAAATGGATAAAAGGAAGTACTTCTTCACCAAAAGGGTGATTAACATGTGGAATTCACTGCCACAGGAGGTGGTGGCGGCCACAAGCATAGCCACCTTCAAGAGAGGTTTAGATAAAAATATGGAGCAGAGGTCCATCAGTGGCTATTAGCCACAGTGTGTGTGTGTGTGTGTGTGTGTGTGTGTGTATATATATATATATATATATATATATATATATATATATATATATATGCATATATATGCCACTGTGTGACACAGAGTGTTGGACTGGATGTGCCATTGGCCTGATTTAACATGGCTTCTCTTATGTTCTTATGTTCTAAAGTGTCGAAGCTAGGCCCAAGGATTAAAGAACCTTTACAAAAATGAATGCTACTAGTGTCATTTTTTTTTTTTTTGGTCTTGTACCAATGAGCATCACATCTACAAATGTCCCATTGAGATGAGAGCCATGCTCTGATTGGTAATATGATGTCAGCTAATTTAGGCCCCAGAATAATCAATGAAAGCATCTTGATGGGCATGGAGATCAAAGTCATTACACTAGAGGTTGGCGCAACAACTGCTTCCATAGACAGTGACGGTGCTGCCATGGTTCACTTGCTGAAGCATGCTTTTTGAAGCAAGCCTTGTAAAGGACTGATGGACTTTGTAATGAAGAGAATTTACCTTGTGTCTGTAAAAGTTTGACTATATCGGCACTGGGACTCAAACAGTTGTTGATTTTAATTCTTTGGATATCCATCTAACCCATGCATGCCGGTCCTCTAAAAAGACAGATGTAGGAATGTTATGAACATACACACTCCAGAGATTTAGCAGAAACTATACTTGAATGACTGGTGGTGGGGTGTGTGAAATCAGACATTGGGATAAAATTAAAGTAAGAAAGGAGATCTGAACTAACAGGGCTTTGAATGTTAGCAGATCAAAGTCAAACATCTGCTTCTTTTGATGAGTTCGTGAAATCAGTTGCACACCCCTGAGATCTCCAACTTAATGACATTAACTTTGATGCCATAGCCTTTGTTTAATTTAGGATTAAGTAAAATTAAATAGGTTTTTTTCACTGGTGTGTGCTGTTATTCACAATAATTACTATGAATAACTTTCAAGCTTTGTTCTTCAATAGGATTAGTCCTACTTTAATATAATGGTTCTCAACCAGATATTTCTCTAGCCACCAGGAATGCATGGTGACCACAGGTAAGAGTACCTTTCATTGTCATGGTTCTAATGACAGATATTATCCTTTTCTTACTGCAGAAGGATGCATGATCTTCTATTGGTGATTCTCTTGACTGTCAGCCTTTGACTTGTAGGGAGAAAGGTACCATAAGGTTAGGAAAAATGAGTGCAACATATCCCTATCAATGACATTTCTGCTCCGTAGATTCAAGTTGATGGCTGTGTTGGTTTGAAGCAATATAATAAAGTGTGAGTTCAGTGGCATTTTTTAAGACCAAGACAATTTAATTCTGAATACAAGTTTTTGTGTGCATGCACCCTTCTTTTATTATTAGTTTATTTTTATTATTAAAAGGCAAAGGTAGTACCCTGTGCAAGCACCAGTCATTTTTGACTCTAGGGTGATGTTGCTTTCACAATGTTTTCACGGCAGACTTTTTACGGGGTGGTTTGCCATTGCCTTCCCCAGTCATCTACACTTTCCCCCCAGCAAGCTGGGTACTCATTTTACCAACCTTAGAAGCATGGAAGGCTGAGTCAACCTGGAGCTGGCTGCCTGAACCAGCTTCTGCTGGGATCGAACTCAGGTCGTGAGCAGAGGGCTCTGACTGCAGTACTGCAGCTTTACCATTCTGTGCCACGGGGCTCTTAATTTTTTATTATTAGTTTATTTATATTCCGCCCATTCTCCTGTGGGGGATCAGGGTGGAGTACATCAATATAAGTAGTAATAAAATCAAAATAGAATCACAATAAAAACCAGTTACAAGATTTAGTTAATAGTCTTGAGAAATCTGAAGAAGGGTACATGCACATGAAAACTTATACCTGAAACTCATACTTTGTTGTTCTTAAAGGTACCACTGGACTCACACATTGTTCTATTTCTGATCCTTGTTACTGTTGTAATTGCTTTTCTCCCACCCCATGCAGCCCAACTGCTTCCACCTTTGGTCTAATTTTTTTTTTCCTACATGCTATCACTTCTGCCTTCTTGGTGGTAACATTTTAAAAAAGAGAGAGAGAAAGAAACCCTTGGAGCAAGATGTAACTGCATTTGAAAAAGTGTACTCCACTATAGCAAAGCTTGATTTGAGCAGTTTTGATCTTGACAGTCACTCAATTACATGTTTCATAGGTAAGAGCTTCAACCCCCTGATGCCTTATGAATTTAGAAGCTTCATTATGCACATGGAGGTTCCCCTAATACAAGATATTACTTTATTCCTTCTCCCATGGAGGCATTGTGGTTCTGTAGAAGAACATATGCTTTGTATTTGAAAGGTCCTAAGGTTCAGTTCTCCAGACATTTTTATATAGCTAGTTAGTTATTGCTGCTGTTTTTGCAAGCCTTGTGGAACATCCCTCCAAGGTCCCAGTTCCAGTCATATTCCATCCTATTTTTTTCAGGTTTCACAAAGTGCACTGTGACAAGATAATCTTATCAAGAAGATCAGTAATGGCAGACTAGCATTACTGAAAGAAAATACACCTATCATTATTAAACATTCCCTGAAATGTACAGTCACAGGAGAGCATTGAGTATATGCTAGATTTTAGATTGGCCACCAAATGAGAAGGGAGCATTGACTGGAGAAGACCCTGATGCTGGGAAAGTCAGAAGCCAAAAGAAGGGGACGGCAAAAGATGAGCAATGCTGGACAGTGTTACTGATGTAACTAACATAAATTTGAATGAACTTTGGAGAATTGCAATTGGGATTGCAAAGAGTCGGACTCGACTGTGCAACTGAACAACAACATAGTTTCCATTTCAGTCAATAACAAAAACGTTTGTTAGGTGTAGCTGGTGAACATGGATAAGTGTGTGAAGCTGGCTTTTACTAAATTTGTCATTGGTCCATCTGGCTTGAAGTTGTCTATTATGACTGGGAGAATTCTCCAGGGCCTGAGACATACAATGGTCTTTCTCACCACCTACTTCTTGAGGTCTTTGAACTCATACTTTGGTCAATCTTTGTAGCCTTTAAATAACATTACATCTATTTTGAAATGGTCATGAGAATTCATTGCAAAATTGTCTAAACAGTCATAGGTAGATAGACTCTAATGGTGCATTGACAATGAAATCCTAAGAATAATGGAAACAAGCCCCATTGAATAGATCTGTATAGGATTTTGAGTGGATTGCTTAGGATTGCACTCTGAGCTTCCTAAGTAGTAAGTCAAACACAAAATACTAAACGGGTTTCTCCCTTTTAATTATGTGCCATTTAACAATTGGAGACGATAGCAGCAGATATGGTGGAGACAATAGCAGTAAGAAAACAGCCTGTGCAAATGGATGCACTGGAGAGTGATTGGCTTTCCAATGACAACTGAAGAACTAGATGCAAGATGAACTGGCAAGTTATTGAGCATCTCTGAATACAAAACATATGTTGCACTGTTGCTCCTCCCTATGTGCTTTGTGTGAATTTACTATAGAACATACAGAAGAATAATTTGTAACATGGCTTCTACTCAGGGCCGGATCTGGGGGGGGGGCAGAGGGGGGTGCTTGCCCTAGGCACTGACGGAGGGGGGGTGCCAAATTGAGTATGGAGTCCATTGTATTCTATGAGACCACAGAATAGAATGGCCCATAAGAGGGCACCATTTTTTTTTTTTAATTTTGCCCCCCCCTCAAAAAAATGTGGATCCTGTCCTGCTTCTACTTCATTTTTTTAGGATATATTTTGGCAAACACATTGATGTAAAAGTGCTTCTTGAAGATGACAAAGTCTGAAAGCCGCTGCCTGGTGCAATCAACTCAGTATATGGAAAACATTTATGAGTTTGGAAACAAGTATTTTGCAGTTTAATTGGTTTCTTTCTCCTATTGTTTTGCATGCTTATTAAAGTCTCAATGATACGAATTGTCAAAAAAGCAGATTATTTCAATGGAAGGCCCCAAGCATTCTTGCAAATGACCATTTGTAGGAGCACAGTGCTTCATGCAATTTAATGTTTCAATTTCCCCCCCTCTGGAACTCCAGTAGCCTTAAGCCTATGATGGCTAGTAAGCCAGGAAATAGAATCAGCCAAAATTATTGCCTCATCTATTCCTGTAAAGCAATGGCTAATGACTTCCCCACCACTTGTGTGACCAGTCTCTATCGCAAAGGTATGTTCTTTTCCAAATAATATTTCTTTCTAAAGGTGTAACTGTGTTAATCTGTGGTGGCAGAAATAAAACAAGTAAACCCAGTTTTGTACGCCTAAAATGATTGATATTGAACTGAAGTTCATGCAACTTGCTGCAGGTTTTTAGTTTAAAATGGAACACACTAGAGATTATTGGCAGATACAAGTAAAAGTAAGGCGGAAGGGATAGAGCCACAGATCTGGTTCATTATGCACAGGGATCTCCCTGATTAACAGACCAGCAGTGCAATCCTATGCAGAGTTACTCCAGTCAAAGCCAATTGATTTAATGGGTTTAGAATGAATTAACTTTGGCCAGGATTGCAGTGCAAGAAATACATATGGCAGCATCATGTATGACAACCTCAAGGTGGGCTGCATGAGATATGCTTCCAATATGTTTTTGTAAAGGATATGCCTGCAAGTACCTAAGGCAGGAACATCACTGACTAAATGGTCATGTTATCAATGATGAAATGGAGAGTCGGGTGATGGAGCCTGTGGAGAGACTTCAGTGGGGTATAATGGCATAGAGTCTACCCTCCAAAGCAGTCATTTTCTCCAGGGCATCTGATCTCTGCAGGCTGGAGATCAGTTGTTATTCTAGGAGATCTGCAGGCACCACCTAGAGGTTAGCAACCCTAGATCATGGTACATGGGAAGTGGGGACTAGGACTACCCACCACCATTTTTTGACTCTCATATGGCCCTAGGGAGAAGAAGAAGATCCCACCCTATACTCTGAATCTCAGAATCCCAGAGCAGTCACAATCTTCTTTACCTTCCCTCTCCACAACAGACACCCTGTGAGATGGGTGGGGCTGAGAGAGCTCTTACAGCAGCTGCCCTTTCAAGGACAACTCCTACAAAAGCTATGGCTGATCCAAGGCCATTCCAGAAGCTGCAAGTGAAGGAGTGAGGAATCAAACCCGATTCTCCTAGATAAGAGTCCGCACACTTAACCACTACACCAAACTGGCCATATTTGCTCTGTTGGAGGTTCCATGTGTATCAGTTGTTCCATTTGCTCTGTTGGAGGTTCCATGTGTACCACATTGTGTTTCCCAAACAGGACAAATCATGGCTCTCCACGGCTGCTTTAGGCTGAGAAAACACAGGGGGAAGATCTAATCCTCCTCTCCCCCCATACCTTGGAAGCACAGAGCTCCAGAAGACATCTGTTGAGACATACAGTTCTCACTACATTCAAGTGTCATGGACACATCATGCACACATAATGACAGCATCCATGGCCTTCACAAAGCCTGAGGCCTTCGGAACATAAATCAAACCTTTTCTGCTGCCTTTATTGATTCCTACAGATCATCTGGAGAGGTAACAGCAAGAGGGACATGATTTATCATTTGGAGGCATCAGTATGCTTTCAGGTTTTCAAACTCTGACTGTCCAGAAATCATATCATCACTGTTAAGAGGATTCTAGACTGTGGCCTAATATTGGACGGGTTGTTATTTTAATCTGTTTCCCTTCAGTTCAAACTCCAGATGTCAGAATGCGGTTACAAATGGATGTGAGATGGGAATGCGTTGAAACTATCACTAGCCATTCCATGCTGGCAAATCATTCATCTCTGTTGAATTCCAGATATACTTATTCATAAACAATTCTGTTGTGAGAGTGACACAAAAAAAGCTTTTCTATGCTTAACAAGGAGCTATTTAAAAAAAATAAAAAGGATGATCCTGGGAACAACTTCAAAAGAGAGAGTGCAGTGTAATGGCTAGAGTGCTAAACTAGGATGTGAGAGATGCAGGTTTGAATCTCTACTCTGCCATAAAAGCTTGCTGGGTGACCTAAGGGTAGTCACACAATTTCAAGCTAACCTATTGCAGAGCTGTTGTGATAATAAAATGGAGAGTGACTGTTGTAAGTTGCTTTGGGTCCTCATTGGAAAGGAGTTTTAGGGCCAAATGCACTCCTAAGCCTTTGGCTACATCCACACATCAGAGGATATTGTTCATTTTTCAGACATTAAATCATAGGCTTGTCAGGCCCAGCTTGGCAACCAGCAGGAGACCAGAGGGGAGATATAGGGGTGACTGTCAGTATGAAATTACTTCCAGGAAAACCAATTCCTAGACATGACTGATATCACTTGCCAGGAAGTGATGCCACACCTTAGGTCTGATAGCCATTTTTATTTCATTCCCCCACCCCCCCACCCCCGTTGACCCTCTAAGCAGCAGCAGGAAATAAAATCCAGGGCAGGGTGACCCTTGCCTCCTCCAGGGGACTGGGAACTCTATTCACAACTGGATTGGCTTGTCAACACAAAATAAGCCAGTTGTGAATGCCTTCTATACAGAGTAGTGCAATATCCAAAGACATGTGCACGCAGTCCTTGAGATAGTGACCGACTGTGGAGTAAAAAAACTGTGAGGCCTGCTGATAGAGCCTCTGCAGGACTATAGTAAAGCTTCCACAAAGGCCCCATTTTTATTAATAAATATATTCTCCCTTGCTTCTTATTTCTACTCATGGCTTTCTGGATCGCTAACTTGAAATTTATGCATAAAGAAATGGACATGGGGACTTTTTTTTTTTTAACTCAATCTAAAAATCCCAGAAAGGGCTGCAAATATGCAACCCCACAGTAGGGCATAGAAACAGTAGTTTAAATTACATTTCCGATTCTATGGCATGCTGTTCTGAAATCATTATTATTCCATTTAAAAACAAAAAGAAAAAATGAGATACCCTGAAGCTATGAACTACATTTTCATAATTATAGTAATGAATGTGAATTTTTTTTTAAAAAAAAAACTTTCTATCACCAAATCAGATCCAAAACACTAGCTCCTTTTAAATGAGAAACAATTTTTAGAGAGCCACAGGGCAACTCAATCAAAAATAATAAATATTGTAAAAGCTGGCTAAAATCTAAATTAAATATGAAACCACACAGTTTCCATAGTCCCTGAAGTTGACTGTATATCTAAACCTATATTTCACATTGCAGGGATACAAAGAAACGAATAGTGTGGATGCCCAACTAATAAGAACTATGATTCAATATTCTGAAAATTGTCTTTCTTAAAGTCTTGGCAGATGTATTATACGTATTTTTAATATCCTGGAAATTATCTGTTCTTTTGCAACTTTTCCCAGCTCTTTAAGACCCACTAATGAGGTTGTTAGTAGGGATGGGCACACACCACAAAAATGTGGCTCAGTTAATGGCTGAACCATGAACTGAATCGAACTGGTTCACTTTCTGATGAACCAGTTCAGTTTGTGGTTTGTGGGCCCAGCAAACCTTGTTTAAAGGGACCACAGTCCCTTTAAATGAGGTTTGCAGAAAGCTAGAAAAAGTCATCCTGTTAAACACAGCTTCTGCCTGAAATGCTGAAGAGTTACCATATGAGGTTAGCTCCACTTCCTGCAATACTCGTATTGTGGTTGTGCCCACTACCATATGTCAGAGTGTCAAAGTTGTCCACAGCCCCTGTAAAGAATAAACCTCTCAAATTCAGATAACTTGGGAGATAGGGTTGGACCTAGACTACAAAGACATGACTATATCATACATAGGATTCAGGGTAGACAAAGTGGAACATTAGACAGTGAGATAGATTTTCAACACCACACAAAAACAAAATGTATTTATTCATTTATTTATATCCTGCTTTTCACTTCAATGGGGGCCCAAAGTGTCTCATTCAGTAACATTTGTTCCTCCTGCATTTTACCATCTCAACATCCAGCCTATGTGGTGGATTAGGGTAAGAGACAGTGACTGGTCTGGTGTGCTTCCATGGCAGAATGGGGATTCAAATCTTGGACTCCCAGATCCTAGCCTGATGGTCTAGCCGCTATGGATATGGTTGTAAGGTTCCTGTTGTTGGCTCTTCTTACTACTGGCTCAGTTGACCTGGAAACCCTAATCCAGGAGCAGCAGTTTACTAGAATTTGGCAAAAGACCAACAAAACATCCTTAACAAAAGACCATCAGAAACAAGTTAAGGCAATCTTAACCAAATATCAAAATATCTTTTTGATCTTTCTTGGGATAACCAGCCTTGGCACACACTGATGTGACACAGGGGATGCCAGGCCAGTGGTGTTACCACCTGTCATGATCCTGGGCCTAGTGAAGAAGATGAAGAAGAAGAAGATATTGGATTTATATCCCGCCCTCCACTCCGAAGAGTCTCAGAGCGGCTCACAATCTCCTTTACCTTCCTCCCCCACAACAGACACCCTGTGAGGTGGGTGGGGCTGGAGAGGGCTCTCCCAGCAGCTGCCCTTTCAAGGACAACTTCTGCCAGAGCTATGGCTGACCCAAGGCCATTCCAGCAGGTGCAAGTGGAGGAGTGGGGAATCAAACCCGGTTCTCCCAGATAAGAGTCCACACACTAAACCACTACACCAAACTGGCTCTCCACACCAAACTCTCTCTCTCTAGTGAGACCTGCAGGCCCCAGGGAAGCCTGCTTAGGAGTTACTGCAGCACTCCACTGCTTACCGTCCTCCACTGCGAAGACTGCCCATTTATACTCACTCTCTGCTTCCTATTAATTAACCAGTTTTTGATCCTTCTACTCCATGACTCTCGAGCTTACTAAGGAGCCTTTGATGAGGAATTTTATCAAAAGCTTTCTGGAAGTCAAGGTAAACAATATCTATCGGGTCTCCTTTGTCCACATGTTTGTTCACCCCCTCAAAGAAATGTAACAGGTTAGTGAGACAAGATCTTCCCTTACAGAACCCATGCTGAGTCTTCCTCAATAACTCGTGTTCATCAATGTGCCTACTCATTCTGTCCTTGATAATGGTTTCTACCAACTTTCCCGGTATTGAAGTCAGACTGACTGGCCTGTAGTTTCCCAGATCTCCTCTGGAACCCTTTTTAAAGATGGGGGTGACATTTGCTATCTTCCAGTCCTCAGGATCGGAGGCAGATTCTAATGAAAGATTACATATTTTTGTCAGAAGATCCACAAGTTCAACTTTGAGTTCTTTCAGAACATTTTAGACACCTCCCTTTTTTGATGGCATACCTGGGGGGGGGAGCTAATCTTGTATTTGAGTACAGTAGTCATGTGATCACTTATTGGCTGGAATCACTCACTAAAGGACCCCCACCTTATTGCATATGCTAGAGAATGTGCAACATTGTTGATTATATGTCAGTTAATATCTTATACAGTTCAATAGGGACCGTCTCTCCCCACACATTCCCCAGAGGGTACTTCGATCTGGATCTCAAAATGTATTGGTAATCCCTGGGCTGAAGGAGGCCAAATTAAAGACCACCAGAGAGAGGGCCTTCTCGATTGCAGCCCCCTACTGGTCGGAACCAACTTCCAGAAGAGGTGAGGGCCTTGCAGAACCTTGCTCAGTTCTGCAAGGCCTGCAAGACTGCTCTCTTCCGATTGGCTTTTAACTGACGCAGAGCCTATACCATAGGAAACTGGAGAAATGTCATCACCACTGAAATTATAAAACATCTAATGAGATTAGCACCAAACCAATTCTGATTGTTTTAACTATAGAATCTGCAATTTTATAATATTTTTTTATGTATATATACTGTGGGCTGCCCTGAGCCTGCTTCGGCAGGGAGGGCGGGATATAAATAAAATAAAATAAAAACAGAACTTTTAAAAAAGATGCCCAAAAGTCCAACTGACTCTGAAGTGAGAATTCTGTTTCAAAAATCCTCATTAAAAATAAATAATAAAATTTGACAACTGGATAATTTGGCCAATTTTAACTAGTTTTGGTGTTGTTTTAAGTGGTCCTCATGTGTCTTCAGACCATTCTTTGGACATTGGCAAGCATCTGTGGAGACCATTTGAGGCTATTATTTGGGGTTGGTCATGTGTTTAGATCTCTCTGACACAAGCATGACATTTCCCTCAGGGATTCACCTTCATCTGGAAAACATTACTTCTTAACAACCAATCCTGCCTCAGGGAAAAAAATCATGGATCCTCTTTCATCTGCCAGTTATGTAATAATATTACCCTCACATAGGCAGTTCATCAGCTAGGTGAGACTGTGTATAATGTGTTAAACTCTCTTATAAAAGGAGTAATTATTAGAATGCCTAATAATGTTAGCATTTCAGGCTTTTTTGAAGTTTTTTTTTAATTACTGATAAATAGTAAAACAGCTTTTAAGTGACACATGGAATTTAAACTAGATTTCCTTAAAGCCTGAAACTGAGAGAAATAGTTTGTCACAAGATAGCCTATGGCACGTAATGCTGTGTTACAGGCATTATAATAAAAGCAGGATAATTAAATGCAAGGATGTTGCAAGGATGTTGTTTCATTACAGTTTCTTTCTGATGGGGGCTTGCACAGCTTTAAGTGTTCCAATTAGAGTCTTCCATTCTTGTGAGATGATTGGCTCGTTTGATTTGTTCCAGTTGTTTTGAAGCTTCTGGGGCACATTTTATTTCCCAAATTAAAACTAGAGCATGCTTTGCTCCCCACCACCTCACCCCACCATTTATTTTTGGAAGGTATAAAAATAAGACCTGAAAAGGAGCTTCTTATTATGTTTTTGTACAATCTGAGCTGCATCTGCTGATTGAAAGCAGTAGTGAATTGTGCATAGATGCAGCACGATGACTCCTCGGGGCAGCTGATTCTGTTTCCTCTCTTTTGGGGGGAATGGCAGAATGTTCTAGGGGTGCTTAGCAGACACTGATTTGAAGGGGCAGCTATGAGTCCAAGGTCTAACATATTTAAACTCCTTAGTAATGTTGGTGGAATTTGGATCCATCACCCTATATAGTGATGTCATGACTCAGGGGGGTCTTATCAAGTGCTGCCACCACTCTGGGTTAAGGGCTCCCTTTGAGAAGACCCAGAGTACCCTCTCAAGCCCTTCAGGCCTCCTGTAGCTTAAGCCAAATAATAGGCGTGAGGACCAGGCAGAGTGAACAACAACAAAAAGGTTTTATTTTAAGAGGGAAGTTCAGTGCAATATAAACAAAGTGCATTGAAGAGTAAAGGGGTGAAGGGAAAATAAACAAATGCCCTAATGCATCTCTCTATACAGTCCCTACTGTCTCAGTCAGACCTGGGCCTACTCACCCTTCCTCTAAGGGCGAGGGTCTCTTCCTTGCAGCAGCCTTCCTCAGCTCTGTCTCCTAGGAAAAGAACACCCACTTCCTGGGCTTGGCCTTTATATATTCTCTTCCCAGGTCCCACTCCTCTCTGGGCCTGTTTCCCTCCAAAACCCTCACTACTGTGCTATGGAGCAGATGGTCTCTGAACCTACCAGGGGTGGGGAGATCCTGGATTTGGTCCTAAGTAATGCCCAAGACTTGGTGAGCGATGTAAAAGTGATCACACCGCTTGGGAGCAGTGACCATAACGTTATTGATTTCACCATTTGTATAAATAAAGAGTTGCCCCAAAAGACCAGCACAACCACGTTTAACTTTAAAAGGGGTAAATTCTCTGAGATGAGGAGGCATGTAAAGAGGAAACTGAAAGGAAAGGTAAATACAGTCAAAACCCTTGGGGAAGCTTGGAGGCTATTTTAAACTACAATCCTAGAAGCTCAGATAAAATATATACCACAAGTTAGGAATGGCAGAAACAGGTATAAGAAAAGGCCTGCATGGTTAACAAACAAAGTAATGGAACCTGTAAAAGGTAAGGACTCCTTTAAGCGGTGGAAAGGTAGTCCAAATGAGAGTGATAAAAGGGAACACAGGATGTGGCAAATCAAATGCAAGACTGTGATCAGGCAGGCAAAAAGGGACTATGAGGAGCATATTGCAAAAATTTATTCAAATATATTAGAAGCAGGAAACCAGCCAGGAAGGCAGTGGGCCCTTGGATGACCAAGGGGTCAAAAGATTACTGAAGGAGGATAGGGAAATAGCTGAGAAGCTGAATGCATTTTTTGCCTCCGTCTTCACTGTAGAAGATGAGAAGTGTTTGCCTGCGCCAGAACCACTTATATTGGAAGGGGTGTTGAAAGACCTGAGTCAGATTGAGGTGACAAGAGAGGAGGTCCTACAACTGATAGACGAATTAAAAACTAATAAGTCACCAGGTCTGGATGACATAGAGTGTTGGACTGGATGGGCCACTGGCCTGATCCAACATGGTTTCTCTTATGTTCTTAAATGTACATACACATCCCAATTATGTCCAGTTATAATTTTGTGTGTGTAACATTTTTTTTTGGGGGGGGGGGCTCATCTTATATTCAAGATTGTCTTCCTTTTGAGTAAACACAATATGTGGCAATGATATGGAGGAAAGTGAAGCTCTTCTTTTTCATCCTGAAGATGGAGAGAAATGCATCCCTGTTCTCTATACAGCTGGAATAAGCTCTTTTGCTTATCACATTGGTAACTGTATGTCAATATATACTCCTCTCCACCTTTGGGAGTAGCCTTGTAACTGGATTGTGGTAAGTGATCATTAACCTGTTTTCTTCCATGATGGTGATTTTTCCACCAACACGCATCCCTTTAATTTAGTTTTGCACCCGTTCAGAAAGAAACTGCCGAAAAGTGTGGTGCATTTTGGATGATGTAAAATATTTATGAAATCCATTTCCCATTTCATTTCATCAATGATCAGAAAAAGATATAGGCTATTAAATATTCCTGTTTGTATATCAACAATAGGTGGACATCTTCCACTCACTCCCTAAATACTAGAGTTACAGAGAGGAACAACATGCAAGCTAAAAGCTTTTATGTTCCATCATGGCTCAGTGCTTGCTGATAGTTTTTATGTCTATCAAGTGTATTTTTTTTTATTCCACCCTTCCTCCAAGGAGCTCACAAAGGCATACATTGCTCAACTTTCTCCATTTTATTTCTCCTTCCACCTCTGTAAAATGACTTAGAGGCATTGTTTTTGTAAGCCAGGTTCGTTGAATTGTTTCAGGCCTAGACGTCTTCCTGTTTTATTATTTTTTCAGTTATCTGATCCATAGTATTGGCCACTAATATGGCAAAATGACAGAAATACTTTTCCATATACCATAAGCAAGTTCTTCAGGGGAAGAGCAGGGAGTATTTTTTAGCAAACAGAATCATGAAACCCTGTAGTCAATGAATAACTGCTGGTAATTTTGAAGAAAACCTAATTGGTAAAATACACAAGTCAACCAGTGGTTTCACCTCAACAGATGCAGCACTATGAAAAGAAGCAAAACACACTGAATGAGTACTCAGTGTCCAGAAGAACAGTCAAAATCACTTCCCTTTAGACACTTTAAAAAAAAAAAACTAATAATAGCAATATTTCCATCCAGTCTCTCCAAATACCTTTCAATTTATAAAAACAAATTAATCCTACAAAAATCATCAGTAAATCCATAATCAGCCCATGCAACCATGTACCGGACTACCTTTCCTCCTGTCAGTTATACGAACCCTCAACAAAAGAGAAGTCAAGTTTTATAACATAGTTCTGCCTGATTACCTGGAGTCCATTATTACCCACCTGAGGTGAACAAATGAGTGGCCATTTACAAGCCACCATGTAAAATCATAAACATCAAAATGCAGAGCCAATAAAAGCAAACCTCCACTGCTGCCTAATACAACTTGAAAAGTTCTGCAGGAGGGGGAAAAAAACCAATACAATCACAATATCAGCCCCAGTTCAGTCCATAAAAATGCCTTACACTAACTTTCAAAGAACACAAGAGCTTGGGCTGATATATAATGCCCTCTACTTGGGGCTACCTTTGTGCCGGACCTGGAAGTTGCAGCTAGTGCAGAACGTGGCGGCCAGGCTACTGTTAGGGCTCCCGAAATGGGAGCACATACGGCTGGGGCTGTGCGAACTGCACTGGCTGCCAATTACATACCGAGTCCAGTACAAAGTGTTGGTTATTACCTTTAAAGCCTTGTATGGCCGAGGACCAGCCTACCTGAGGGACCGTCTCTTCCCATATGAACCCCAGAGGGCACTGAGGTCAGTCGGAAAAAATAACATGACTATCCCTGGGCCGAGAGAGGTCAAGCTCCAGAACACCAGAGCACGGGCCTTTTCAGCTGCGGCCCCTGCCTTATGGAATCAGCTTCCGGAGGAGGTGCGGGCCCTGCGGAACCTTGATCAGTTCCGCAGGGCCTGCAAAACCGTCCTCTTTAAACGAGCATACACCGGCTGCTGAATTATTATTGTGAATTAAGGACCCGCCAGCATGGTCCTGATTTAAGGACTTCCATTATCACAGAATTATTTAAACTGGCAGAACCAGCGTCAGAATGCCATCATTGCTGCCAGAGTAACTTAAATTAACTTAAATAATGAATTCTTAAAATTAACTGGTTTTTATAATGTTTAAATGTTTTTATTGTTAATTTTAAAGTTTTTATTTATTATTGTACATGTATAAAAGGTTGTTAGCCGCCCTGAGCCGCCTAGGCGGGGAGGGCGGGATACAAATAAAATTTATTATTATTATTATTATTATTATTATTATTATTAGGCTTGACAAATGCTAAATGAATGAAGAGATAATCTGCAAACAACTACCCTCCAGAACCAGAACCTCCAGAACCAAGTCATAAAGCTTTTTCAGACTTGTTGTTTCCAGATATGTTTGTTGCTTCAAAAAGACTTATGTGGGGCTGCAACTATACTTCAAGTTGACACACCAAAAACAGTATATCTGTGTGCCACATTCTTCTTTAATTCTGACTAATAAACCTTATTTTGTAATGTGACATCATAACGTAGTATATCCCCCTCCCTGCCAGACAATGATTTGGATGAGAGGTGAGGAAATATGTATTCTTTTATACAGTACATTTTCCAGTACAAGAGAACTCAACACAGGAATGCCATTTTGGGCAGGACCCCAACTCCATATACTTACAACCAGAGCCAAAAAAACAGCTCACTGAAAATATAGTTAGGAATGGGCATGAACTGGCTCACAAACTAAAATTTGTGATGAATTCTGGCCAGTTCATAGTTTGTGAAGTTTGCCGCAGGCTGTTCATAGTGGTTCGTGGCAGTTCCTAAAAAGATACATTTCCAGACAGACTGTCTCCTCTCAATCTAAATGTTTGCCAAACTTCAAAGCAGCAGGGGAATAGAATTTGGAGGACATGTAGAGGAACATCCAGGGGAGGTCCCCTGTGGCTTTGATGTTTCTAGTTTGCACAGGAACCTCTCTATACACTCCTGAACCTCCTGTGCCTTTCATTTTCCCAATAAAGCACTTTCCTGGGGGCACCTGCAGGATTTCTCCCTGCTATAAATATAAAAGAACAAGAAGTTTGCTCTCTCTTTCAGTGAGCTTGCTTATTGTGACCTTCCTTATTTGGTTCCAGCTGTAATCTGGAGAGATCTACAACAGTTCTTAAACAAAGCACCAAATTTGGGGGGCGGGTGGAAGAGGGTCAGCTGGAGATCTCCTATGAGTTTGGTGCCTCTAGCACACTGGGGGGGCATTCTACTATGCCATGAACCTCACAACCCAAACTGGTTCATTTGACAACTAAAAGTTCATGATGGTTTGTGGTTCATGAACTGGGCATGACATGCACTAAGAACTAAATTGAACTGGGTTTTCCTGGTTCATGCCCATCTCGAAATATAACCAAAAGATGATAGCAATCGCATGACCTTAGTTCTTAGGTAGATGTCAACTGGAAATTGTGCAACACAAAGGTCATAGAGATGGGTTGTGAGCACCTGGTAGGAGGAAGGGAACAGCAGGCAAAAGGATGAAGGCAGCTATTTGGAGAAAAGGGGATAGCACAGCCTGCTAGCAGCTGAGATGCCTTCAAAGGATGTGAGTTACAGTTCTGCCTTATTGGAGCTGAAATAAGGTCACTGAAGTATATGAGTTAAAGTCCTGCCCAATGGAACTGGAAAGAAAACTGAATCAGAAGAGATCAACAAGAAATGGTACCAAAGTAAAATCTGGAGACAACAATGTTTTTCTTCCCACCTTCTGTCACCACCAACCAGGAACTTCAGTTCTTTTAAAAATCTGTCCTGCAAATATGCTCCAGTACTAATAACAGTGCTCTTTTCAGCAGTGTTACATCTTCCCAAGCCTCCTGATTTTAGTGGGCTTAGAAAGGTGTGACTTTGTTCAGGATGAACACTCTAAGAGTTGCTTGTGTCTTCTTGATGGTTTGAAAGGCTATCATTCAATATTTAAAATGCTATTCTTGTGACAGCAGTAAATAAAACGCAGATATCATGTCAAATGGTTTCTGCTGGATTGGAAATGGCTCTAAAGTCAATTTACTTATTAGCTTGAGATGGGTAAGAGGGCTATCTTCAACCTATTCTGTTCAGATAGGATTTCTCCTTGCAGTACCTTGTAAAGCCTGTAACACTTAGTTTTTTGTTGTTGTTTTTTGCTGAAATAAATAAGTCCTAGAGTTTGTTTCAGCTCACCCTAGAGATGCAACCAAGTCTTGAACCTAAGGGTTTTTTTTAACTAAAGAATGCTATAAATATAAGAGAACAAGAAGCTCTCTCTCTCTTTCAGTGAACCTTTCTTATTGTGACCTCCTTCCTTAATTGGTTCCAACTGTAACCTGGGGAGGCTTACGACATTTCTTCTTAAAGCAAAGCACCAAAAAGAAATTTGGCTTTTATATGTCCTTCCCTAGAACTTTTATGTGAAAGGGTTATGAGTTGGTGAGTGCTCTAAGCCACTGCTGGCCTAGGTATTTCTGTTACGAGCAAGTAGGGTGTGAGAGGCACTAACGGTATAAATCACACTATGAGAAGTGCAAGCTGATGTCTTCTTTTTAAACTCCAGCCAGACTGGATGAATGTTTTCCCTTTTATACATCGTTAAAGGGCTTACGACACCTATGTGAACACTTCCAAACAGGAAAGAACTGTAGGGTTACAAACACTGTAGGAATGGATGTTGTTTGTAAGTCCAGAATGACTGTAACTCTTACAAATGTGCTCCACTAAAACTCATTTTTCCAACTCCTGACATCCCAATAAAGCTGCCTGGATTCCTTGACTGTAAGCGTGTCTTTTTCTGGGAATGGACCTAAATGTCACAAAGAAAAATACTGAAGAAAGCAAGCCTATCTCAAGTTCCTCCTTCCCCACCTTGAAACATGTAGTGCCATTGACCTTAGGTCCTTAGACTCCTTCTGAGAGCAATATATGTGTTTCCCTGCCTCCACCTCCATCGGCTGTTGATGTGGAATAAGGGCAGGAAACATTCATTGCAGTAGTGTCAGAATTTGGGAAATAGTGATATAAATCAGAGGTCAGTAACTTTTTATAATGAAAGAGCCAAAACTCAAATCAAGAGATCAATGAAGAGCCAACAAAAGAAACCCACTTGCATAACTGAAAATACATAGGCTAAGCTTAATGATAATCAACATATGAATTAATAATCAATTAAGTTTTTCAAACCCAAACACTGGCTGCTGTGGGGTTTTACAAAATGATGTACATGAGTAATGAATATACACAGGTACACCCTGCATTGATTGTCCAGCGCAGGAGTGGGGAACCTTTTTTCTGCCAAGGGCCATATGGAAATTTATAACATTATTCACGGGCCATAAAAAATTATCAACTTAAAAAAGCAGTGTTTCACTAAGGGAGAATGATTCAGGCCAGCAAAATTAATGCAAATAATTGTTTTTTTCTATTTGAAGTCATGTGGGGAGAGCCTAATCTGACACACACCCACACACAGACACCAGGCCCGCCGCCCTAGGCAAATGCATAGGTCCAGGGCTTTTTTTGTAGAAAAAGCCCAGCAGGAACTCAGTAGCATATTAGACCACATCCCCTAATATTAGCATATTAGGCCACACCATCTGGGATAATCAAGTGCAAACTGAACTGTGACAGTAACTTTTCCAGGCCCTGCAGCAATTCTAGCCAGCCGACCAGGCCCCAGGGAGGCTGCTGCACAGTACATCTGGGCCCTGTGATCCCTGCCTGGCCCTGGGGAGGCTGCTGCACAGTACAGCTGGGCCCCACGATCCTTGCTGACCAGCCAGGCTCCAGGGAAGTTGGCACATAGCTCGGTTTGGTCCAGCAATCTCCGAGGGCCACATACGGCTCTTGGGACAGAGGTTCCCCACCCCTGGTCTAGTGCATATGGCATAAATCTGTGTATGATTTGTACTTAGTTTACTGCCAGTTGTTTATCTCTATCATTTCTCTTTCAGTAAAGTATCTCTAAGAAGCCCTCAAGTTCCCTTAAAAATGTTGCCTTCATATACTGGCTATTCTAGCTTTCCACTCCCCCCCCCCCCCAATTCAATAAACCTCAATGTAAAGGCTTCACTTACTTTTTAAAAGAGCCGAATATGATTGTTTACTGAGTCACATTTGGCTCTGAAGCCATAGGTGCAGACCCCTGATAAATAGGGAAGTGAGAGGAATTCAACACTAGGGCATAAACTCCATGTTCTTTGTAACACGCAATGTCACTGTAAGCTATCACTTTTTGTATCTTTCCATGCAGTGTGTGCTCCATAGAAAGCCATCAGCCTTGGAGAGAAGAAGAAGAACTGGATTTATACCCCGCCCTTCACTCAGAGTCTTACAATCTCCTTCCCTTCCTCTTCCCTCAATAGACACCTTGTGAGGTAGGTGGGGCTGAGAAAGCTCTCAGAGAACTGCTCTTGAGATAACCGTAACTGACTCAAGATCACCCAGAAGCTGTATGTAGAGGAGTGGGAATTCACACCTCGTTCTCCAGATTAGAGTCTGCTACTCTTAACCACTGCACCAAACTGGCTTTCAGGATGTTGTAGCAATATAAAACCTTTCCAGGAGAGCCAGTTTGGTGTAGTGGTTAAGTGTGCGGACTCTTATCTGGGAGAACCGGGTTTGATTCCCCACTCCTCCACTTGCACCTGCTGGAATGGCCTTGGGTCAGCCTTAGCTCTGGCAGAGGTTGTCCTTGAAAGGGCAGCTGCTGTGAGAGCCCTCTCAGCCCCACCCACCTCACAGGGTGTCTGGGGGAGGAAGGTAAAGGAGATTGTGAGCCGCTCTGAGACTCTTCGGAGTGGAGGGCGGGATATAAATCCAATATCATCTTCTTCTTCTTTCCCTTTCTTTTCCTAAACATCTCTCTCCCTCTTTTCCACAGCTTTCTTGTTCATTTCTCTCTTCCTCTACCTAATTTTTCTGCCCCCCCCCCAATTTATTTTCAAGTCTTGGTCTCAAATCTTTCTCATCATTTCTTGATTGGCAACAGAATGCACTTAATAGTAGTACAGTACCAAAGTACAACATTCTTCTTCAGGCTGTAACTTGGTGTTCTAATGGTCAAATAAACAGCTTCCTCTTCAAATACAAACATTTGCCTTTGCCTCTCTGTCTCAACTGCTACTCTGATGCAGTTGTTTGCCACTGTAAATGACTACACTAATATTTGTACTCATTTGTATTTGTTATTCCAGATCCTTAGGGCTTACTATTCAAGCATCTGCTCCTCATGCAGAAGGTCCCAAGTTCAATCTCTGGCATCTTCATTGAAAGGGTCAGGTATCAAGTGATGTGAAAGACCCCGTCACTATTGATACTGATTTTGATGGGCCATTGGTTTGACTCAGTATAAAGTAGCTTCATGTATTCATGTGACTTTCAGCAGAACTGATGGGTCCATAAAGTGGGCTGTATAATAGACTGCAGTATTGAGCAAGGAAGGGAATGCACATAGGAACCATAGATGGAGTTCTGTAGTAATTTCTGCCTTCTTCTCTGGCCATGCCTTTTCATTAAAGTCATCTACAACCTCTTAGATTCCTCTTTCAACTATATTTAAAGCACCTAGACCAGGAGTCCCCGACATGGATCCTGTGGGCTCCATGGTGCCTGCCAATGCCTTTCCTGGTGCCCACAAAGTATTTTGATAAACTGGGATGGGCCAGGTGGGCTTCTGCCCAGCAAGGTTTCTCAGTGACCACTGGAGAATTGATTAGCTGTGAAATTTTTTTTTAAAGGAGCTGCCACAACAGCACAAGTATCTTCACGGTGTGACTGAAGGTAAGCTGTGGCAGCCATTCTGTGGCTGACTCCACCTCCTGAGGAAGCCATTTTGTGGCTGTGCCCACCACCCTATATCAGAATTGAAAATGTGCCTGCAGGCTTTAAAAGTTTGGGGATGCCTGATCTAGGCACTAATGGAAAGACAATAAGCATGCCAGCATTGGCCATCAGGGGCATGTAATTTTCTGTGACTGTGGAGTAGATATGTGCTAGAATCCAGAACATCACATTTTGAATAGCTCACATAGGATAGGTTCACCATCCATCAATGGCTACTATCCATGGTGACAAAAATCAAACGTCTGTATTCATTAAACCTCTGAATACCAACACTAGGAGGCAACATCAGGGGAATCAGGTCTCTGTGTCCTGCCTGTTGGCCATTCAGGGCACCTGGTTGGCCACTGTAAAACAGGGCATTGAATGAAATGGACCACTGGTCTGTTCCAGCAGGGCTCTTCTTATGTTAACTCACATTCTGGAATAACAAAATGGAAAGCCTCTCAACGTCCAAAAGAATAATTTGACAAATTGGAACTAAAAAACTTTACCTGTTCCCTAATTTTCTCTGCAATGAAAATAAATGTTAGAACTCCTGCAGATTTCAGAATACTGCTGTATGATACCTGACAGTGCTGAAGAGATCTGAGAGGAAAATGGCGCATTTGTTTTTTGTGTGAATTATGCCAGCATTACAAATATCAATTTTCCTAAATGGTTTTCTCTGCTCTAAAGGCTTTTTGATAATCATCCTATGTGTCTTCTTTCATTCCACATGAGGGTTTTTTGTTCTATCACACATAAAGAAATGCCCCTGTCTTCATTATGCTTTATCTCAACTGTCACATGAGTAATAAAAGTTTTCAGTAGTTACTTAGATCCATTACTTTATTCTCTTTCTTCTTTTTAAGGATTTGACCTGTATAAATTGAACTACATTTTTATTTTCACTGTTATTTCCAATCCAATCACTTCTACCTTTGAATAGACCCCTCCTTTATTTTGTTCCCTGTAGAGTTCCATTGATCTTGTTGACAGTGTTTTTACATTTTATCCTATGAGAACTGTTCAGAGGATTCTATCATTCCTCTTATGCCTTCTTTGTCTTTTCAGTGTGACAGTAGGTTCTATTCTTCTTTCATAGAGGGTTTTTTTTTCTGTTTGATCATTTTGCTTTTGTATTTTTCTTTACTTGAAACTTGTAATAGTTGCTATGGAATAACAAGGTTCATGTTTTTTGCCTATACATATTCAGGACAAAGATATGGTTAAGTCTCTTTTCTGGGCGTAACTCCATGTAACTTTTTACTGGAATGCTGCTTTTGCATTCAATATCACGATATTTACTGAGAATGCTTTTCTATCAAAATCTTATTTCAGCAAAATACTTGGCTACAAATTGAAAATTCTACATGTGAATAATTGAGTGATCCTGACTGTTAAGAATGTGATTCAAAAAGCCCTGTCTTCTATGCAGTGATAGACTGGTTGTTTCTGCTCTTTGTTCTTTAGCATTTCTTTTTTGATACCACAACTGCATAATGCTCAACATAATCCTATTAGGACTGCCAGCTCTGTGTGGGGAAATACCTGAAGATGTTCAGGATGGAGCCAGGGAAGGATGGGACTTGGTGAGGGGATGGATTTCAATTGGGTTTTAATTCCACAACCTACACCTTCCAAAGTGGCCATTTGCTGTTAATTGTCCAGATCTCAACTGTAACAGCAGGAGATCTCCAGCCCCCACCCAGAGGTTGGCAACTCTGTGAATTTTAACTTGGAACTGATTCTTATTGCATTCTGTGGGGCCTACTACCAGTCACAGGGCCTTAATGCATGAACTGTGAAATGGCTTTTGAAATGTCTATTCTTGTAGGAGTTATCTTGTTGGATCAGACTAGATTTACACATCCCCAGATATTATGTTTGCCTGTGCACTAATGCAAGCATTCATGTCCTAGATTGACTTGTCCACATAGAGAAATCCAGAGGTGAATAACTACTATAACACAACAATAGAACAATATCATTATATCTAATTCTCAATTGTGACCCCATTGGTGGATATTTAAATCTAGAGATTGGAATCATGAACAAACAAGACAAGTCTTTTTACAAATCTGAGAAAAGTACCAGATTTGCAGAAAAATCTGAAATCTTAAAAAAAAAAGTCTATACCTTTAAGAAAGGAGAACTCAGTAGCCATTTGGGGGTTTGCTAGGGAACCACAACAATATTGCCAACCTACTTCAGTTTCTGTCAGTAAAAACTAAAGGGAGGGCCCTTTCTAGGCTATTTGGACCTCCTAGTCCATCCCTGCTCCTCTTCCTCCTGCCCCACTTAGTGGTCACATCCAGCAGCAACCATCAGGCAACTTGCTACCAGCCAGATGTCATGGTGGCTATACTTTAATAATAATACTGTTCATTTAGTCCACAGGCCTTGAGCAATGTCACATGTTGTGTATCTAAAGTGCTGTCAAGTTGCAACTGACTTATGGTCACCCCAGCAAGGGGTTTTCAAGGCATGTGAGAAGCAGAGGTGGTTTGCCATTGCCTTCCTCTGCAAAGACTTCCTTTGAGGTCTCCCTTCCAAGTACCTGTTAGAAGTGAAGGTGTTGTCCCTATCTCAGCATCTAGATATTGTGGCAACAGGCTAGATAGCTAGATAGTCATACTGACTCTTCCTTCCGATCAGGGTTCTTTTTCTAGCAGTAGCTCCTCTGCATATTAGGCCACGCCCTCCTGATGTAGCCAGCCCTCCAAGAGCTTAGAGGGCTTTTAGTGCAGGGCCTACTGTAAGCTCCAGGAGGATTGGCTACATCAGGGGGGCATGGCATAATATGCAGAAGACCTCCTGCTAGAAAAAGAGCCCTGCTTCTAATATGTATACTCTTCTGTCACTATCCTTTGAACTGTAGATTGTGTTCTCAAGGAACATCTTTCCTTCTGCTCTCTCTGGCTGATTTCCCACTTACCTTACACTGCTCTCACATTCCTCTTCTCAGTGGGGCTTCCTTCCAATTTCACACTATCTGTCCCAGGGCTGCAGCTATCATCAGCTTTTTCACGCAGCAAACAGAAACTGTTTTTTAGAGATTTCTGTTTGCGGCATGAAAAAGCCGACACTAGCTGCAATCCTGGGGCATAGTATGAAATAATAAGGAAGCCCCGCTAAGAAGAGGAATGTGAGAGAGGCGTAAGGTGAGTGGGAAATCAGCTTTTCTCACACAATGCCCTTCTCCTTGCACACACCAGGAGAAACAACATGCCATCTTCTCTTTGCCTCATGAGGCAGATGGCCCTCTTGCCATCTATTTAGTAAATCAGCAATCTATCCTGTCTCTACTTTTTCCTATCTAAAGTGTATTTCTCAAATAGAGAGAGGCTAATTTCTCCTTTAAACTTGCAATGTGGCTCTGTGCAGTTCTGTAAGCTGAGTAATGTGGTGAAATGATGCTCCTGCATCTGTAGCATTATTTAAGCACTCTGCTAACTAGTGGGAACTGACCTAACTATTCCAGTTAATCCCAACAATACCAACTCTGCTTAGCTTCCAAGATCTGACAAGACTGGAATGACCAAGATGGCAACTGACTGAAAGCACTATATTATTATGTGCTTCTTCTGCATAGAGACAAATATCCACACCATGCTAGAGACTGTAAATCCAATATATAAATATCAGTTAATCATTCACACACATATATTTCCAAATATCCTAATAATAATGTCTAATTCTTTAAAAAAAATCAGAAACCACTTATACATTTATACAGTAAGTATTAATAATATATATTTTCACCATGCACAATATGTATAAATGTAACATAAACATTTAATTTTAATTTTATTTTATTTTTAAATTTATACCCCACCCTATCCCGCAAGTGGGCTCTGGGCGGGCTTACAACATTAAGAAACCTTACAAACATGAAACATCAAATTTCATCAATGCAGTTGTCTATAAAAATGACATTTTTCCTGTGAAGAGCAGATTGTGTGTGTGTTTTAGGAATAGCAGGGTTTTAATCCCTACTTTCTGCTCTGCACAAACTGCCATGAACCACTACAAGCTGCATCAAAATTTGTGGCGGTTTTTCAGTTGACAAACATTGCTTCATGAACCATGAACCAGCCAAATTCACGACAAACTTTAGTTTATCAGCCAGTTTGTGGCCATCCCCACCCCCACCTGACACAGGCAGCTGCATTCTGTACAGACAGCAGTATCAGAACATATCTCATTAGAACCATGATCTACTCTAGGCCACAAAGTTTGAATCTATTAACAAAACTGTAATTATTTTAAAGAATAGATATGGAGTTAGAAAACAGATTATTAATGCCTTAATATTCTTTATGGTCCCTTGATTAAGCCACACAGCTATTTCAGTTTTCAGAGAAGGCGTGAACAAACAAAATAACATTATGCACACTATCTCTACAAAGAACTGCTTTCTTTTAAAAACATGCTTGCAGTTGTAGTTTTCTGTCTTCAGGAGCCTTTTCCTCCATCAAACATATGTTATTAAAACTGAAAGCAGAACTGATGGAAGGGGTTCTTTTTTCAAGACACACACACACACAAAAAAAACATGTGCTTTCATGATTCTTCTGCATCTCTCTCTCTCTCATGTTCTTTCTTTTTTGTCCTGTACTGGGGCTGCAAACTCCAGGTTTGGACGTTCCAGGTGATCAGAGATGGAAGCTAGGGAGGAGTTGTTATGGGGAGGGGAGAAACCTCAATGGGCTATAATGCCATAGACTCTACTCTGCAAATCAGCCATTTTCTCAAGGGAAACAGATCTCTGTCATCTGGAGAACAGTTTTAATTCCTGGAGATCTTTGTCATGGGTGCTGGGGACCCTGCAGAAGAAGCTGAGCCTGCAGAAGAAACTGTGCCCCTGCCACTGGCACCAGTGCCCCTGCCTCCTACTGGAGAAGATCCAAGCCCCCCTGCCTCGCCCTTTCGGGTGGCTCGTGTGCATGACCGCCTTTGTCAGGATCTCAGGGATCCGAGGAGGGCGGCACACTCACAAGCAAGACGCTCCCTGAGCCCTGAGTTCTAAAAGGATCCTGGCCCCTCTAGGAGTGAGGATGCTTGAGTCTCAGCAGGATCCTGGCCGCCTTCTGAGTCAGCAATTAGTCCAAATGGGCAACAGACAGCAGAGGGCTATATAGCTGTGGGCTTTGGGAGAAGGCTTTGTGGAAGCAACTAGTCACTTACCTGACATTATAGCATCCACTTCGGCTTCTGACTTTGGCTTCTGGACCCCCGACCTGCGATACCTGGACTGTGATTTGGTTTTGGCACTTTGAACCCTCTTTGCTCACCAGCTACAGACCTTGGACTGCCCCTGGACTTCGCCTGGCCTGACCCCAGCTCGTGACAGATTGCTTCCACCACCCCAAACACCCACTCCGCAGGATGGATGCTGAAGCAAGTGGAACCGCAGGACTGCTGGCTGCCCTCCAAGCCCAGGTACAGCAGCTGACACAGGCAGTAGGGCATTTGCAGCAACAACCTGCGGCCAGCGCTCCAGCCAAGAGCCCAGGGCCCTGATGCTGTGGGCAAGGGCTGCCACCCATGAATGTCCCCGCCATCGATGCCTACCTGCAAGAACTCCGCGCTGGCCAAGACGTGCTCCGAGAGCAGCTACAGCGGGCCAAGGAATCCTATAAACTGGCTGCGGATCGGAAGAGGCAAGAAAGTCCCCCAATGCAGCCGGGGGATCATGTGTGGCTCTCAACCCGCCACCTGCGCAGGCCTGGCCGGTCTCACAAGCTGGATGCGCGGTTCATTGGACCCTACCCCGTCATGGAACAAATAAACCCCGTCGCCTTCAGGCTCCAGTTACCACCCCACCTCCGCATTCACCCTGTGTTCCATCGCTCCCTCCTCGTTCCGGCTACAGCCCCTGACCCAGCTCGGCCTCCTTCCCCAAGGCCACCACCACCGGTGCTGGTGAATGACGAGGAAGAATATGAGGTGCGCCAGATCCTGGACTCCCGATACCATCGCGGAGGCCTCCAGTACCTTGTGGACTGGGAGGGATACGGCCCGGAAGACCGGTCTTGGGAACCGGTGGACAACCTTCATGCACCAGACTTGGTACAGCAGTTCCACAACGACCACCCTGACCTCCCAAGCCTTTCGACGGAGGGGGGCCCGGGAGGGGGGATAGTGTCATGGGTGCTGGGGATCCTGCAGAAGAAGCTGAGCCTGCAGAAGAAACTGTGCCCCTGCCACCGGCACCAGTGCCCTTGCCTCCTACTGGAGAAGATCCAAGCCCCCCTGCCTCGCCCTCTCGGGTGGCTCGTGTGCGTGACCTCCTTCATTAGGATCTCAGGGATCGGAGGAGGGCGGCACGCTCACAAGCAAAACGCTCCCTGAGCCCTGAGTTCTAAAAGGATCCTGGCCCCTCTAGGAGTGAGGATGCTTGAGTCTCAGCAGGATCCTGGCTGCCCTCTAAGTCAGCAATTAGTCCAAATGGGCAACAGACAGCAGAGGGCTATATAGCTGTGGGCTTTGGGAGAAGGCTTTGTGGAAGCAACTAGTCACTTACCTGACGTTCTAGCATCCACTTTGGCTTCTGACTTTGGCTTCTGGACCCCTTGACGTTGGGTTTGACTTCTGGACCCCCTGACTTCAGCTTCTGAACCTCTGACCTGCGACACCTGGACTGTGATTTGGTTTTGGCACTTTGAACCCTCTTTGCTCACCAGCTACAGACCTTGGACTGCCCCTGGACTTCGTCTGGCCTGACCCCAGCTTGTGACAATCTTCAGGCCCTACCTGGAGACTGTAGGAGAAATATCGTAGGTATCATAACCTCAAATAATGAAACAGTCTTCCACAACAAATTTACACTCAAAAATATTTCTTGTCTGGATTTTAGAAATTCACAAATTATACAATAAACCTCATGAGTCTATAACTGTTTCTTCAGTTCACACACAGCTTAACAGGAATGCCATGAAAGGGAAAATAATTCCTAAATCCAATTCAATAGTCCAATAATAATATACTTTGCACTTTAAAGGTATCATGTGTCCATCTGAAAGAAAAGTCCTGAACAAGGGGTCTACTGAGACTGGTTTTTGGCAGTTTCCATTTGCGCCGCAAAAGCCGCGGGACTTTGCGGCTCTTCCGGGTGCTCCGCAGCAATTGGTGCGAAATCCACGCAGATCCTGCACGGTGAAGAGGGACATCGCTGCCGATTAAGGTCAGTGCAAAAACGCCACTTATTTCATGCAGACACCTTTTCCCAGTGGGAACTAAAAGGCTAAAGATAAACTACAAGGCAACAAAAGTGTCCATTATCCCAATCCCGTATCCAAACTACATCCAGTTGTATACTCATATTTATACTCTTACACATAACCAGGACTTTTTTTTTTTAGCAGGAACTCCTTTGCATATTAGGCCACAAATCCCAGATGTAGCCAATCTTCCAAGAGCTTACAGAGTTCTTAATATAGGGCCTACTGTAAGCTCCAGTAGGATTGGCTACATCCGGAAGCCCTTGACCTTCCTAGAGGGTTGCCAAGTCCCCAGAATTGCCTGGTGGGGGACTTTCACATGTGTGCAGAACGCATGCACAATGAAATGACGTCACCTGGAAGTGATGCCATTGCACCGGTGACATCATGCGGTGGCCACTCTAGGCATTTCCAGGAAAACGCTATGGTTTTCCCAGACGCTCTAGCCATTTGGGAGTTTTCCCTCCCAAATGGCTAGAGTGTCCAGGAAAACCATAGAGTCTTCCCAGAAACGCCTAGAGTGGCTGCCGTGTAACGTCGCCGCCGCGATGATGTCACTTCCGGGTGACATCATCGTGCCAACATTGGGGAAGGTTCCCCCCAACGTACCAATGTGGTCCAGTGGGTTAGGAACCTTCCGGGCGGAGGAACCCCCACCAGGCCCGGAGGTTTGGAAGCCCTACCTTCCTATCTGGAGACTGGCAACTCTATCCTGTACATAGAGGCACGCAGCCTCTCAACATGGGAGCTTGATTTCTTTGTGCTCCATCAATCTAAGAACTTCAGCCCTATATATGTAAGCCCTATACTTACATGAGAGGAAGCTGCTGCTCCTGTCAGACTGCCTAACTCTTGCATTGTTGACTGTCCTTATCAGTAAGAGGTAGGAGAGTTTGTTGTCTCCTGAAATTCCAAACAAACCAAGTCTGCCCCCTTCTGCTTCAATTATTTTATATTTCTGGGCAAAGGAGGACTCTTCTACTTGGTCTTTATCACACAATTTCCATCCAGGCTATCATAACTTCTGATCAGGGGGACAGTGACACAGAGCCATACCCACAGGAATGTCACCCTACCAACTGCCTATTGTTTTTAACTACTGTCCTATGGAGCATCCCTCCCTGCACATGGATTGGCATTGGGCTGAAAGGAGCTTCCCTCTTCTGATCAGCCAGTCTTTCATGCATACACATGAACCATGTGCATACAGCAGCATCCTGGCCATTATTCATGCACACTTATTTACACTCTTGCATATTTTTCTGTCTTTCCCGATACCTTAGCTTGAAAGTTCCTGGAACTCAGAGCTTGAGGGTCTTCTTGACTGGAGCTGTGAGACTGAGATCCTATGTTGAAGTCTCCAGTTGATTTTTAAACAAACAACCCCCTTCCTCCCGCACACAAATGCATTACAATAAAACAAGACAGTGAGGATTATTTTCCCAGAAGATTTTGATATTAATAATAAATGCAATCGAGAATTAAACCACATCAGAATAATTGATCTTCAAAGGCCATATAAGCATATACAGATATATCTCATTAATGAAAATTGCTACCAGGAATGCTGCTGCCACAGAACTGTGCAAGCAAAAGTTAAAAGCTACTAGAGAACATCAAGCAGTGTTCATTATAAGATCCCCCCCACCATTTATTTCATTGTTACAGATGCCATCTAAGATGCTTTCTAACTCCCTCCATCTTAAACCTTTCTTTCAATACTTACGTAATTATTTCTCTGTTATAATTCCTTAGAGTGTCCCACTGGTTGGATCTGATCCAGGTCTCTCTTTAGCCTTCTACATTATTGGCAAAAGAAATTTAAAAAGAGTGGGAAATTATACTGGAATCCTGCCAGTTGTAACCCATTCAATCAAAATCATGTCTTAGTGAACAGACTATTACCAAGTCATAGCCTTATACCGATTAAATAATTAACTGGTAATTAAGAAATCCTAAATTATTCGAATGCTCTTGGATTGCTCACAAAATTGGATTTTTCTTGCTTGCCTATAGATTCTTTGTTTTTATACACACACAAGCACATGCAAGTTTGTATTTAAAGGATTATAATGGAGAACTCTCCAAGCCTGTTACAAACATACCATTAATTCTGTGGCTTAGGTTTATCTCAAAGAATACCGTTGTTGTAAGACATAGCTGTTGTTCACAATATCATATGGGTAGAGAGCACATTGCCATGCATTGGCAGTGATCATTTGGGAAAATAAATAGTTGCCCTTGGTCATAATGAAATTAAGGCCTATATCAGCGACAGCACAATTTATAGAGACGGAATCCCACTGCAGCCAGAGGGACTACACTGTCAGCAAATGGATGCTGCTTTCCCATCTCCCATGACCTACTCCTGTGGTCATTGCTGCAAGTTCTGCCCATCCAGGCCTGAAACTCAGTCCTTGAAATATAGTCTCTATGGTGTGTACATTTATTTATTTATTAAAATATTTATACTCTTCCTTTCTTTTTGGGTCAAAGCAGCTTACAGTATTAAAGCATCAAAAGCTAAAACAAAATAATATAAAATAACCCTCAGATGCCTCCATTGCCAAAAGATGCTGGCTATTCATAACCCATCAGAAGCCCTTCCAAACAAGTAGGCCTTACAGTGCCTTCAAAAGATCTCCAATAAGGGGTCTCCTTTCACCTCTTCAGGGAGCTCATTCCAAAAAATAAGGCCCACAATGGATTAAGCCTAGGTACTGGTAGTGCCAGGCACACCATTCTAAGTGGTGGAATAGCCAACAAGCAGAAGTCTGAATATTGTAGTTAGCACCGAGACACTTATGGGAGGAGACAGTCCCTCAAATACATGGGCTCCAGGTCAGGATGGACTTTAAAGTTCATAACAAGCACAGTGAACTGACCTCAGAAACAAACTAGCAACCAGTGCAGCTATTTCAAAATGGTCAGCATATGCTCCCATCAGCTACCCCCTGGCAATAATTGGCTTTTGCATTATGGACCAGCTGCAGTCTCCATGTTGTCTTCAGGGACAGCTCATCATAAAACTGGTTACAGAAATCCAACTATGAGGTTACAGGAGTAGGGATAAACTTAGCCAGTTCAGCTGAGTCTAATAAAGGAGGGAGTTGGCAAAGCAGATACAGCTGAGAGAAGGCACTGAACCAACCTGTTTTTCAAACAGCTGTGTTCATCATCACCCCAAATTCTTCCTCTGTTTTTTAAAAAAAGCCATCTCCACTTCATCCTGGATAAGTGGATTCAATCATACTAAAATATTGACCTTTCCCACCAGCATTACCTCTGTCTTGTTTGGATTCAAATTCAGCTTGTTCTGCATCAGCCATTAAACTTCGGCCAAAAGCTAAAGTATTACTCGTGTGATAACATCACATCTTGGTTGTACAAGAAGTGACATCATGCTGGCTAGCCCCTATCCTGGCAAAGCCTCCCACTGGTTGCCAGCCTCAGGCATTAAAGGCACAAAAGCCCTGCCCTTGAATACTGCAAGTCAAAACCCTCTGGTTTTGGAGAGCTCAGTTAAGTATTGCCCACATACTTTGAAACATACCTTTGAAATCAGAAGGCCTAATTTACGGTGCTGTGATCACTCAGCAGTATGCTGAGGGTCTTCTTAAATAACCATAGTATAATTTTATTCATAATAATCCAAGAAAGGAACACAAGGCCTACCAGAATCCTTTATAGCAGTTTGCTTAGGCAGCATTCCCTGTGCTTTAAATTAAACCTGGTCTTGAATTCTTCCAGCTTCTGGTTCTCTGGAACTATAATAAAACATGAAATGGATGTCTGAATATTACAGCGAGAAACATGGAGTTTTTTTAAAAAAATGAAATATGAGAAACTTTATACTGTTCCCCAAACCATGTTTTACTGTGATCTTGCTTTCCTAGAAATCATAGGGAGCCTTAGCTCTCTCAGCTGCTTTCTTGGGTCTTTGATCTATTCTCTTTGTCTGAGAACTTTCTGCCTGGCCTGATTTTTTCTTGTATCAGAGGATCTCAGCCAATGATAGATGAGAGTAACCAGGGGTCATTTTGTAGAAAAATAGGTGGTGGAGCTCGTCCAGGGATTGTTATGCAGCTGCACATTCTATTCAATGGACAAGGAGGTGGAACTCTCAGAAAGGTTCAGGAGCTATGCTCCTGTGAGCTCCCACTGAATCTGATGCCTGAGAGTAACTCTTCCAGAATCCCATTTGATTTCCAGTCCAGGTACAACAGGAAAGCATTTCAGCCAGTCACAGGTAGAGTCTCATCTCCATCACAACTTGGAAATATTTTACTGCACTATGATGTAGATGGGTGGGTGGTTTTTGTGCTTCAGCAATATTTGCTTGAACAGATATTCAGCTTGGAGTCATATGGATCTCTGATATTTGATGAACTAAAAGGTCACAACAACATTTACCTCAGCTCTGTTTAGCAGAACTTTTGGTGAGATTTGCTAAATGTTTGGACCAAGAATATACTTCAGTGCTTTCTTCCTTACCAACAGCATAATTTCTTCCTCATTGAATTTATTGATCACAAATGCAGAGTGACACCAAAGAAAAAGATGGCATCTCTTCAGATTCTCAACAGTTAAAAAACAGAAAAGTAAAATGTATTTTTGAAAATTCCTTGCAATTATTACAAGTAAAGGAGAAGTGAAGTAAGGTTTACCTGCATTGGTCTCATTTTCAGGAGAAAAGCAAGTTAAAAGTATTTGAAATACATAAAATAAACTCAGCACTGAAGTAACCCTCTGTACAGTGTTCACCAAGGAAGTACTAATTTTTCATGAAGAAGAGTTGTTTTTTCTACCACATGAAGAAGAGTTGTTTTTCTCTACCCTAAGGAGTCTCAAAGTGGCTTACAATTGCCTTGCCTTTCTCTACTCATAGCAGTCACCTTGTAAGGTTGGTCTGAGAGACTTCTCCCCCCCCCCCCCCAGTTTTATTTTATTTAAAAGCTGAGAGGCTTTCTGAGAGAACTGTTACAGGCCCAAGGTCACCCAGCAGGCTTTATGTGGAGAATCAAACCCAGTTCTCCAGATTAGAATCTATCACTCTTAACCCACTACAACATGCTGTGCAGTAGAAAAATTGTCATTTTGAAAAGTTTGAAAATGTCTTGGGGAAAACACCCTACTTTCACTGTTTCATACTCCCCACCCCATTCCTATTTACAGCCCATCTGCTGTCACTGGCAACTCAGAACCATTTTTTTTAACCTGAAAGGACATTGCTTGCATTCTTTCCCCCCTCAACCTTATGAACAAATGTGCATGACATGGAAATTACCATTAAAATAACCTCTGAAATGGCTTTAGAAACAGGAATTAACTTTAAAAAACAAGAAACCTTGCCCACAGATTTTCAGTTCAAGAAGAGCATAGTCCGTAGCAAAGGAGAAGGAAAGGCAAAGTTCATAAGTCTTTCAGAATCTATTTAAATACAAGAAAGGAAAAAGTGAAGATGTCAGAACTCAAATAGCGAGTTCCATTAATAAAGAGGCAACAGCAGAAAAAGGTGCTCATCAGGAAAAGGGATCTGAATTTAGCCCAAAGGAATATATTAGCAGAACAAATATGAAGAAAGGGGTGGGGTCAGAAGAAAATTGGACCAGAGAGAGAGAGAGCGAACTAATGAAAAGATGCCTAAAAGTGAAGAGATTTGAAAATGGAGTGGGAAAAACACTTGAACTGGATCTGATAAGAAAATGGAAGCCAGTGAAGGAAGTTTAACAAAGGAGAAATGTGAGATTTAAAAAAACCCAAAAAACACAGAGGAAAGAGAATGCATGAAACTAGGAGAGAGGTAAATCAGAAGAAGAGAATTACACATGTGGAAGAATGAGAGAAATTGCTTCTTAGAACCCCACTGGCTGTATGATGATTTGCATAAATACCTGGTTTTAAAGAGGGAGGGACGGTGGCTCAATGGTAGGGCATCTGCTTGGGAAGCAGAAGGTCCCAGTTTCAATCCCTGGCATCTCCAAAAAAGGGTCCAGGCAAATAGGTGTGAAAAACCTCAGTTTGAGACCCTGGAGAGCCGCTGCCAGTCTGAGAAGACAAGACTGACTTTGATGGACCAAAGGTCTGATTCAGTATAAGGCAGCTTCATATGTCCATATGTCCACCCTCTAATTGACTTCCTTTAAGCATGCTACTGTGTGCTGATGCTACATGAAGACCAGCGAGGCCAAGTCAGACACTGCAACGACCTCTCGGAGCCCTTCCCAATAGGCACAGGTGTAAAGCAAGGCTGCGTTTTCGCTCCAACTCTCTTTACAATCTTCTTTAGCATGATGCTTCAAAGAGCCGCAGTAGATCTAGATGATGACGATGGTGTCTACATCCGCTATCGCACCGATGGCAGCCTGTTCAACCTGAGGCGACTAAAGGCTCACTCCAAGACAATGGAAAAACTTATCCGAGAGCTACGGTTTGCTGATGATGCTGCACTCGTCTCCCACTCGGTATCAGCTCTGCAGCATATGACGTCCTGCTTTGCAGAGGCTGCCAAGCTATTCGGCCTAGAAGTTAGTCTGAAGAAGACAGAAGTTCTCCACCAGCCTGCACCCCAGGAAGATTATCACCCTCCCTGCATCACTGTGGGTGAATCAGTTCTGAAGACAGTCCAGCAGTTCAGCTACCTGGGGTGCATCATCTCCTCAGATGCCAAGATCGACAAGGAGATTGACAACAGGCTGGCAAAGGTAAACCGTGCATTTGGCCGACTGCACAAAAGAGTGTGGAGCAACAAGCATCTGAAAAAAGGCACAAAGATCAATGTTTACAAAGCGGTTGTGATGACAACCCTCATCTACGGCTCCGAATCGTGGGTTTTATACTGTCATCACCTGCGACTCCTTGAGCGCTTTCATCAGCGCTGCCTTCGCACCATCCTCAACATCCACTGGAGTAACTTTGTGACCAACACTGAAGTCCTCAAGAGGGCGGAGGTTACAAGCATCGAGGCACTGCTGTTGTAGACGCAGCTGCGCTGGGCAGGGCATATTTCTAGGATGGAAAACCAACGCCTTCCCAAGATTGCTCTGTATGGCGAACTTTCCACTGGCCATCGAAATAGAGGGGCACCAAAGAAGAGGTACAAGGACTCCTTGAAGAAATCCCTTGGTACCTGTCACATCAACCATCACCAGTGGTCTAACCTAGCCTCAGATCGCAAAGCATGGAGGCACACCATCCACCAGGCTGTCTCTTCCTTTGAAAACGCACGCATAGCTGGTCTTGAGGACAAAAGGAGATTGAGGAAGAATCGCACTGCTACAGCACCAACCCCAAATCAGACTTTTCCCTGCAGCCACTGTGGCCGGATCTGCCTGTCCCGCATTGGTCTTGTCAGCCACCAGCAAGCCTGCAGCAGACGTGGACTACTGCACCCTTCTTAAATCTTCGTTTGCGAAGTCAAGCCAAGAGAGAGAGAGAGAGAGAGTGTGCTGATGCACATTCATACTCTTCAGGACTGCTGCTGTACACTTACACATGTCAAAATGCTTCTTGCACCTATTTGTTGTACTCCGATGTGCATAAGCACTTGATTTTTAAATAAAAACAAAACTTTTGCAAACTCTCAGAAGTATCTTCTGAGGAAGAAATCAAAATTTGCTTTTAATTTCACTGGAGTTAACATTCTAGAAGCCTCTTTATTTTAAACATCTGAGGGCTACTGACACAGTATTCAAAGACAAGCCCAGGTGTCTATCAGCTCCCATTTGGGACTTGCTAATAAGTATTCCAGTATGAAGACATGTTTAATGTCTTTAGATGACAGAAAAACGTGTAGATGGAAAAGCCAATGTGATGTGGTTGTTCGAGTATTGGGCTTGGATAGATGAGAAGTGTGTTCCAATTTCCATTCTACCGTCAAGCGCAGTGGGTAACATTAGACTAGTCATTTTTTCTCAGCCTAACCTAAAGAACAGAATTCTTTTGAGGGTAGTTAATCATGTCATCCTGTAGAGGCACTTGGAGGAGGAAGGAGTTGTGCCTTGAACTGGTTTCAATTGTTCCTCTTAGATTGGACTCAAAGGGTTGCTGTTGGAGACCAGTATGGGAGTTGTCTTGTGGCTTCAACAGGGCTCATCCCCCCCCCCTCCCATGTCATTCAACCTCTATTGAAAAGCTTTTAGGAGAAATCATTCTTAGCTTCAGAATTAGTGGTCATGCAAAACTGAATTATTCAGGAGGACTTCTTAACATAAGTAATAGGGCTGTACTATAAAGAAATGGTTCAGAAAGATGCTTTGACAAAAGGATAGGGACTGTGGACTATGGCACTGTACATAATACGTGCTGTCTGATGCTGTAAATATTCTCCTACTATTAAGGCGATGGGGCACTTTCTCTATGAAGAAAGGTTAAAGAGGTTAGGGCTTTTTTTAGCTTGGAGAAACAACAATTGAGGGGTGACATGATAGAAGTTTGCAAAATTATTCTCGGGTTAGAGAAGAAATAGATTTTTTTTTTTTTTGCCATCTTCTGGACATGGAGCAGGAGTCGCTGGGAGTGTGGGGGTCATAGTTGTGAATCTCCTGCACTGTGCAGGGGGTTGGACTAGATGACTCTGGAGATCCCTTCCAACTCTATGAAATAAGTATTTTTCTCTCTTTCTCACAATACAAGAACTCATGAGCACTCTTTGAACTTAATGAGCATTAGGCTTAGAACAGAAAAAAGGAAGTACTTCTTTACTCAAAGAATAATTAACACATGGAATTCAGTGCTGTGGGAAGTGGTGATGACTACAAGCACAGACAATTTCAAGAGGAGATTGGATAAACATATGGAGCAAAGGCCCATCAGTGGCTATTAGCAACAAGGTATAGATAGAACACTATGTCTGAGACAGCGATGCTCTGTATTCTTGGGGCTTGGGGGGCAACAATGGGAGGGTTTCTGGAGTTGTGACCCTGCTGGTTGACCTCTTGATGGCACTTGGGTTTTGGCCACTGTGTGACACAGCGTGTTGGACTGGATGGGCCATTAGACTGATCCAGCTTCACTTTTCTTGTTCTTAATTAATTTCTGCATCATTTTACATATAATGTTTAAATGCTTATGCTTTGTTTTGTTGCTCTTTTTAAGTGTTTGAAGGGTTGTCCTTTAGAGGAAGGCAGGGAGCTGTTCCTTTTGGCAGCAGAGAATAGGAACAATGGGTTTAAATTAAGGGCAGGAAGGTGCCAGCTGGATATTAGCAGACACTTCTTTTACAGTAAGAGTTGTTCAACCGAGGGAGGTGGTGAACTCCCCCTCACTGGCAGTCTTTAAGCAGTGGCTGGACAAACATTTGTCAGTGATGCTCTAGGCTCATCCTGCATCGAGCTGGGGGTCAGACTAGGTGTTCTGTATGGCCCCTTCCAACTCAGCGATTCTGTGATTCAGTTCTGTTTCAGATTTCTGCAATCCAAACTGGATATTCCATCTTTTTGATCACACTGTGTAATCCATCTTGAGTCTCAGTAAGAAAAGTGAACTATAAATAACGCAAATAAATAAAATGGAGGTTGGGAGAACCATGTATACAAGGGGGAGATCCTTAGAAGGAGGGTAAAAAAGGTAAAGATTCCCTTCCATTTCCCCCCTCATGATGCTGAATAAAGTTGGAAAACTTTCAGGGATAGGAATCTTTCTTATTGCTTTGGGTTTGGGATGCAAAATTGTGTGTGTGTGTGTGTAGTCAGTCATGAGTATTTGGGTTAGTACATTGCATCCTCATCAGTGCATTCCCCCCTCCCTGGAAGAAACACTGTACCAACTGCTGTTCATTTCACAGACATGATTATATAAAGTTTTCCCCTCAGAAATGAGTCTCCTTTGATCAATTTTTCACTGTACATCACTAAATTTGGCTTGCAACCCTTTGGAAAGAATTTAATTGGTTTTAACATCTAATTCTTAACTGTGAATGTAACATTAAGCATTTAGTAATGAAAAATGTTGAGGGGATATCTTCTTTTTACCATTATCTGTGAATCACCAACCTACTGCACCCTGTCAGGCCTTTAATAAATGCTTCAAACAATCTGGAATTGAAGAATATTTCCTGTCTTGAAATGCCAGAATGACAGTGATACATATTTAATTATTACAGGCTTTAAAGATGCTCTTTTCTCATTAAAACTGAGCAAAAGAGAAGATGGAATGCATTGGGCAGGTAAATGTTATTATGGAAACAAAAAATGTAACTGTAAAAGAGCATTTAATAGTGGCTTCCCATCACTACAGCATGATGGTATACAGAGTCTGTGATAATCAAATAACTGCACCAAACACACACACACACACACAGGGGTTTTTTTTTTTAAATGCAACCAAATTGGCATAACCCAGGGCAACATGTGCAGTAGTTCTGGCACGCTGTTGTCTTGGAAGAAATGTATGAAGAGGTTGGTAATAGCCAAAGATAGCCAGAGTAGAGTATAAAGACCATATAAAGACCAAATTTTGAAGCTAACTTGAACATTAAATGGCTTAGTGTAGCATGAGATTTTGTAGTAATGACTTACTTTTTAATCAAGTGAAGGTTTTTTTGTTCCATATAGGCCAATTAAATGGCTGCAACCTTGTGATAAAACATCAGTCAAAATAAAGTATGTTTGTAATGATCTATTACAAACCTATTAATAAGGGTGAGTGGAAGGAGGGAGATGTGATGTAAGCCCTGAAAGTATTTTGCTGTCATATTCATGAATACAAAATTTATTCCAGATCCAGTTTTCTCCCTCTTCCCCATTGTTACTTAAACTTCTTTTTTGTGCTTTAACAACGTGTAACAGTAGAAATGTATACATGTCCCACGTGGTAAGTTGACTGATAGAAAATGAGTATGATCCAATTAAAGTTAAAACTGTTCATTGTCATTGATTTTAGGGGGAGAGGTTTAACCTAGTGGTTAACAGTCCCATCAAACTTCAATATATTCTCTGTCATTGTCCAGTGCAGGGCTGATATCAGCATCCCCTAAGGTGTGGCAGGTGCCAGAGCCCAGGAATTCTGGTGGGGCCCTGTGTAGCTGACCTTCCCATCTATGCTCCTGCTCTACCACCTGTCCATGTTTGCTTGCAAGTGATCCACAACTCCAGCTTCTCTGCACTGATGAGGAAGCATATGTGAGTCATGCACAGCAGCAGCACTCTTGGCACTTACAGCAGCAGCATTGCCAGCTGCATGGATCAACCAGAGCAGATGAGGAAAGGGCATCAATATGGTGCAGGTGGCTGTGAGGGAGGGAAGGATGCACAATTGGGAGAAGGACATAAGGTGAGTGGGTGGAAATGAAAATTTGAGGGGCATGGCAGTGGGTACAAAGGAAAATCTGGGCACTGTCTGCCCAGTTCCCCCAAAACCTGAAACAAGCATTGCCTCAATGCTAATTGAGGATATAGAATGTGCTAGTGTGATGTCATCACATTGAGGATATTGTGCCAGGTCACGGCTGTTGAGAGCAGTGACCCCCCCCCCTGCTGGCCAGCTGGTCATCAGCAGGCAGGAGCCTGCAAAATCTCCTGGTCTCACCTGGGTGCCGGCAACCCTATAAGAAGCATAAAGGTCAGTCAATTTGTAAGGTTTTGGAGGAAGTAAATTAAAATATTGTAACAAATTAAACATTATGGTCACAACCATTGCTCCTTCTAAGCTGTGGAGTCTTGTGAGCAAAAATTCTTGTGAGCATTAAAGTTGTGAGTGAGCAATTTGGCTACTGAATAAATTAGTTTGCTCTGGGATCATCCTTCCTGAGCTAAGACAAAAATGTGTGAGCTGGAGGCTAAACAAACCTGTGAGCTAGCTCGCACTTAATTCAGCTTAGAGGAAACATTGCTCACATCTCATCCTCATGTGGGCACAATGACTGGCAAGAAGAAGGATCATCATAGTGTTTCACTAGAACCCTTGCTCTTCTCTCCTTTGCTGCTGGTTCTAGCTACACAGGTGCAATGGCATTGCAACATACTGGCTGTTACTCAGAATGGGAGGTCCATGGACACCTTCTCTACATCTTCATCTGACACTCTCCATACCATGGCTCTAGAATGATTGGCTGGAGTTAGTGTACAGAAGGAATTATTTCATGTAAAAAAGCAAATGTTGGCATACGAGCACTTTGGACTGATTGGCTGGGATAAATGCAATAAAGAAACCCCATCTTGTGTAAAAACAAATAACAGCATCAGACAACAGTTGGAATCAAGTGCAAAGAAACTGGGTTCAGTTTATCTGTGACTCCTTATCCCTGAAACGGAAAATTCACATAAAATAGAACATGAAAATTTGGCATAATGCTAAGTCAAAGCCAATTCTAAAGCCAAAGCCAATGCTAAAGACTTGTTTTGCTTCCCACCATTACTTATTGTAGCCACTTTTGCTATCAGCCTGATCAAGTTTTGCTTCTTGACTGGAAATTACAGCACGCAAGTTATATGTTTTATTTGATAAAACCCCTTACACACATAAATCACATATTTCAAATTATTAAAAGTATGCTTCTCTTTTTCAGCAGAACCATATAACAAAATAGCCATATTCTGTCATTTGAGTTTTCTTGTTGCTCGACTTTCATTTTCACCTTTACTTGCATAAATTTATATTAATTTATATGTATGTTTGCAAACTGTCGACATGAGCATCATAATATCCCCCAGAGAGCACTGCGTTCAGGGACAAAAAATCTGCTGTCCACCCCTGGACCAAAGGAGGCCAGGTTGCATTTGACATGAGCCAGGGCCTTCTCGGTGGCAGCACCAGAGTTATGGAATGCTCTCCCAGAGGCCATAAGGGCCCTGCAGGACCTTCCTACATTCCGCAGGGCCTGTAAGACTGAATTGTTTCAACAGACCTTTGATGCTTAAACTGAGAGAGAGCTGCCACCTGACATCAGCTAGAGTTCCCGGTGACCAACCATCTGAAAAGCAGAACCGCCAACATAGTAATGGTACAGCACCGTGGAATAGTTTTTAAATTTTAATTGTATTAATGTTTTATTGATTTTATTGACTTATTGTTTTAATCGTGTAAATGACTGTTGTAAGTTGCCCTGAGTCCGCTTGCGGAGAGGGCGGGATAAAAGTCTAATGTAAATAAATAAATAATGTTCTACACCCACTCATATTTTAAGGACCAAAAAGTTCATGCAGTAGGGCTACCTACAGACCACCCTCTGTTTCCATTGATGTCCAGACAACCAGATCAGCTACACTGGAAAAAATGGCTGCTTTGAAGCATAGACTCTATAGCATTATAAGCTACTGAGGTCCCTTTCTTTCCCATAACTCATATCCCCAGTTTCCACACATCCCCCCCCACCCAAAAAAACCCCAAAAAACTCCAGGTAGTTCCCAACCCAGAGCTACCAATGCTATGCAGAAATGAGTGTCCATTCTAAATGGAGCTTTTTCTAGTATGAGGACTAGAAAACTGAGATACTAAAAATGCCAAACTCTGTGCCAGGTACTTGCAGCTGCTCAGAATACATAGCCCTATCAGTGTTATTATTATTAAACATTTGGAAAATGATTTTCATGCAAGAGGATTTTAAAAGTTAAATGTTAAGGACTGGGGAGGGGGCATTTCTGAATGTGTGTCTGATGATTTTATGTCTGACAGTTCTTGGTTTACTGCATGCGACTCAGTGCCATCTGGTGCTGGCAACAGTCAGGGTATGGATGTTAGGCCATTCAGTCTGGAAAAATTTAATTGACGGGCTGATTCAGCTCCCATTAAAGTTAGGGGGGGGGGGAAGCTGTATTGGGCCCTGACAGCATCATAATAAGCCCACATTAGTATTGCTTGCAAATGAGATTTGGTCATCAGAGCATGAATGCTTTTATAGTGCTTTTATGGAGCTTTTTCTAGTACACTTAACATGTACATAGAGATTCCAATGACATTCTAAGTATCTTGACATTGATAATAAAACACACTAAAATAAAATGGTTTAGCCAAACAGAATATCCAGACCAGCTTTTTATTGCCAATTTCTGTCTTCATCTGTAGACGGAAGCAGGGCAATCACTCATTTTGTTTGACTCTCACAATCTATGGCTGAATCTTCGATGACTGACTCACTCATAGTGACATCATTTTCTGGGGTGGCTGTCGTATCTCTTCACTTCTGTCCTCAAACTTCATGCAGTTTCTGCTTGTGCCTTGTTAACACACAGTGAGATGTATTTTGGACAGGTTTTCAAGGCTTGTCCAGCCATTGAGCAAACTGGGATCTGGAACTGATACAGGACATCTGGCAAATCTTTGTTTCAAGCCAGGATTAAAGGTAATTCATGGAATAATAAGGAACACCCATCACTAGACTCCCTATAGGTACATCCTCCCCTAGGCTAAAAAGTTTCATTTCCCCTGAAACTTTGTTTTAGGCTGAACCTCTTCATGGGGACTCATGATTTTGAAGACTGCCTAAAAAAATAAAATTTGAGGACATGAGAAACTGTGTATAGGGGAGGGGTTCCATCCTTGTCTCTGGCATGCTGCTGCATAAAAACTGAGTCAAAATAAAATGGAAGTTAAGGGATGAATTTACTGTTAGTTTCCTTATGGGCAATCAAGTAGCTAAGAGTATTCTCCACTGGATCAGCTCCATGAATATGATGTCTCAGATTATATGAGGTATTTCTGTAACACCACCAATGACAGCAGGTGGCATTTGCTGAAACTGGTGAGTAAATGCTATCCAGGAGGGAGGGACTATAGCTCAGTGGTACAGCATATACTTTGCATAGAGAAGGTCTTAAATTTATTCCCCCAGCATCTTAAATCAAAAGGATCAAGAAGCAGATGGTGTGAAAGATATCTACCTGGAGAACCACTGCATAGCAGAGTAAATAATGCTGACCTTGCAAGACCAGCCATCTGCAGCTTCATTCGTGCTTTCCCAAGAGCAGGGATTTTTAATATATATATGTGTGTGTGTATACATGTCAGTGAACATTTAATTATGTAATCCCTACTAGCAGCCTCAAGTAGTATAGTCATGATACACCTTTTCCACTTAAGGAGAACTTGACCTAGTTGTACCATTATTGCTGGTCTCCAGCCCCAAAAGTCTTCTCTGTTGATTTGGAAGAAAGAACTAAAGCAGTTGGTGATCACCAAGGGAATTCTAAGCCTACCTTGGAAGTGATTATGGATCACAGAAATAAGGACTAATCTCTGTCATTCCAAAGAAGACACACAGTAGAAATATTTTTTTTCTGGGGGGCGGGCGGGAATACATTGTGCAATGTGGGGGCAGGGATAGGAATTTGCCTCCCCTCATGCAGCTGTCATCTATGCCTCTCCTTCCTCCTTTTCTTCCAAGTCAGTGCACTCCGTTTCTGTTAACAGGGTTGCCAACCTTCAGGTGGGGCCTGGAGATCTCCTAGAATTGTAACTGATCTTGAGACTACAAAGATCAATGGCTGGTGGGGTTTTTTATGGGGGGGGGGGGGTGGACTCTATGGCATTATATTCTGCTGAGGTCCCTCCTTTCTCCAAGACTTGCCCTGCCCAAAGTCCACCTTCAGATCTCCAGCAATTTCCTAGCTCTGTGTTGGCGACTCTTCTTATTGACAAATGCAATGCACTATAAGCTGGCTTTTGTTGTTCTCCAGGTTTGGCCATATAGGTTGGTTTCAGAATGTCTTTTAGGATTTTTAGTCTGCAAGATGACATTATTTCAGTTAGCCTTTAACTGAAACCTTTAACTGAAACAGCTGCTATATTAGCTTTATAGGATGCCTACTGAACACCATCTGTAATTAAATGGTAATTAGTACAAAATTGTTAAATTGTTTTAACTGCTTAACTAATATTAAATTAAATTGTTTATTGTGATGTTATTGTATATTGTGAGCTGCCCTGAGCCTGCTTCGGCGGGGAGAACGGGATACAAATCGAATAAATTAAATAAATATTTTAAATTGTTCTGGTGATTAAAAGTCAATTCTCAAATAATCATCAACAGTGTTAGCATTTGGAAACTTTTTGAGGACTATATTTGGATGCTAAACAGTACCTTGGATTCTTTAGTTTTCTGCTTTACTTGCTAATGACTCTAACAGCTGAGTTGACAGCTTAAATAAAGCTGCCTCATGCTTACTCCATTTTATAAATAAAAATTCTTTATTGAAGTTGAGATTAGAATTACACAGACAATAGTCAATATGCGTTAAAACAGTTTATGTACAGTTACAGAGGTATGAAGTATTATTATCTATAAAGTTATGAATAAATGTATTCCTAACAAAGTATTCTTAAGAAATGTATTCTTAACAAAGTCTGACAACATTTAGTTGTCCGTTCAGATTGATCCACCCAAACAACATTTTAAGGATATTCACAACCATTGTTGACTTTTCCTATTAACTCTAGTTAAATGTGCATACTTTATTCTAGTGCCATGGATGATTCTATACACTCAAATGATTCTACAGGCATAACAATTGCTTTTAGAGTTTGGGTTCACCAGAAACTTCCACAGGATGAGGTACTAGGTTCTCTCTTCCCCATTTAACCTCACAACAACCCAATGAGAGAGAGAGTTACCCAATTATCTTCATAGTAGAATGGGGATTTCTAACTGGTCTCCTGCATCCTAGTCTGACAATTTAATCACTACAACAAAATGGCAGTTGAGTGTACAGAGAGGACAGGCATGGTGGACAGAGGTGTGATCCTCCTTCCATATACAAACTTAATTCCAGATCAAATGTGAACAGAGCTAGAGTATTAAGACATTCTGTATTCACTGAACTATAGCTCATTATAACTGAAAAATTCAGATAATCAAGAGAGATATGTACTATCTTTGAAGCATCAGAAGCCAAGCTCTATTAAACTTCCATAATTACTGGCCATTTATTAAGGATGTGTTTCATAATTTTCTGAAAACCACTTTTACCTAAATAGCATAAGAGCACCCAACCAGATTAATAACTGTGTGCATTCCTGCCAAGTTTCTGGTTTAATTAAAACCTTGTCTTATTCATACAACAAATGAAAAGGAAAATCATAAGCTAATGAGTTTTTTAAAAAGCTTCCTAACAAACCTTATGCAAAACAGTGATAAAAGTTCTATTGTATAGATTTCTGAATAATCATATTTTTTTTTCAATTGATGTAGCCCTCCCCCTTGCATTCCGACTAGAGTTCCTTTAGAATTTCAGCTGAAGCTAAATTTTGATACAAACTTGCACTTCTCCAAAAATATCAAAGAGAGAAGTAAAACAAACGAACAAAACAGAATGTTTATAATGTTTTCAAATACAGGATGTTTCATGTATGATTTCCTTTCAGTCCTGTAAGGTACATCAGTTTTATTCTGATATTGTACATAGAAAACTTCCAGAGCAGGGAAAATATTTATACCCCATTTCTTTGTAGGTCTGTTTCTTTTCTTCTTTGCAGGGAGTTTTTCATTGTGAAAGCCCATTCCTAAACAGGAAAACCAGCCATCACCAATTTAGTACCATCCAGTCTGCCACATCAACATTTTTTTATCTCCTTCTCCTATATACTTGAACAGCATCTTAGACCTAAATCTTGTTTAGGTGGTGGTCAGGCAAGATTGAAGAGTTAAAAGTTGAGACAAGTGTCAGAGAGATAGGCAAGGTGACTATAACTGTACCAGGCAGTTCTGCCAGGCTTTTGGTTGAGGACAGTGATGGTTTGCCTACTAGCTGGTACCTTCATTTTCTATCCCCTCCAGAATTTCTGTAAGTCTCCTTCCCCCACACCCCACAGCACAATGCTCTGGCAGTCTGTGTGTCACTCATTTGTTATGAGGGTCAGATCTGACATAAATGAGACCTTGTCAAGCTGGGCCATGTTGGGCCAGGCCGTATGTGTTTCTTTTTTAGATTAGGTAGCAGAGATATAAACTTTATAGAAGAAGAATTACAGATTTATACCCTGCCCTTCTCTCTGAATCAGAGACTCAAAGCAGCTTACAATCTTCTGTATCTTCTCCCCCCACAACAGACACCCTGTGAGGTGGGTGGGGCTGAGAGGGCTCTCACAGCAGCTGTCCTTTCAAGAACAACCTCTGCCAGAGCTATGGCTAACCCAAGGCCGTTCCAGCAGGTGCAAGTGGAGGAGTGGGGAATCAAACCCGGTTCTCCCAGATAAGAGTCCACACACTTAACCACTACATCAAACTGACTCTCATAAAGGACACAGACAAACACAATTAAACCTAAAACATGCTCAAAACATTAACACTTGTTTATCTTAAAGGTGCTTTCTTTGTATTTCTCCCATGGGATCCAGGGAACTGGGTAAAGGAAGCTCTGATTCTTTCCTTCCTTCCCTTGGGGACCAGGAGGGGAAGGAGCCTCAGCCAATAGAAGGAAGAGAAGCTTGGCTCAGTAGCTCTGCTGCACAATTGAGAGAGCCTGACAAAGCAAGTTCTGCCTCCTCCCCTTCCTCCCCAAGGGAGGAGCTTCAGCCAATGGAGAAAATAGAGGTTTTGGTCTATAGCTTCTGTGTGATTGACCAAGCCTTGCAAAGCAAACTGTTATGCAGAAGGAAGCAAGAGTGAGGGAGAAGGAAACAGATGACAGCCAATTGCTTGGGGGCCTGATAGTAGCTCTCCGGGGGCCTGATTCGGCCCTTGGGCCACATGTTTGACATCCCTGTTGTAGAACATCATTGAGGGTTTTGTAAAATGCTTTTAACTTAAGTTATATGGGTTTTAACTTACATATTGTTTCATATTATTGGACGTACTTCGCTCAGAGCCCAGCATCAGCTAAGATGGGGGTGATTAATCAAGCTGAATTAACAACAATAACAATAACAATGACAATGATTATGATGATGATTAGGGTCAAGACAAATTAGAAAAACCTACAAGCTATTTGCCAGGGCAGACGCAAAACAAAGCACATAGTAAAAGTGGGCAAACTCCTCTTTAGTTTCAGAGGGTAGCCAGGTTGGTTTGCAGTAGAACAACTAGATTCAAGTCCACTAGCACTTTAGAGACTATCAAGATTTTTTTGAGGATAAGCTTTTGACAGGCAAGGCTCCCTTTGTCAGATGCCTGACAGTTGGAGTTTGGAAGTTCATCCTTCAGTCATGAAAGTGTTAATGTGTTTATGTATGCATGCTAATATTAGTTATTTAGCTTAGGGACAATTAGATCTTCCACCTTTACTTCACACCAGAGATAAGGTGCCAATATTCCTAATGAAGAGAGCTGTACAATTTCTACTAGCTGATCAAGCTTTATTGGGGTGTTTTGTGTGTTTGGGCACGTACGCAGGAAGCGGGGGAACTGTTCGGAAACTTTATCTCCTTTGTTCTTTCTCACCCACAAGAGGTGTTCTCTCACATACAGACTGCCAGAGCATTGTGCTGTGGGATGTGTGTGTGTGTGGGGGGGGAGACTTACAGAACATGGAAACAGACAACATGGAACTTAGAACTAGTTAGATATGATGATTGTTACTTTGCTTCCAAATGTAACCCTTTTTCTCCTTTATACAGTAAAGTCTTTTTCTTAAATGAATACAAATGTGTGGCTGCCTTTGTTACTCTGCTATTATTTCAACACTGACCAAACTAGCTGAACTAGAGTCTGAACTCCTGTTTAGTATGTTCTGCCTTCCCTGAACCCCTAATGGCTGCCGTGCAGAACTGCACTTGAATTTTTTTTTTTCCGTAAAAAAGGTAATTCATTTTATGATTGCAGCATCTTGCTGGGGCCCTGCAGCTGACCTAAGCCCTGGGAATTTTGTCACCATGCCCTGCCAACCTCAAAATGAGTCCCGGAGTTCCCCAAAATTACAATTGATCCCACCCCTAGAATGCAGAAATCAGTTGCTTTGGAGGAAATGACAGATTTGGTGGGTGGACTCTATGGCATAGAGTGTGAAAAAAGCTGACATCCTAGAGATGGTGAATGCTTCAGCTTTTCCTGTGTCATACCATACTGTTGTCTGTAAAGACAATAAAGGCCCAAGATCAGTTGGGAACTGAGGAAATGCTATTGGCTGGCATCCTATGGGCCTCCATAGTGGATGTTTCTCTTAAAACTGGGCGGGGGAAGGCTGAAGATTTTAAGTTATTTTTCTAACTGGATAGCATCCATTTATGGATAGCACAAATACCTAGGATCAAAGTGTTAATATGATGCTCAGAACACATGCATAAAGAAGTCTGCAAGTGATTTCAGGTGGGAGAAATATCTGCATACACTACATTTCACTTCCTAATTATTGTGCTTAGGGTTGTGGATAACCTTTTTTTTTATGGCATCCATTATTATCTCCTGTAAATGCAAAATAGGGACAAATTAAGAAAGTGATTTATCAGGGACAGGAACCAGAAAATAATGACTGTGCCTAGTCAACAGTGACAGCTGTGTGTTATTATTTTTTTTGTAGGGACAGATTTCAGAAGAGGAATGCTGAAAAAACAGATGGACAAGTGTGGCGTGCTCTAAAAGTAGAGCTTTGGTAGTCAATTATGTGAGTCCTGGCAATCTGAAATGGTACAGCCCAGGCACAGGTTTCCTCCCTCAAAGACAATGCAACTATAAACAGTTCATGACAGAAAATTCCTGATTGGTAGCTTAACCTCTTAGCAACTATGATGTAATCACGAAGCACAATCGCCACCATTTAATTGTGTTGTATAAAGCAGTACCTGTACATCATAGAAAAGGATTAATGGACCGTTGCAAATTAGATGGTGGGACCCAATTTTTTGCAATGTCTAACTGAAACCTGTCATCAACCCCAGACTGTTTTTATTCAGCTGCTGCTGTTTCCTCAGCCTAACATAACACATAGCAGGACATTCCTTTATTTATAATGGTTTCATGTCTCTTGGTCTGGTGGTTTTTATTTATAAACCCAAATATGCCCTTATCCAATATTGATTAAGATCAAGGCAAGGTGACTAAGAAAGGCAATGTTTCTTGAATACTTAAATGCATGCATATTTGTTGATGCGGATGCTATTTTTTTGCTCATGGTTTCAGTTGCCATATTCTATCAATATAATTTCCTCTCTTTTCCTGTCATCCAAAAAAGCTCTATGATGCATAGATCTTGAGCACTGCATAGTTATTATAAATCATTTATTACTCAATATACAAAAGGAGTAAAAAAAATTGCAACTACTAGGGTGGTTTTTTTTTGTGTTTGTGTGTGTGTGGGGGGTGGTATCTAGCAGCAAGGAGAGATGTAACCATCTTGTAGGGATATGAATCGAAGCAGGCTGACAGACATGGTGAAATGTACTATCTTTTGAGGTTAATATACAATGGACACTGCAGGAGAATGTGTGCAATAGTTTCAATCTTGCCTAATGAACAGGAGCAAATTAGTTTTGAGTGAGATAAGCACAAAAACCAACCCCTCATAACTACCAATGAGTGGGCATTTAATCTGGCCAATACAAAAGCTCTTAAAAGTTTGTTGCATGCACCATCAGTGCCAAGAGTTGAGTCCCAAGCCCAATGTAAGAGATTCAATGGCCAGAGGTCTAAGTGAGATGATCCAGAGATTCTTTTATTGCATACCGATATGCAAGGAGGAAAATAGTCTTTATATACCAACAATCTCTCTGAACCAGTTTTCCTCAGCTCTCCTTCACAAAACATAACATATTTATACAATTTTGATAACAAAGCAGGTTTAATTGATTGGTTACAAAGTTCTCACATCTAGTCTTTTGGCTTACCCTATTGGTTCAAAAGAAATCAATTTCTATTCTGGGAGATAGGAGATCACCCAGGATGAGGTAATTCTTTAGGGGTTCCTTTGATCTGTACTCCCCAATTCCTGCCTTCCTGGCATCTTGCATCTAGGGGCAACTCTGTGAATATGGTAGTCCTCTAAGAATGTGCATACAGCCAAGGGGTGTTTGTTCAGGTTCTTTGTCTAGATTTTTGACTTGGTTCCAGAAAATGTGTCAATAAGCAAAATCTCTACTGTGTGGGGGTGTGATGATTCTTTCAGGCTGGAGGGTCTCTCCAGAGGTAGAGAGAAAAGTTCTCTTTTCAAAGGATGCCATCGAAACATGATGGAACATGATGACCTTCACACACTATGTGGCTTCAGCTAGAGGAAAAGCGCTTTGTAATATATAATGTGCTTAGTAGAGAGTTTAATAAGAAATTAAACTTTTCTTTGTTCTCAAGATCACTAAGGCCTGTGGCCCATAGAAAAGTGCTATTTCATATATATTAAGGCGGGTTCTATGACTAGAGTTAGTAGAATATGCTCTATAATTACAATTAGTGCAAATACCCATACCAAACCTTTAATGGCATAACAGTTGCAAATGAGAATACACAGAATATAAAAAAAAAATTAAACATTGGAGATAAAATCAAAAATAAACTGAGATTACAAATGCATTCATACATGGTCAGATTTAAATTTAAGGATGTCAGCCAAAAATTTTGCCACAGCCTCGCTAACCTCCCACTCAGTATCATTCAGTAAATAATGACAGGGTGGCAGAATAAACAGATCTGGGGAGAAGGAAAGCTTGCAAAATAGATCTTTATGGAGATTATGATATATGGAACAATCAAGCAATATATGCTGAATTGAGTTGGGAATATTCGCTCCACAGGAACAGAGTCTATCACATAAAGGGACTCGATATCTCCCTTGTAAAACTTTGGAGGGAAATGCATTTAATCTAGCCAACATAAATGCCCTGTGATGACTTGGAATGGTTAAGTCTAATAGATAATGGGGGATTTTGCCACAAAAAACATTGAGACCTAAGGATGCTGGGTAGCAGATATAAGGGTCTGTTGGGCAAATATGTTTAGCACTCTGTGCATGCTCTAGTGCAAATCTGAATCTATATTCTACAAGCTGGAGAAGTCAACAGGTAAATATAAGCAAGAAGATATTTCAGTGGGGGAATGTAAAACAGAGGAACAAGTGTGATGTGCTATAAAAGTAGAGCTTCAGTCAACAATTAATATTTCACAACTTTTCACCAGAGCAAATGCTGCATGAAAAACTAATTCATAAATAGTGTTTAGAGTTACATTGACAGCCAAAAGTTTCTCATTAACAGTTTCAAACCAGAATCCTCTTTTAAGCATGTCAAATAACCCTTGCTACTCAAGTATACACTGATAAATAGCCTGAATGCCTGCAGCCAAGGGAAGGTTGACCTAATTCAGAACAAAGAGCCACACCAGTTACACACTGGGGAATATTAAACCATCCCCACAAAAATAATGAGAGTAGTTGGTCAATGTTTTTGTTAAACAAAGTAAGCCCTATGGCTACTCCATAAAGAATGACAGGGGCAACTTGTAGATTGAAAACTTGGACAGTAGTGGGAACATAATACCCACCATTTGCAATATCATATACCATATAGTGAATCATATCGCATCATAGGCAAGTATAAGTTAATTCTTTTAAAATTATTTAACTAGTTTGGCTCATTGTTAAGTTAAATTGAGGTTCTTATTCAAGTACAATCCAGAATTATTAACTTCAGGGTCATTTAGAGACCAACCAGAGTTTCAGAGTATAAGAGTCAAAACTCCCTTTGTCAAGCACCAGACTCTACTGCTGTCTGATAAGAGGAACAAGGAGTGGCCATGGCTCAGTGGTAGCATCTGCTTGCTATGCAGAGGGCCCCAAGTTGAATCCCTGGCATCTCCAATTTGACCAAGTTGTTATGAGCCCTGACGAGGAAGAGCTGTAAGGGTTAACAGACCTGGAAGAGTTGCCAGCCAGTTCTTCAGCTGAACAAATAGCAGCTGGCCCGTCAATCACTCTCCAGGCACCAGTGTCAGCTGTTGACAAACTGTATATTGAATTATGTACCAGAGACTTCCCCAATGACAAGATCAAGGTATGCTTCATTGTCAGCCTCTTAAAGGGGCAGGCAGCTAAATGGGCTACACCCTTGCTTATAGCCCCATCATCCCTGCTGACTGACTACCAGGGCTTCCAGGATCATATGGCGGTAACTTTTGCTAACCCCCAGCAAGCAGTCACCGCCAATCGGAAGATCAGGACCCTGAAGCAGGGTAGAGATTTGGTTTCCCAGTACTCCGCTGCCGCCAGTAAAAGACCAGTCCCAAGTCTGAGTGGACTTGGGGCACCTAGCTGGGTCCTCTGAACCCTACATTATTGGCCAGGGCCCGTTTCTCGTACCGGTCACACTCGGCTTGCCAGACAGGTGCTGGCTGTTCGTCTATGCCATGGTCGACTCCGGCGCTGCCCACTGCTTTATCGACATGGCCTTTGTGAAGCAACACCAGATCCCAGTGCAGGACAAAGACACCCCAACCCTGGTCAAATCCATTGATGGGTGCCTCCTCCGCTCTGGTCTGGTGACCCAGGAGACTCACCTGGTCACGCTCCAGATCCAACATCATCATGAGCAAGTACAATTTGATGCTGCTCACATGCCCCACTTTCCCCTCATTCTGGGACTCTACTGGCTCATAACGCACAACCCCCTCATGGACTGGGCACAGGGAAAGCTGAGCTTCCAGGACCCTTGTCCTTACCAGGCCCGGTCGGCCACCCTGGCTGCTGCATCCACAGCAGCTGGTCCTCTACATCCCCCAGCCTACACAGACTTTGACGATGTCTTTGAGGAAAAGGGGGCCGACCAGCTCCCCCCACACCTACCTTATGACTGCGCCATCAATTTGGTACCAGGGGCACCCCTGCCCATGGGGTGGCTCTACCCCATGTCCAAACCGGAGCTAACAGCCCTGTGGGACTTCCTCACCAAAAACCTGGAACGAGGTTTCATCCGGCCATCCATGTCCCCACTGTCTGCCCCTGTTCTCTTTGTCGAGAAGAAGGCGGCAAGCTCTGGCCCTGCAATGACTACCGGGCTCTGAACAAAATCACTGTCCGGGACCACTACCCTTTGCCAGTGATCCCAGAACTACTGAATCGCCTTAAGGGGGCCCAGGTCTATACCAAGCTGGACCTCTGGGCTGCATACAACTTGGTGTGGATCCGCGCAGGAGATGAATGGAAGATGGCATTTGGGACCCGCTAAGGCCAGTACGAGTATCTCGTGATGCCCTTTGGCCTGACCAACACCCCCACTGTCTTCCAAAGGCTGATGAACGACATCTTTCGTGACCTGCTCAACTGCTTTGTAATAATTTATTTAGATGACATTTTAATTTATTCTGAAAGCCCCAGCCAGCACACAGGGCACGTCCGCCAGGTCCTGCAATGCCTGCGCGAGCATGCTCTCTACTCCAAGCTAGAGAAGTGTGCCTTCGACTTAACAGCGGTCGAGTTCCTTGGCCACATTGTCTCACCCCATGGGACTCAAATGGACCTGAACAAAGTCAAAGTCCTGATCTGGCAGACACTGTGGAACCGCAAGGACATACAGCGGTTCCTTGGCTTTTCCAATTATTACCACCAGATCATCCCTGCCTATGCCGACATAACCATGCTTCTGACCCAGCTCCTCTGGCCCAAAGAGCCATTTCACTGGACTCCAGAGGCAGACCATGCCTTCACCACCCTGAAAACCTGCTTCACCACCGAGCCGCTCCTGCATTACCCAGACCCGCAGCTGCTGTTCACAGTAGAGACTGACGTCTCCAGCGTGGCCCTCAGTGCAGTGCTATCCCAGCGGGAGGACCCCTCCCAGCCGCTACAACCTTGCGCATACTACTCGTGGCAGCTGATGCCCACAGAGCGCAACTATACCATCTGGGAGTGGGAACTCTTGGCCATCAAGACCGCCTTCGAGGTTTGGAGGCATCACATTGAAGGGGCCCGCCACCCTGTCCAAGTCCTGACTGACCACCGGAACCTGGAGCATCTACAGACTGCTCGACACCTCACCCAGCATCAGATCCAATGGTCCCTCTTCTTTTCTTGGTTTGACTTCTGGATTACCTACATCCCGCAGAACCAGGACCGGAAAGTGGACACCCTATCTCAAAAACCGGAGTATGCTATGCCTCTAACGGAGGAGACCCCAACTGGGCTCATCCTTGCACCCTCAGTCTTTGCTGCCACTACGACTTGCCCGATCTTGGCTGCAGACATCCAAGCCAGCCAGGCCCAAGACCTCTGGGCTCAGCAACGCCTCTTGGAAGTGCAAGATGGCCCAGCCACTGACCTCTCTACCCGCCAAGGTCTCCTGCACAGTGGGCACCAGACCGAACGCACCAACACCATGCTGGAACAATACCTGAGTTGTTACAACAACTACCAGCAGGATGACTGGGCTCCTTGCTACCCCTGGCCGAGTTTGCCTACAACAACACCGTACATGCATTCACGCAACAGACACCATATGCAGCCACCTATGGGTACCACTCTCACTTCTTCCCCACAGTCCTGCCCCCCCTGCTGCTGATGCATACCTGCAGGAACTCCAGGCTCTCCAGGACTTGCTCTGAGAGCAGCTGCAACAGGCTAAAGAGGCCTACAAGACAGCCGCCAACCGAAAGCGACAGTGGGGCCCCCACTGAAGTCCAGGGACCATGTCTGGCTCTCCACCCATTACCTGCGTCGGCCTGGGTGGTCTCGCAAGCTGGACCCTCACTTCACGGGCCTTACCTGATCACAGACCAAATCAACCTTGTTGCTTTCTGGCTACAGCTGCTGGCCACCCTCCGCATCCACCCAGTCTTCTACCGGTCCCTCCTTGTTCCTGCTACACCATCAGATCCCATCTGACCGCCGCCTCCAGCACCACCGCCTCCTGTCCTGGTCGATGACAAGGAGGAATACAAGGTTCACCAGCTCCTGGACTCCCGAATCCACCGTGGGAACCTCCAGTACCTCATTGACTGGGAAGGCTATGGAACCCGCAGACAACCTACATGCCCCTGACCTCATGCAGCAGTTCCACACAGCCTACCCTGACCGTCCTGGCCTGTCTCTCTGTGTGTGGGGGGTCATGCGGTGGGGATAGTGTCATGAGCCCTGATGAGGAGGAGCTGGAAGGGTTAACAGACCTGGAAGAGTTGCCAGCCAGTTCCTCAGCTGAACAAACAGCAGCTGACCCGTCAATCACTCTCCAGGCACCAGTGTCAGCTGTTGACGACCAATCTCCTCTGAGCTCCCCTCCTCCCATCTCAAAACTTCAAAGAAGGCTCCGGAAAGAACTCTCAGAGTGAAGACATGAGGCATGCCAATGCATCAGATCTTTCAGCCCTGAGTTCTAGCAGAGTCACTGCCACCCTGGGAGCAGACTGATTGAGACTCCCTTATAGCTCCCATCCAGGACATGGTAACCTTGTGGAAGCAACAAGTCTATTCTCTGGCTTGCATCCACGCTCCTTCCTGATTCTGACCTGCTTGATTTCCTTGGCACCCTGATCTTTTGGCTTTTGAACATTGACTTCTGATTCCGATTTGTGATTCTGTATTGGTGACCTGGCTCCTGCTTGACTTCCTGGACTTTGACCTTGGACTGGCTTTGGACTCCTGCCTGCCTGCACCCTGAGAATGTAACACAAGTAGTAGGTGATGTGAAAGACCTCCACCTGAGACCATGGAAGATCATGTCCAGTCTGAGTAGACAATACTGACTTTGATGGACCAATGGTCTGATTCAATGTAAGGCAGCTTCATGTGAGTTTTGACTCTCCAAAGCTTAAACTCAGAAACTCTGATTGGCCTCTGTGGCGGTACTGGACTCAGATCTGTTCTACTGCAAACCAACATAGCTACACTCTGAAACTATCCTCAGGTACATTCAGATTGATACAAAAAGCAAACAGGCATAGATCATGTATCATCCTATCATGGATATATTTCTACACTTAGACAGATCATCAAAACTCTGTTTTTCTCTCCTCTGGTGTAAGAACAGCTGTGAGGATCAGGAGGTCTGTGTTCACCTACTAGTTAACATGCCCAGTTCAAGTTACTCAGACTAATGAAATTTGTATCAGAACTGAAGACAGAGCAGCTTGAAGATATGAGAAGTGTGTGCAGATTTCTTGATCTCCATAGTAGCTTGTATGCAACTTATGTAAATTAAATGGAGGAGGGGGAGGAGAGCATAGTGATGCTCCTGAGGCCTTCATCCCCCTGGGAACACTCATTTTTGGCATGGCTTGTTCCCCACTTGGTACATGTGTACACCATAGTGGGTCTAGGACTGATAGAAAGAACCTGAATCAAACAACTATCAAAAGGGCAGTGAGCATTCTAAGGTGGAAGGCAGGGTTATGCCTCTGTGAATCATGCAAATACTTACACTAAGAGGGATTCAATCAAGAGTAATTTTCCCCAAGGGCCTCAGAGTCTCTTCCCAGATAATGTTATCATAACCAACAACCCAGACATAACCAACAATTGGTGAGACCGATTTCAGTTATTTCTTCCATATCTCAGTGACTGGACAGGAAGATTTCTGGCCTTCTCCAATCATGACAAGTACCTGGCCATAGATACTTACCTATCTAACTTCCAGATGTCCCCAAGGGGTATCTTGTTACCCCAGCCTCTCAGTTGGCCTTTTTCTTTTCTGCTCTTTGGTCCTGTCTTCTTCCCTTGCCTGGTCAATTTTGTCCCCCAGTGTTACTTTGCTGCCACTGAGGACAATCTTTTCTTCTTTTCAGTCTTTTCAACCTTTTCTTCATATGTTTTATTATGTCTTTTGGAAATGTATCTATCACTATGTATTTCCCTTTCTTTGATTCCTCTTTTGCTCTATAAATTTCTTGGCTTAATTTGGTCCCTTTTCCACTTATTAAAAAAAGTCATTTCTGTTTAAAAAGCTTATTCTACCTGGTTCTTTTGAGTGTTGGTCTCAAACTGGATCTTGGTCTCAATGTAAACCAGACTTGATCCAACATATTGAAGTTACCAAAATACATGTGTTTGCTCTGTCCTAGCAGGGGATGCCTTTGTGCATTGTGGGCCCTTCACATGTATGCTGATTTGAGTAACAACAGAGCTTTATTAACCCATATGTTCCCACATTGGTGCTGGATGCATACTAAAACATGTTATTCTCATAATTTTCAGACTGGACCAGTAAGGATCAATATTGAGTATATGAAACAACAAACAGGTTGCACTGTGAATTACTAAGGGACAGCACACATAACATATTTTTCAGCCATAAAAGCAGACCTGGACGTCTTTGAATAACTGCTTGCATGTATGTGTGTGACAAATATTTATGTGTGATCTGATCTTCAGAAATATAATCACAGGCAGACTTTCCCAGTAATTACTGCTGGTCATATCTGAGATCATCTTTTCACACATAAAGTTATGAATCAAAAGTTGCATTTAGCAAAGGATAGGACTATTTGTAGGCTTGAAAAAGGCAGAGTGACCTAGCCCAGTAAGCTTCCATGGTAGTGTGGAAATATGAACATGTGTCTCCTCAGTTCTAGTCTAACACTCTAAACAGTACACCATGCTGCATGGCCAGTGGGGAAGGGGTGAAACCTTGCTGGTATCTGGAGACAATGTTACTCCCTTTCCCCTCTATTTTACAGACCCCCTTGACAAATTAAAAAGGACAGAGATGAAGGGTGTTCCTATTTCTAATCCTGTTTGATTTCAACAGTTGAATCTCTGATAAACCTTTTTCCCCTAGCACAGTGATTTTGTAATTGACATTCCTACTGACCTTGTTGTTATTTGCCATCAAGTCATGGTGACCCTGTAGGGGTTTCAAGGCAAGAGACATCCAGAAGTCACTTGCCACTGCCTGCCTCCTCCTCATAACCCTGATATTCCCAAATACTAGCCTGAGATGAGCTCCTGAGATCTGACAGTATTAGGCTTTCCTGATAGCCTGGTAAGTGCATCCCTACTGTGACTCACTACCATTTGAAGATTCAAAACTTGCATGCCCTTAAATTCTTTGCACCTTTTAAAAAGTGAACCCTTCATCACTAAATGGCCTTCACATGCCGTACGCTTATACATCCAATCTGTTTGGAACAATGACTGTCATCCATGAGTAAAGGGCATATGTGCATGCTGGCTACTTATCTTTTCCACATGATCTGTCCTGCATATGTGAAGGTATCATGAAATTTCCTTGCCACCCTATCTGCATGTTATGGCCTGCTAGCCATTTTTACCATTAAAGGGGAGGATTAAAGATGTTTTGACCTAATACATGCAGGATAATAAGAAACCAGTTTTCATATAAATAGAGCAAAGGATACTTGAGTGAAACAGGGTCTATTTATATCTTGTTTAAGCTGCTGGACAATATCCTGGCAGCTCTGTTGAGAAGTTTAAGGCAACTACTTCAAACCCATTATCCGCCTCTTAGTTCCATGTTTCCATGACAAATGGCTTTCTAATGAGTGTTTACTGTTATTTTTTCCATACTTGTGGGCTGCTTTTTTGCAATCTTCTCTGCAGCATTTATTATAGCGTTTCCTCTGCATTATTAAAGGCATGCTTCTTAATTACTGATGAAAACTGACTGAGCTCCTCTTTATGTATAGGCCATTGTTCATTGGTCTAATAATGAAAGAGCACAATTTTCTATGAATGATGGAACAAGCTATTACTTTAAAAACAAACAAACAAACATACATTAGAACAAACCCTGATTGGATGTGCCATCCTAAGAGCACACTCCTGGAAATAAGATCCATTGAATAGAGTAGGATTCTGAGTAGTCGTGCTGAGGATGGCTCTGTAAAATAACATTAGCCAGAGAGTCCACCTTTTATATTCTCTGGGCCCACTATATTATTCTCGTACAAATTCAGGAGTCAGTGCAATCTGGCCCCCTGACAATAATCTGGCTCCGTAATGATCTGGAGCCAGCTAGCATCTGTCTCCTAATTATTAAGATGTAAAAGTTTTATCACGGATCTGCTTATTGCAAACTCTCCCATTTTACTGCTTCAGACATAGATGGGGGCTCATCAGGAGACTGATACTTCCTGGTTATGTTGCCTCCTGTGAAGCATAAAAGGCACTTCAAGCAGCTGGCAGGTCACCATGCTTGGAACTCAGTGACCATCTTCAAGGCACTTTGCCAACTCTATGGGTGATAGCAGACAGGCATTTTGGGATGGATGGAAAGTGTCCCAAATTGGGACCGCTCAAAAAGAGCCATCCTGATCCTTCACATGCCTTCTACATGGGGCTGCCCTTATGCCGAACACGGAAACTTCAGGTAGTGCAGAACGCGGCGGCCAGGCTGCTGGTGGGACTACCTCGGTGGGAACACGTACAGCCTGGGCTGCGGAACCTGCACTGGCTGCCGGTTGTGTACCGTGTTCGCTATAAGGTGCTGGTTATTACCTTTAAAGCCCTATATGACCGAGAACCTGCCTACCTTAGGGACCGCCTCCCCCCATATGTTCCCCAGAGAGCACTGAGATCTAGCTCTCAAAATCTTTTAAAAATCCCTGGGCCAAGAGAGGCTAGACTGAAGACAACCAGGGAGCAAGCCTTTTCAGTAATGGCCCCTCGATGGTGGAATCAACTTCCAGAGATGGTGCGAGCCCTGCGGAACCTGAATCAGTTCTGCAGGGCTTGCAAAACCTTCCTCTTTCAGCTTGCTTTTAAGACAGAACCTGGCTAAATTGACCTGTAGCCATCTAGCCATCTTATGCATGATTGTGATCTATAGCACTTTATAGCACCTGTTTTATTCATTTTAATTAACTTATGTAACTGAATTGTATTTTAAATTGTTGTTTACATTGTATTTTATCCAAATCATGGTATTCCATGTCTGTGAGCCGCCCTGAGCCCACCTTCGGCGGGGGAGGGCGGGATATAAAAATAAATTTACCTTACCTTACCTTACCACATGCTCCCATACAAGCTGCCCCCATTCCATCCATGGGGCGATATGGGCATGTTCAGACGACTGTTGTGTACTATTCCCGTCACATTTCTCCCCATACATTTTCAGTTGGTTTCACACCACCAAGGTGCCTCATTTGCGCCCTTCTGCTTCTGGACACCAAGAAGGCAACTGGCATGTGGCTCTGATATTTGCTACCGCTTCAGAAGTGGTAGCTTTTTGAGTTGCGCTGCAGAGGCTGGAGGACGGGGTGAGGATGGGACGAGGACGGGCAGCAGATGTTTGTGTGTGGAAGGTTTTTTGGGTTGATTTCAGAGCCATCTCTGAGTTGGCCCAAAGTGCCAGTCTGTAATCATCCTGTATGTAAGGTATAGTCTATATGATGCTGCTGACCACATTCTTGGCTGGTGACATGATGTGTGGCAAGAATAGTGGCTGCAAGCATTGATTGTGACAAGTTATGTCATGAATTGCATTGTGCATTTTTTGTTTTTTAAAAAACCTTTGGAATAAATTATTCCCTCTCTTTCGGTGCTTTGGAAGTTCCATCTCCTATGAGTCATTGCTAATTATCAGAATGGAGTAGTAGAAGTCATTATTCTAGAACCATAGACACACAGACACAGTCTGGTAGGTAGTCTCCAGACTTTCAGGTAACTTTGGAATCAGAACTTTATAGCCAATAAATATTAAACCTGTTTCCCAGACACATAAAGCAAATGTTCTAATTGTCACTGGCCAAAATCACCACAGCACTTTTGAGGTGGATTTCTAAAGTGGCAGGCTAATAACTCAACATGCCAAATGAACAAATATGTCATGTCAAAACATAAACTTATTTTGCGTACCAGAGAAAAGGATCTTTTTTGTTTCAGGGAACTACTGGGGTTTTCCCCCCCAGGAGCTACCAGTCACAAAATGGCAGCTGGGTGGGTAGAGCCAGTCACAAAATTGTGGATTGTAGAAAAATTACAGGGTGTTTTCGCACTCACGTTTTACTGGCGCCACGACCCTCCTGACGCCGGCGAATCTGCATGGATTTCGCAACAGAAGCGCCGGCGCTCCCAGAAGTGCCGGCGCTTTCCGTCGCTAAGCCAGCGCAAATGTTTTCCTGCATCTTTGCGATTTCCGTTTGCGCTGGCTTAGCGACGGAAGTAGCCGGCGCTTCTGGGAGCGCCGGAGCTTCTGGTGCGAAAGCCATGCAGATTCGCCGGCGTCAGGATGGTCGTGGCGCCAGTAAAACGTGAGTGCGAAAACGGCCACAGTGTTTTAGAACAGGTCTACAAGGCTCAGATGAGGAAACCTTTACTCTGCTGTTTTCCCAAAGCTTCCCCACCCCCAGTAACTTGCCTGCCAGAAGAAAATGTGCTCTCACCTCCATGTTTTCCCTGGAAGTGGCAAACAGCAGCTTTGATGCAGGGAGGAAGATATAATGTCATGATGATGATGATGATGATGATTATCCAGAGCAAGAATATATATGTGTGCACATGGGAAGAGAGAGGTGAATGGGGACGGGTGCTCAGCAAAGGTGCATGTGTATGCATGTGATTCCTTTACACAAAAGAGGAAGAGGACAAAAGAGAAGGGGAAGAAAGCTATTTTTAATTGCTTGAAATGTGACTGGACACTAGGGATGGGCAAATTTTTTACCTTTTTTTTTAGTTTGGGCCTATTGGACCTGAAAAAAAATTGGGATTCCTGAAAAATCCCAGATCCAAATACTGTTATGGTATCTGAATGTGGGATTATTCAAAAATCCCCACTTTTTTTCAGGTCCAATAAACCTGAACAAAAAAATACCAGCCTGATTCTGGGACTGGTTTGGCTTCTCCTGCAGCCTGGTTTTAACTCAGCTGCAGGAGAAGGCAATGCAGACCTGTGCTAGTGGGGAACAATCAGCTCCCCACAAGTGTAGTCAATCCTGGCTGGGCCACCGTCTCCTGCCACCTGGTTTAAACCAGGCAGCACAAGAAGGCAGCACAGAGCTGCACCTGCAGGTAGTGATGGGCTCCCCAGAGGCACAGTGATTCCAGCTGGGCTGCCTTCTCCTGCTGCCCAATTTATACTGAGTGGCGGGAGAAAGCAGCATGGAGTTGCACCTGTAAGGAGTGATAGGCTTCCCATGGGCACAGCTGCACCAATGGGGAGCTCTCAACTTCCCACCAACCCTGCTAATCTTGGGCTGGCTTCTCTTGCAGCTTGGTTTAAAGAGGGCTACAAAAGAAGCCAACTACAGTCAAGGTGGCAGGGAGGTCTCAGCTCCCCCCCACCCCCGCCCAGTTTAAAGGGATTGCATAAACCTGCCCTGAGAGGCAGAAGCAATCTGCTTTTCAGATCTACCAGAAATTCCTGATTTTGTTTTGTTTTCCCAAGAAAACCCAGATACATTTGGGAAGCCAAAATATACCCCAAAGTCCCAATAAGATATTTTTGTGTAATTTTTTTGGCTCGGGTAGATCTGAATGCATGCCTCTCTGGGTGACTCCAAGGTTGAAGATTGACTGGTCATTTCCGCCCACTGCAGGTGTATTCAAGCTCTCAGGATTTTGATTTCAGAGTTCTTGTGCAACACCAAAACTCAAATCACTAACTGATTTCTTTCATTTTCCCCATGTGTGTCTTAAACATTAAAGTAAGGAAATTACTGTTTAAACAAAAGAATTGTTAACTGTCACATCCATCCCCATATTGAGTGAAGTGTGTGTGTGTGTGTGTAAAATTTGCTTTGGAAGCACAAACCTTTTAAACAGTATTCCCAGTCCTGTGTTAGGACCATCATGTTTTTGATTTATAGCTTGTGTACTGTTCCCATGCATCATAGAAAAACTGCTGTTAGCTGGTGGCTCTCTACAGTCCCTTGCAAAATAATTCCTTTTGTTGCAATTAAGGCGGTGCTTTTCTCCTTTTCTCTGGGTTGGATTTGCTCTTTCCAGTTCTTTTTAGGAACGTAACTCAAATCATTTGGTTCTAATAAGCAGTTTCGAGCATTCCTCCCACAATTCTTTTTCTTTCTGACTTAAAGTTTTCTGCCTCTTTCTTTTGGTTTTGACTCTGAACACTCACAAACGCAAAAAAAAAAAAAATCTTCTCCCAAAGTCCCAAGCATAAAATTTGCCTTTTGTTTATCGGTTGGATTAAAGCCACAAATTCCTAGATTTTCAAACACTTGCCTCAATTCAAATGTATATTTTTCACAATTTCCCATTATGTAACCTTATTTTGCAGTTTTCTTATCAATACTCCTTGTGATGTAATATTAGTAAACCCAAAAGACTCTTCTGGGCTCTTAAGAATTGTTGTCTGAGAATTTTCAAACATGAAAGTCTCACTGTCATCAAATGATCCCATAATAATATCCTTGGTCATCACATTTTTTAAAAAAAATCCAAGAGTCCATTTCTTTGCCTTTCTCTTTTGGCTCTCTTCTTCTAGGATTCCAGCAGCTCCTTTCACATCAAGGAATACATGAAATCTTTTAAGCCATCTTCTATAGTTCTCAGCAGTAAATTTTGGGATCCCCAAATATCTGCTTGATTCAGCCACTGCTATCACAGCAACATGGAGAAGAACAATGGAGAATTTTTAAAAGTTAAAAAAACAACAAGGGGATCGGCTAATCAAAGACTTTTAATCCTTTTTTAAACATTCAGCTTAATCTAAACCTCTGATAGACTCTAGGCCTATAAAATGAAAGAGAAGGCAAGCATCAACCAAAAAGGCTCAACATCTAACTGATGAGAGGGTGCCAAGTGTACCAGAACAGAGAATTATCTTAAACCTTTCCCTCCCAGATCCTCTTGCATGCAGAGTTACAATATCCAACTCCCAGAGCCAACTGCACTAGATATCCTGAACTGAACAAACTGCCACCCCCCCCCCCACACACACACACCGCTTTGGTCTTTTTTTTTTTTTACGGTTAATATTTGGCTCATGTATATAACAAAAATGTAAGACGTACGTATCCTGTACACAATCTGGAATGTTATGAAATCAACACAAATATGATTTAGTAGTATCCTCCACTGAGGAGATGTACTTCCTTCAGATGTCGAGAAATCACCTCAACCTGCTCTTTAATTTTGTGACACAATTTTAATAATAGGTTTGCTCTGGCAGCTTCCCCTTTAGCAATAACATGATTTATGACATTTAATAGACAAGCGAGAGTGATGCTTCTTCTTCAGTCAAAGCATACAAGAAATACATTAGTGCTACATGATTAATAGGAGGTCGGCTGAGTTTTTTTTATATGGGGAAATGTGCTTGCTTTACATTTAACCAAAATGAAATGTGTATTTTGTTTACTAATGGACATCCTCTCCCCACAGCCACCCTGTCAGAAAAGCTACAGTGGATATCAAGTGTGGTTTATAATTTCCCTGACAGCTCTACTGATGTGCTTGTTATATTAAAAGTCCACCCAAAAGTAGTGTGTCCTGGGGAACTTTTGAGATTCCTCACAAGTCCATTAAGTCAGGGCTTTTCAACAACACAATGCAATCAAGATATGTGATAGTTTGTTGGGACAAATCACCAAATTGAAGAGACCTTTCTCACACATAGCTGAGGTAGATCAAGATGGGTAGCCATGTTAGTCTGTCTGTAGCAGCAGAAAAGAGTGAGAATCCACTAGTGTCTTAAAGCAGGGGTGTCAAACTCATTTGTTATGAGGGCCTTATCTGGCATAAATGAGACCTTGTTGGGCCGGGCTGTCAGGTTGGGCCAAGCTATGTCGGGATGGGCCATGTGTGTGTCTATTTAAGATTAGGTAGCAGAGATATAAACTTTATAAGGACACAAACACAATTAAATATATATATATATATTTTAAATTTAAAACATGCTTAAAATGTTAGCACTCGTTTAAGGTGCTTTTCTTTGTATTTCTCCCATGGGATCCAGGGAACTGGACAAAGGAAGCTGTGGCTCTTTCCTTCCTTCTCCAGGGAACTGGGGGGAGGAGCCTCAGCCAATAGAAGGAAGAGAGGCTTGGCTTAGTAGCTCTGCTGTGCAATTGAGCAAGACTTGCAAAGCAGGCTGTTATGCAGAAGGAAGCAAGAGATAGAGAGAAGGAAGCAGATGACAGCCAGTTGCTCGGGGGCCTGATAGGAGCCCTCCAGGGGCCCGATTTGGCCTCTGGAATGCAAGTTTGACACCCCTCTCTTAAAAACTAACAAAATTTGTGGCAGGATATGAGCTTTCATGAGTGACTCACGAAAGCTTGCACCCTACCAGTTAGTCTTTGAGGTGCTACTGGATTCTTGCTCTTTTCTACAGCTAATGTATTTTGGGAACTACATGTGCACCCAAGTCCTGTTGAACTTATTGGATGTGTTTTTCAAATGTGTGTATGCAGATGTGTAAGCCCACATAGAGCCACCAGAATTTAATAAGGTTGCCAGCCTGCAGTTGGGGCCTGGAGATCTTCCACTTTTACAACTGATCTCCAGCTGGTAGAGATCAGCTCCCCTGGAAATAATGGCTGTTTTGAAGGGTAGATACTATGGCATTGTACCATTCTGAGGTTGTTTCCCTCCTCAGATCCCACCCTCTCCTGGATCTACCCCTAAAGTCTCCAGGTATTTTCCAAATGAGACCTGGCAACCCTACCTGTGACAAATGGTCAGAGTAGTTGGTTGTAAAGTGAATGTTTGAAGATTCAGCCATATCTCTCCTTTATTTATTCAATTTATGTAAAATAAGCAACAGCACTTCCATGCTACTAATATTTTAAAGAATATCATTAAAAACACACATTTTGTTAAAATAGTGAACCAAGCAGGGCTGTCTTAACGCATGGGCCTGATGGGCACTTGCCCGTGAGCCCCACGAGCATAGGGACCCCATACTAATCTGTGTATGATGTAGTACTAATAACCATTTATATTTTTATTCCTGTGAGTAGTTGTCATAAGGGTCCAGTACACTGCTTTGTCCAGGGCCCATAATGCTGTTAAGATGACCCTGGAACCAACTGGAAACTGAAAAGTTGATTACTTTCTCCCTTCCCTTGCACTGCCATAAGGTAAACTGAATCTGCACAATGTGACAGTTTGCATTTTATGGCACCTGATATTTGTCTTGTACACTGCCTAGTGTACAAGCTAAGGGTGGACATTTCTAGGGTGTTGAATCTAAAGCAGAAATCTGGGTGAGGTTTGTATAAAGACCACAAGCAACAGAGGGACTATGAAAATAAAAACACACTTCTTGCACATAACCCTCTTGAGTTTATGGAAGTGAAGCTGGAAAATTGATATCTAGATGAATATCTAGTCAATCACAGACATATTCAACAATTCAAAATGAAATATAGGCTTAATACCTGCTTTTATCTGACAGATAATGTACTAAAGTGTCAGAAAGGGAAAGTATGCAATCTAAAATCTGTGGCATCACTTGCATACATCTAGCTAATTAGGGCACACCTACAAATGCCACATGAGGAAACACAATGTGTGAGCTCAGACACAGAGACTGATCCAGGCAGCCTGTGAACCTCTGGGGTGCCAGACGTCCAGCTTGGGTCACTCAGAGTGTGCACTAGCAGTGGCAGGGTCTGAAGGACACATAGGTCAACAACAGCTCAGGAGGACTCTTGAGATTTTACCAGCTCCTGTGTAGTTTGATTTGGGAAGTGGGGAGGGGGGAAATAGCAGATGGAAATACTTATGGCCATGCTGTGGAAAACTTCACCTATGGATTTTGGAAGATTGGAAGCTGTGATCACACACACTAAATAATGGGCTTTCAATCCACTTTCAATGCACTTTCCAACTGGATTTTCCCAGCTCACATAGTAAAATCCAGTTGGAAAGTACATTGAAAGTGGATTAAAAGTGCATTATTTAGTGTATGCAATCACAGTCAGAGTCGCAGAAACAGTTTGGGACCCACCACAATTAGATGGCCATATAAAGATAAAGGTAGCCCCCTGTGCAAGCACCAGTTGTTTCCGACTCTGGGGTAATGTTGCTTTCACAACATTTTCACAGCAGACTTTCTATGGGGTGGATTGCTATTGCCTTCCTCAGTCATCCACACTTTCCCCCCAGCAAGCTGGGTACTCATTTTACTGACCTCGGAAGGATGGAAGGCTGAGTCAGCTTTGAGCTGGCTACCTGAACCCAGCTTCTGCCGGGATCGAACTCAGGTTGTGAGCAGAGAGCTCAGACTGCAGCTTTACCACTCTGTGCCACGGGGCTACAGATGGCTACATACACTTGCAATATTTTAAGTATTTCAGATACCATTTAACAGAGGACACCATAGCTATTTTCCCAGTCTGCATTTGTGATGCTACTGTGGTTCAACCCCCCCACCTCTTCACTAAATATTTTGAGGCAAGTGGTATCTACATTTAGCCTTAGAAAGAAAAGAATCCCCTGCCATGTTGTTTCTGCATCACTAAGTATTTTTAATAAAGATTTCTTCCTCCTGTTAGGGACCACCTAGCTTATATGTTAATCTCAGAAAAACATATTTAGCATGTTAATGTGATCATCTCTCCTTCAGGAAAAAAATAAAAAGAAGGGGACAAGAGTCTATTTTAACCAAATGGCATTCTGGGCAGAGTTGTTTTTCAGTGCTGTTTTACTTAGCACAAACTGATAATGGATTCTATTGAAATAAAGCAGGAACACTGAGAGAATGTTTAATCCTAATGACATCGATGGTATGGTAATATCTCCACAATTGTGTTTCCTCACAGAGATGGATAATGTTATTTTTTCCTTCTGTAATGGAAAGTGCAGAAAGATAAAAGAAAACAAGCATTAAAAAACCCTACACCTCATATACCCCTATTTCATTGCAGGAAGTGATGAATTGAATTCTATTTAAAATACAGATCATTCTCTTCATAGCTCTTGCAGAAGGAATGACCATGTTTTCTGGTGTATTGACAAGGCAAGGTAATCCTAGGAGATTATATTTTAGTAAATCATTAATCACATAGCACAATAGCTTAAACTATGTGGTAAACAGAGGAGATGAACCAAACAACCCAAATCTGTCATTACTTCGCTGCCTTTGGAAGCCAAAGGTGTTTTTTTTTCCCCCTTTCCTTTTGTTTTGTTTTGCTTGGGTCCCAGAAGAGATTAATGTTGGGTGGGATATTTATTGCAAAGCCATGACAGGAGAGACTGATAACATGTATATACATTTAGGTAGCTCAATATATTTTGAGGGTCCCCCCCCCCTCATTTGCTCACTCTCTCTGTCCCTTGATTGTAAAGGCAAAAAGATATACAATTGCACCTCAAATTTATAGCAAGAGTATTCCTAAACACTAAACTGCAAAATGTTTAAAGAACAGTGCACATCACGGAAGAAGTCTAAAAATCAAACAGGTTGGTTCATATTCTGAATTTAAGCAACAGAGACTGGAGATTCTGAGAAGAAACGGGTTGCTATAAAGTTTATTCTCTGTAATAGATAGAATTAAACAGAAGTTCAGTGAATTATTATTATTATTGTTGTTGTTATTTCAATTTAATGAATCACCCCATACTCTGGGAGATTTACAACAATGGACAAAATACAATAATATAAACCAATAAAATCAATTTACTAAAATAAATTATAAACCTTGATGATGTCCTATTAACATTCTTCTGTTCCAGATTTCCAGACACTGCATCAGGGGGAACTCCATAGAGGCAGAGGAAGGGGGTGCCAGCTCAGCAACCATCACTATCCTAATCAAAAGTCTGGTGGAACATCTCTGCTTTACATGCCCTGAGGAACTGTAAAAGATCTCACACGACCTTGATCTTCTCTGGCAGAGAGTTCCACCAGGTTGGGGCCAGGACTGAAAAAGTCCTGGCCCTTGTCGAGGACAGACGGACCTCGTTGGAGACAGGGATCATTAACAAATTATGACCGGTAGAGTGAATGCTCTTCCTGGGACATAGCAGATTACCAGAATCTGTTCTTACATTAGTTTTCATGAGTCAGAACTCACTTCATTAGATGCAGAAGGATCTGGGAGCTGTTGCAAAATATGTCTGGAATGGAATTGTGTGTCTTTAACTTTACATTTCTCAGGGACAGAGAAAATAAATGAGAAAAACATAGTGGGACTTGGGGAAAGCCAGAAGGCCAGAGGCTGATCTTGCCGTGGTCCATCCCCATTTGCAATCAGCAGCTTCCCCTTTTGCGAGAATAATAATAATAATAATAAAATATTTATTTATACCCCACCCTTCCCGCTGAGGCAGGCTCAGGGTGGCTTACAAGGTATGGCAAAAGCCATGTTGAACAATAAAACAGTTATATAGTTCAATACAATTTACCATTAAATTTTTACATAATCTAAAACAGTCTAAAATCAGTCTAAAATAGTCTCATCTCATTGCTATCTCAGTTATATTAATGTTAGTGATGGCGTGATGTTTATTTCAAGCTCCATCTTGAAAGGCTAGCCAGAAGAGGGCGGTTTTGCATGCCCTACGGAATTGGCTAAGGTCCCGTAGGGCCCGCACCTCTTCCAGCAGCTGGTTCCACCATTGGGGTGCTTTTAATAATAATAATAATAAATTTATTCTTATATCCTGCCCTCCCCCGCCCAAGCGGGGAAGGCCTGTTCTCTAGTTGTTTTTCGTTTGGCCTCCTTTGGCCCAGGTACTTCCAGAAGGTTTTGTGAGCTGGATCGTAGTGCTCTCTGGTATCAGCCTATTGTAATGGAATTGGGATATGGCCCTTGTCAGTGAAGTTTGTGTATTAGGGAATGAACTGAAGAGGCTGGAGGAAAGGATAAAGAGAGAGGAGCAAGAGATCAAATGAAAGTGAAAGAGAAGCAAATGCTCCAAGGACTATATATGCATACATTTTTATAAATAAATAATATAAAAATGACTATCTTGACACATTTTTTTTTCCTCCAAGAGATTCGGAGGGTTGTAGAGAACCATCTACTGAAGTGGGACCTTGGAGAACTTCTGTCTTGTTCAACAGAGCAGTGGTTCCATTATTCCTTTCCTACTTGACTAAGAAAATGGCAGTATGGCTGATCAAAATAGTATAGCAATATTGCTTACCATAACAGCAACCTGAGATATTTTTCATCTAATTGAAGTGTTTTGAGATTAATGTTAGGCTCTGAAAAAAAGGACCTGAATCTTGAGTTGAAACAGTTGTTCACAGAGCCAACCAGAAGGGTAGTGATCTTGGACTTGGTTCTGAGCAAGTCTCAAGATGTGGTAAGAGATGTAGTGGTTGTTAAACCAAATGAAATAGTGACCCCCTCCCTTACTCTTTACTGACAGAGACCAAGGCATGAAGGTTAGCAATGCTTCTATCATTTCAGAAGAAGAAATTTAACAAAAATGAGGGGAATTGTAAAAAGAAAAAGCTGAAGGGGGAACACAAGAGAGTCAAATACCTAGAAGATGCTTGGAAGCTATTTAAAACCACACTAATTGAAGCCCAAATACAATGCATTCCACAGGTTAGGAAAGGCAATGCCAATTCTAAAAGAAGGCCTGTTAACAATGCAAGTCAAGAAAGCTATAAAAAGTGGAGGTCTTCCTCAATTCATTGAACAGAAGGGACCATAGGAACTGGCAAAAGAAATCTAAGTCAATAATTAGGCATGCAAAAACAGATTTTAATGAGCAGATTGCTAAAAGCATCAAGACAAACAATAAAGAAGAGAAAAGAGAAGAGATTGGATTGGATTTATACCCCATCCTTCACTTGGAGTCTCAGAGCAGCTTACAATCGCCTTCGCTTCCTTTCCCCACAACAGACACCCTCTGTGAGGTTGGTAGAGCTGAGGGAGTTCTGACAGAAACTGCTCTTGAGAGGAACAGCTCTGCAAGAACTTATGACTGACACAAAGTCATACAGTATCTGCATGTGGAGGAGTAGGGAATCAAACCCAGTTCCCCCAGATTAGAGTCCGCACACTTAACAGCTACACCACACTGACTCTAATTTAAACATTTTAAAATTAATTCACTAAATATTTTATATATATATATATATATATATATATATATATATATATATATATATATATATATATATATATATATATATATATATACATATACATATATATATATATATATATATATATATATATATATATATATATATATATATATATATATATATATATATATATATATATATATATATATATATCCTGAGCAGGAAACCAGCCTGGGAAGCAGTGCAGTCCTTGGATGACAAAGGAATATGGAAAGATGGCAGAAAAGCTCGATGATTTCTTTTCTTCTGTGTTATGTGGAAAGTGTGGGGTGTGTACCCATGCCATAGTCCCTGTTTTCAGGAAGGGAGTCTGAAGAACTGAGCCAAATTGAGGTGACTAGAGAAGAAGTTATAGACTTATAGGGCAAATGATAACCTGATTTCTCCAAGTCCTGATAACATGCACTCAAGAGTTCTTGAGGAACTCAGATGTGAGATCGTTGATCTACTAACCCATATATGTAGGAAAGGAAAGGAAAGGTCCCCTGTGCAAGCACCAGTCTTTTCTGACTCTGGGGTGATGTTACATCATGATGTTTTCATGGCAGACTTTTTACGGGGTGGTTTGCCATTGCCTTCCCCAGTCATCTACACTTCCCTCCCCCCCCCCCCCAGCAAGCTTAGCAGCTACACCAGCCTTGAGTACAGGAAGAGGACAATCTTTCTGGTGCTCCAGCCCTGAGCCATTTAGGGCCCTAAAAGTAACTCAACAGTGTAAGCTATCTGTGATTTCCTTCTTCTGAGATGGAAGGCCGAGTCAACCTTGAGCTGGCTACCTGAATTCAGCTTCCGCTGAAATCAAACTCAGGTCATGAGCAGAGAGTTCAGACCACAGTACTGCAGCTTTACCACCCTGCACCATGAGGCTGCTATCACTGACCTATCACTAAATTCAGCTGCTGTACCAGAAAGCTGAAAAGTAGCAAATGTTACACCAATTTAGTAAAAGGGAATCAGAGGGGAACCAGGAAACTTCAGGCCAGTCAGCATAACATCTGTCCCAGGCAAAGTAGTAGAAACTGTAATCAAAGACAGAAGAACAAAGCTTGTTGTGTTCTACAAAGTCCTGCCTCACCAACCTTTGGGAGTTCTTTGAGAAAGTGAACAAACATGTAGACAACAGTAACCTGGTAGATATTATATACCTGGACTTTTAAAAAGGCTTTTAACGAGATACCTCACCAGTGATGAGATAAGAGGATGAGTTCTCTTATGGATTAAAAAGTGGTTAAATGACAGGAAGCAAAGAATAGGAACAAATTGACAGTTCTCACAATGGAGTAGACTGCCCTTCAGTCTCGGAGCACCTCCAAAAGCACACTGTGCACGTGCTGCTTGCCCGCAGTCCCCGCTTAGCCTTCTTGGGCAGGTCTTTGGTGGGCTCCGAGGAGTGCACAGGCCACCACCCCACCCTCACCTTCCTGTGTCTGCTCAAGGTGGGGGTGGGGCCTAGGGCACTAGGCACTCCGGTGCCAGCCTTGAGTACAGGAGGAGGACAATCTTTCTGGTGCTCCAACCCCGAGCCATTTAGGGCCCTAAAAGTAACTTCAACAGTGTAAGCTATCTGCGATTCCCTTCTTCTGAGAATCTTAAAATGAAAAGGCAATTTCATCTATCACCAAGCGTATGTGCTCTCTGCGATCACAGCTTGTGACAGCTCTACCCATACTATACATATGCTTACAAAGATGTGCTTGTCACATTCGCACTTGATATTGTTAGGTATACTTTCAAAACATCTTAAGTGTACATCTGAAAAATGTAATGTAAGTGGCCATGAAGGATAGGATTGTTATTAGCATGGGAGCAAGTGATGAGCTGTTAATACAAATAGGTTTCATTCTTCTGATTTTTTTTTTTTTTTGCTTTTCTAATAAAATCAAAACACACTTTTCAAAACTAAAAAAAAAAGGAATCAAAGTTCATGAAGAAAATAAAGTGCCTGCAACATCTGGCCATTTTATTTTATTTTTATTTTTCTTCTTCTTCTTCGAATTTAAGTTGTTGTTTCTAAGGTATGTATAATTTATTGTAACAGCAGTGGAAGAAAAACAGCTGAAATGCAGTTTTGCAATTAGGAAAACAATGCAATGCTGAGAACTCCGCAGAGCTATTTATGGCTGTGCTCAAAGACAAAAGGAAAGAAAAACCCATCTGATCTCAGAAGAAGCAGGGTTGCAAAAGTAAAAAAAAAGAAGCTAAGCATAATTTGGACAGAATGATGTAGGCAAATGTCAAAACGGCAGCTTTTCCCATGTTATCTATTTTATTCCTGACAAACCAACTCTCTGTGCAGTTGGTTGCAGAACTAGGGAGGGGGAGGTGTTTCTGTTTATTTTAAAATGTTTCCCCCTTTAAATAGGGAGAAACATTTTAAAAATATTTGTGCTGTTCCTCCACTATCACTGGATATGAGCCTGACTAGAGGAAGGTAAGCAATCCAAAGCAGCAGCTTTAGCGCCCCTGACCCATGCTTTTTAAAATAAAAAGTGACCCACTGGATTCCCTGCTTTCTTTATATGCGATCAAGAGATTGTCAGTCTTCTTTTTCCCTTGTTGGCACTAGCAGCAGATGAAAGTACAGTTCTATATTTGCTTATAAAGGAAATCAAAGGCATTGCAAAATCTGAGATCCATCTTTATCAATGATCTCTAATGTCATGTCAATTTTTAAAATTCTTTTTCTTTCTCCCTTAAAAAATAGAAAAAAGAACAAGGATAAAAGCTTAAAATCCAGCCACTAAATAAGATTTTTTTAAAAAGAAGGAGGGGAGAGATATACAAAAAGCAAAGATAAGAATGTAACAGTGGTGGTGGATCACCACATAAGTGGTTTCCAAACAACCAAACATGGTTTCTATAAATGTTTCCAAACGTCCAAATGCGCAATTGCCAGCTATATGCCATACATTCAAATACTGATAGAGTTTTAAGGTCCTCCATCTATTGATTTACTGCCGATGGGCGTTTATCTTTTAAATGTTGTAACAGAAGTCTTCTAAGGGCATAGAGAGTCTGTAATTGTTGACCATCAATTGGCCTCTAAGAGATAAGGAAATGGTTTAAAAGTACATACGCATCCTCAAAAAACAATGAACATTCTAATACAAAATTGATATGAGCAGGACTTTTTCTATAGCAGGAACTCCTTTGCATATTAGGCCACACTCCTCTTATGTAGCCAATTCTTTAAGAGCTTACAAGGCTCTTATTACAGGGCCTACTGTAAGTTCTTGGAGCATTGACTATATCAGTTGTGCGTGGCCTAATATGCAAAGGAGTTCCTGCTTCAAAAAACCCCCTGGATATGAGTAATAACTTCTCAGAAGAACCAAATAACTAGACTGCCACAAAGCATTTATCTTGTCCATTTGGGGTCTGGTAAGTCTGTTTTCTGTCTCAATCTTGGTCTCTATCCCTATCTGTTATTTGTTGTAGTGTATATGCATTCAGATGGAGTGACATATTCTGTTATTGGTTTCTTATCCCATTTTACCTCCAAGATGGCGGCGGCGGTAGAAGCCTAGAAGTTAGGGCTCCCGCCGTTACTAAACGCAACTAAACTCAACTTAACAACTACACGACTGTACTGTACTGTACTGAGACATCTGTACTGAGACCGCTAAGTGACACAGCGATACAGCAGCAGAAGCAATAACAACTAAGGGGTAAACATCAGAGTAAACGCCGAACCCACCTGCAAACAAAGGCCGAAAACGGGCCTGGTGCTGAGGCGGAGAGGAGAGCGATCGCGAGTTGCCGTGCAAGAGAGTTGGGAGGAACAGCGGAGGAGTCGAATCACGAACTACAAGGGCGTGGAGGCAGAGGACTGCGGGAAGTACGGAGCTGTAGGGCTGCAAGGCGCGGAGGCAGGAGCCAGAACAACTCGGCAAGAACGCCGAAGGCGAGCCGTGGGCGGCGGCCAGGAGGTTGAGACGAGCGGAGACGGGGAAGCGGCTGCGGCATTGTGTGGAGGAGCAGCGCAAATAGTGAGCGGGCAATAGACCATCCTGGGGGTGTCTTCGGACCCCCGCCCCTCACCCCTCCCCACCTCCTCGCCCCCCCCTCCGCCCCCCCCTTTTTCACCTTCTCTCTCCGCCGCCGTGCGTGTGCACTGTACTCCGTGCTCCGTGCCTCTGATTCCTCTGCCCTCGCCACCCTCGCCTCCACTTTACTTCCTACCACCTTTTCCATCCACGGACGCTATCTAGAGGGGCTGACCTAACGGCCTGGATACTCCCCGACAGAGAAGCCCTGTGCGGGGCTCAGGGGAGCCCAGGAGTGTGTCAAGCCACAAGGGACTGGGAAAGAGGAAAGAAGAATGTGTTTACACACCAATTGCACTGGCACTTGCACTTTACCAGCACCCAAGACTAACCTATGACTTTAACATCTGCACCCCATTGACAATATATACTACCACCCTCTACTGATTATTTGGACTTATAAACCAGGGACCAACTGACTGCTGACCGCTAATGAATTTCACTAAAACTGTTATTAATTAATTTATTTGATTTTAGTCAATTAATTAATGATTGATTATGTATAATATATTTATATATTAATTTATATATATCTATATTTACAAATTTTAGCACAGTAACTAGGAATGGTGGGAGGAAGTATTTATTTATTTATTAACTGTGCTGGAATCGATTGAATTTATAATTTCTTATTAATTGATCAGAAGGGGAGATTGGATTGGGTTATTAAATTAATTAAATTAAGATGTAATTAGTGAGTTAGCAGCCAAGAATAGGAGGAGTTGGTGGGGGGGGGGATAAGTTAAATAACAGGTAGGGATAGATTAGGAGATCAATCGTAAGAGGACATACTGTGAGCTATCCAGACAAGTGCGGATGTCTGCCCAAGGGATTCCAGTGCTCCTGGGGAGGGGAAGATATGACGGTGGGAATAGACAGTTACACAAGAGAAGGAGACAGAGACAAAACGGTGCTCGGCCACCTTCTAGTCTACTTCCCATCCCAACGGTGGTAGGTAGTGGGACCAAGAGGAAATGCCCGTCTCCGTCACTGGTGTTATGCAACGCCAGGTCTATCAACAACAAGACCTCGACCCTCAAGGAGTTTTTACTCCAACAGGATGTGGACCTGGCTTGCGTGACCGAGACCTGGGTGCGGGACGGAGAGACAGTAGCTCTCTCCCAGATGACCCCCCTAGGCTACTCGGTCTTTCACCAGTCACGGAATAACGGGCGGGGGGAGGGGTAGCGTTGTTCATACGGGAGGATTACACCTTTCGGGCTCTCCCGGCTCCAAGGATCGATGGCATTGAATGTGCCGGCCTGACGTGGGATGTTGGAGAGGGGTTGGCGATCTGGCTGGTGTACCGTACGCCCAACGCACCAGCCAGCGCCTTACCATCACTATTGGAGGCAGTGGCGGGCTGGGCATTGGAGTTCCCGGGGCTTATGGTCCTGGGTGACTTCAATGTCCATGCCGATGACACGGCCTCCACTCAGGCGATGGACCTAGTGTCTTCCATGGCGACACTGGGGCTCTCTCAATTTGTCACAACTCCCACGCATCAGGCCGGGCACACATTAGACCTGATCTTTGCATCCGGGATTTTGGTGAACGATATCGCGGCTGAAGCGGTTCCATGGTCGGACCACCTAGCCCTTAAGGCCCGTATGGAGACGTTGCCCCAACCCTGTATGGGCGGAGAGCCTATTTTGGCTCGCCCCCGGGGCTTGATGGACCCGGAACGGTTCCAAACAGCCCTGAGGGATCCCTGGCCCACTGGCAATTCTCTCGATGACCTGGTGGAAGTCTGGCAGGGCCAGCTATCCAGGGCTATCGATGAAATTGCACCTCGGCGCCCTCTGCGCCCTCGCAAGAGGCTGGCACCATGGTATACCTTGGAGTTACGCCAGCTGAAACAAGGGCTCAGACGACTAGAGAGACGGTGGAGGCATACTCGGGACGAAGTGACGAGAACATCCTATAGAACGCTTATGAGGTCTTATGAGATGGCAGTCAAGGCTGCAAAGAAAGAATACTTCGCAGCCAAGATTGCATCTGCAAAATCGCGCCCAGCACAATTGTCTAGAGTAATTGGAGATCTTATAACACTGCCACAAGGCAAACCAAATATTAGGGAATTAGAAATAGGCTGTGAGGCATTCGCGAAATATTTTGCAGATAAAATCTCATTGCTCCGCCAAGACCTGCCTATCACATTAGACACAGTAAGTGAAACTGAGGCTCCGCGCCTGTCTTCAGATTTAGTACTGGACCACTTCGACCCACTCAGCTTGGAGGAAGTTGATGGAATTCTCTCTGCTGCTCGCCCAACAACATGTGATTTGGACCCTTGCCCCTCTTGGCTGATTAAATCCTGCCAGAGGGAGCTTAGATGTCCTTTACGGGACATCATAAATAGATCCCTCCTAGAGGGGCATTTTCCAACGCCTCTGAAAGAGGCCTTGGTCCGCCCCCTCTTGAAAAAACCTACAGCAGACCCGGCCGAATTGGCAAACTACCGACCGGTGTCCAATTTACCATTTTTAGGTAAAATTATCGAGAGGGCAGTGGCGTTACAGCTACAGAGATTTCTAGATGACGCTTCTGTCTTAGACCCGTGCCAGTCTGGCTTCCGACCGGGCCACGGGACGGAGACGGTCCTGGTCGCCTTGGTGGATGACCTCCAGCGGCAACTGGATCGAGGCGGCGCGGCAATACTGATGTTATTAGATCTGTCGGCTGCGTTTGATACAGTCGACCATCGGTTGCTGATCCACCGCCTCGCCGACATAGGGGTTGAGGGGCTAGCCTTACAATGGCTTTCCTCCTTCCTCATGGGTCGGGGACAGAGGGTGGCGATTGGGGGCGAGCGATCCCAGAGGCGCACACTAGACTGTGGGGTGCCCCAGGGAGCAGTTCTCTCCCCGATGTTATTCAACATCTATATGCGCCCCCTCGCCCAGATTGCCTGGAGATTTGGGCTGGGTTGCCATCAATACGCAGATGACACCCAGCTCTATCTACTAATGGACGGCCGGCCCACCTCCGCCCCGGGGAACCTGGACCGGGCTCTGCGGGCTGTTGCAACGTGGCTTAGACTGAGTGGGCTGAAGTTAAATCCAGCGAAGACAGAGGTTCTCCATGTGGGTCGTGGCACTCTGGGGAAGGAAATATCTCTCCCGGCCTTTGACGAGGCGCCGCTAAAGACGGCGCAGCGGGTAAAGAGCCTGGGCGTCTTACTGGAGCCTTCATTATCAATGGAGGCCCAGATAACAGCCACTGCCAAATCAGCCTTCTTCCACCTGAGGCGGGCGAGGCAGCTGGCCCCTTTCCTAGAGCGTCAGGACCTAGCAATGGTGATCCACGCGACGGTCACCTCAAGACTGGACTACTGTAACGCTCTCTACATGGGGCTGCCTCTGTACCGGACCCGGGAGCTGCAGCTAGTGCAGAACGCGGCGGCCAGGCTGTTACTCGGTCTCCCAAGATGGGAGCATATACGGCCGGGGCTGCGCGGACTGCACTGGCTGCCAATCGTATACCGGATCCAGTACAAAGTGCTGGTCATAACCTTTAAAGCCCTATATGGCCAAGGACCGACCTACCTGAGGGACCGTCTCTCCCCATATGAGCCCCAGAGAGCACTGAGGTCAGTGGGGAAAAGCAGACTGAATATCCCTGGGCCAAAAGAAGTTAAACTTCAAAGCACCCGCACTCGGGCCTTTTCCGTTGCGGCCCCACAACTCTGGAACCAACTCCCAGAGGAGGTGCGGGCCCTGCGGAACTTAGACCAGTTCCGCAGGGCCTGCAAGACCGCCCTCTTCAAACAGGCGTTCACCAATAACTGAATTAATGTTTACCGCCAGATTAATAACGTTTACCGCCAGTGTTGATTTAGGAATGTTTTAATTAATTATCGATTATTGACTGATTTTAATGTGAATTTTAATGTGAATTTAATGTTTTTATTACTGTATTGTTTACTTGAAGTGTTGTTAGCCGCCCTGAGCCTGCTTCGGCGGGGGAGGGCGGGATATAAATAAAATTTTACATTACATTACATTACATTACATAGATAGATAGATAATTTTATTTGTATCCTGCCCTCCCCGCCGGAGCAGGCTCAGGGCGGCTAACAGCATTATATAAAAACAAAGTTACATCCAGCATTCAAAATTCTGACAAGTTTAAAATCAATCAATCAATTAAATTAAATTAATAAAAGTGCTATTGCTATTCGTTCTTTTGTGGTGGCGGTTATCCTTAGCAGCTTCTTTCTTCAGCGAAGGCCAGTCGGAAGAGGAAGGTCTTGCAGGCCCTGCGGAATTGTTCAAGGTCCCGCAGGGCCCGCATTTCCTCTGGGAGTTGGTTCCATAGGCTCAGGGCTCCAGAGGAGAAGGCCCGGTTACGGGTGCATTGCAGCTTCACCTCTCTTGGTCCGGGGGTGGTCAGCAAGTTTTTTCCAGTTGACCTCAGTGCTCTCTGGGGTTCATATGGGGAGAGACGGTCCCTAAGGTAGACAGGTCCTCGACCATATAGGGCTTTAAAGGTAATGACCAGCACTTTGTAACGAACCCGGTATATAACTGGCAGCCAGTGCAGCTCGCGCAGCCCAGGCTGTATGTGCTCCCATTTAGGGAGCCCCAGCAACAGTCTGGCCGCTGCGTTCTGCACCAGCTGCAGCTTCCGGGTTCGGTACAGAGGCAGCCCCATGTAGAAGGCATTACAGTAATCCAGCCTCGAGGTGACCGTTGCGTGAAGTACCGTTGCCAGATCTTGGCGCTCTAGGAAGGGAGCCAACTGCCTTGCCCGCCTTAGATGGAAAAAGGCTGACTTGGCAGTGGCTGCAATCTGAGCCTCCATAGATAATGAAGGCTCCAGTAAGACTCCCAGACTCCTAACCCAGTGCGCCGCTTTCAACGGCGCCCCGTCGAAGACCGGAAGAGGTATTTCCCCTTCCCGGGCGCCCCGACCCAGGCAAAGGACTTCTGTCTTCGCTGGATTCAATTTCAGCCCGCTCCCCCTCAACCATGTTGCCATATCCTGCAAGGCCTGGTCTAAATTCTCAGGGACGCAGTCAGGCCGGCCGTCCATCAGTAAGTAGAGTTGGGTGTCATCCGCATATTGATGGCACCCAAGTCCGTATCTCCTGGCAATCTGGGCAAGGGGGCGCATATAGATATTAAATAACATTGGTGAGAGAACTGCCCCCTGAGGCATTCCACAATCCAGTGTGCGCCTCTGGGACCGCTCGCCACCAATCGCCACCCTTTGTCCCCGATCCTCGAGGAAGGAGGAGAGCCATGTATCATTCAGCCCTTATATCTGTATTCTAACCAAGAAGGGCTATATATCCTCTTTATTTTAGTGTATTTCTTTTTTGGAATAGTAGATTAGAGTAGTGATTCTAATGTAATCCTATGAATATTGGGATGTAATGTCACTTAGAATGGTAGAATACATTTCTCTGGTCCGATAATATAGGAGACATAACACTGCACTACTAACCACCCCACTTCAAAGAAAAGCATGCTGTTAGTTACCTCCATGCTTGAGAGGAGATGGATGAAGAGTAACAACAGACTCTCAGTTAATAACTCTTAGCCCTCCACAATTAAGAAGGATACATTTACACATTTGTCTCCAATTTTGACATATTTATTTGCTTCACTGTTTTCTCCCAGGAGGTAAATCCAAACAAATGGTGACCATATAAACGTAGATTGCTATTCCTGTTTGCATCTGTTAAAACACCTTCATTATGTTGCATGCTAATTTGCTGTTCAACCTCTACCTATATGTATGGACTGGTAACTTTCATTTCAATGTATCTGAGGAAGTGTGCAGAAGCTCCTACCTTGAATAAAGTGTGTGAAAGCTCATGCCTCAAACGAAACTTAGTTGTTCTTAAAGGTGTTAAGGGACTCAAACTTTGTTCTACTGCTTCAGACCAGCATAGCTGCACACCTGGATCTCTCTTCTCTCCTGTATGCTAAACCAAACAACTAAGTACTAGAGCAATGGTCAGGTCCAAATACTTCCCCTAGTATTATTGACTGCTATTAATTTTCTGGTTCCATTTAGCTATAGTAATATAATTTGATAATAAAGTGATTTGGTCTGAGTTTTGATTAAATACAACCGAAATTACAACCCTAGAAATTATTGATACCTTATCAGAGTTATGGTTCTCATTGTTCAGACTGTTAAGCAATACTATCTTGGAACTTTTATATGGGTAAAGGATGATCATCTGACCTGCTCTGGCCCATCGGCATTAAGAAGACACTTCTGTTGGTGTGAGTTGTCTCCCTATAGTTTACTGTCCTGACTAGAGTTGGCTTGTGAAGCAGAAATCCCTGTAAATCCCTGTAATCAAAATATCTGTTCAACAAATCTGGTTGCCAGTTAAAGGTAGAATCCAAGTATGATACACAATTATAGAAGTCCACATATGCAAGTGCTGTTGCAGGGGGAGGAGGGAAAGTACTCCCTCTTGAGTTCTAGAAATCAGATCAATGGTCTATTATAAATCTCAAGGTAACTACGTATTTGTGTGAGTGTGTGTGGGGGGGGGGTTGTTTTTTATCCCAACTGAATCTCAGGCTTTCCTGGAAATAATACCAAGGGTGCTATTTTTCTGCAGGTTTGAGACATTCTGATTCATACAAGTTTGGAAGATTAAATTGGTTTTAAAATCCTTACCTAGTATGAGAATAGAAAGATAGAAACTAGAGCTATTGAAGGTTATGACCTCTACCAAATTAAAAGGAATTTTTTGAGACTATGGGAGATTTCAATTCTATAGAATCCTATATAATGTATAGGGTCTAGGGGTAGACAAAGGGATGTTACTAAGATTTTTTAATTGCTCCTGCCATCATAATTTATTTTATTTTATTTCAGGAGCTAAAATGCAGTCATTGACATCAGCATCTTCTTTGTTACTCTATCCTTAGACACACACACACACACACACACATACATACATCTTATTACAAAGTGGCCTACTTTCCTTCACTTTGCTATTTCAAGATGAATTATGCTGGCAATATTATGTAAGTTAACAAAATAATGTGTACGGGAATTAGAGGTAAGCTGTATGCCAAACTCTTGACTATAATTCTTCAGGCCTGTATTTGGATGATATGCTGTCTTTTAACTATCCATTTTAATGCAGTATTTGAGTTAGGACTGTGCAAGTGTTTAAGCTATAATAGAACGAGCATCTGAAATGAAAGGAGAAACTGCTTCCAGTGAGTTCATGTATGGGTTTTAAAATATAGAGTTAGCTGATATTTTAAGTTAACACTCTTCTCTGCTTGATTATCAGGTCTCTAGTCCTGGGAAGAAAAAAGCACCATGGAGGCAGCTGCCATGTTAAAAACTAGTCACGGAGGTGAATATAATTGGTCTAGCATCAGTAGCAGAGGAATGCCTTGGCATCACCACGTTTACAGTGTACACCACCAATAATGGCTGGTGATGTGCCATTTTTGTTGTTGTTGGGAGCAGGGTTGGCCCTCCCTAATGGGCAAATCAGGGAGGGACTGATGGATTTCCCAGATCAAAGTCAAAACCAATAGTGACCAGATGGCCACTATCATGGGAGACCTCCAGGCCTGGCCGACCTCTGCTATCACATGGTAGAGTAGTGCTGGGGGAACTGGGCACTATGGTAATGATAAATTGTTGCAGTGGCCATTTTTCATGTCCCACCTCCTACAACTCCCACCTGTTACCAGCAATTAGTTGGCAACCCTAACCAAGGGGCGGGTAGATTAAATGAAAAATATGAATCAACACCTCACTTGTATACAGAGTGCCAGGCTCAAAAGTGCATTTCTGTAGTATACACGCTAAGAAAATTGTCAGTGACACTGATCTTATAATTAGGAGACCAAGTAATCAGCCTGAAAAAAAAGGTAATTTGATTTGGTCTACTATTCAACAGTCTACTCAATTTAATCACTGTATCAGGATTGTTTTGCTGAATATACATTTTAAAAATGTATGTTTGCTGGGAATGGGGGTAGGTTACACTAAACCATGTGTCATCAAAACAAGCTCAACATTTTTATTCTAATTAATTTCTTTAATCAAATTCCCAATATTTCAGTAGTCACATACCCATTACAGAGGTCATTGGGTGAAACGTATCATTGCCTGGGGCAAATGCTAGCAGAAAAAATAAACATAGCTGCAGCAACATTGTGTGCAACACATGCAAATGATGTTTCCTGAAGGTTTTAAAGAAAAATCCCTGAAGGTTATTTCTTTTAATTAGAGATATAATAAATAACCCCTCATATATTTCACTAGCCTTTTGAAAGCTACTTGAAATTTCTTATCTTTTTCTGCACAGGAAGAAAAGTAGCTGGGGTGGGGAGGCACATAGATACATGTTTTGTAGAGGACAGGTGGCCAAAACAGAATGGCTTAAGCAGTATCCTGACCAGTCCCCACAAGTCCCTCTTTCTATCATGACAGGGAGTGGAATATAACCAGGCCTCATTTTGGGCAGGAGCTCACAGGAGCAGAGCTCTGGAACCTCTAAATTTTTTTATGCTCTTTTATACTTGCTTCTGGGCTCCATTGTTCAAACTCCCTTTTTTTGTTCAAACCCCTCCATTGTTCAAACCCCTTCGAATTTTGCTGAATTTGAAGATTTGACAAGCTTTCTAATATTTTCCACACAAAAAATGGGAAAATAACCAAAAAAGATAAAGCAGACGTGGAAATCTTCAGCATGCCACTGTGACCACTTAGGAGAAAGTGATTTAAAAAGCATGATGAGAGTAAGGTATTATTATGACAATTATAATTCAAGAAACATTTTAAAGTAGATGCTGAGCTGATATAATTGAGTACACCTTACGGTGATGTCACTGGTGCGTGGCATATGCAAATGAGTTATGCAAATTGCTAATGAGCTCTGACACTTCTTTTTCTATGAAATGACCCCTGAATATAACCAACTGGTGTATGTCTTCTCCTGCTAGACCCTAATGGGGAGTTCACCTCTCTCACTGTATCCTGGCCACTGTTGGAATAAGATTACCTCTCTGCTGCCACCATGTATGAGTTAGAAATTTGTTGGTATAATTTTCTGGACATGACATAAAAAGCATATTCTTCAGATTAATAACAATTCATTTCCTAACTCCAAAGCAAAGGAAACATGAAATTAGAAATATATACCATCCTCTTTCCCTAGATCTAAAACTTATCCCTCTAAGATGTTGATTTAAGAAATGACAGAATAATCTAGTAAAAATGACCAGAATTTCAAGTTCTATTTATGCCTCTCACATTCCCAGGCATTCCTGGGCTTTTTTGTACAAGTCTTTCACATTTTTGAACCTTTCCCATTCCAAAGTCAGGATCTCTTCTCCTGTGTGCTAAATACCCCCACAAACTTTCTATAGGGAGGTCTTCCTTTAAACTCCATCAGACTTCTCCCATATTACCTAATGGGAAATTACATGTCTCTAGATTCCAGAAGCTTCACTGATTACATGCAGGTCTTAGTGCCATGAGAAAAATTTCTCTTGAGCTGTTTGTTGCCCCCCCCCACTGCCACCAAAGAGGATGGAGAGAAAAGCATGTAAACAGGGCATCTGCACAATCAGGCTTCAATATGGACAATCATCAGCTAATTTCTTCCACATGGTTATGGTGACAGGGTCTTTCACAATGGTAGATTTTGACTGTATGAACCTGGCTCTAGAGTTGAGCTTCTGTGGACATTTTACATGGTTCTAATATACTTGAGAATAGGTTTTTATTTGGTATATGTATAGGTTTGTATGTGTAGAAGAATTTACTTCCTTAGGATCACTAATCAACAAAAATGGCAAATGCAGTCCAGAAAAAAAATGTCAAATCACACTGGGTTGCACAGCAATGATGAGCATGAATTGAATATGGAAGAGCAAGGACATCAGCCTAGCAATCAAATGCAGATTAGTCTGTGCTACTGTGTTCCCCATAGCAACCTATGGCTGTGAACATTGAACCATGAAGATGCAAGACGGGAAGAAAATTGACTCATTTGAGCTGTGGTGCTGGAGAAGGCACCTGCACATTCCTTGCACAGCAAAGTTGACAAGCAAGTGGAGCACATAAAATCAGACATGCCATTGGAGGGGGGGGAGGGAAATCACAAAACTGTGACTGCCTTGTTTCGGCTATGTCACGTGGAAGAACTCACTAGAAAAAGCAATTATGCTTGGATTGGTTAATGGCCAAAGGAAACCAGGCTACCAAAGAACACCATAAAAGTTGACACCAGCCTGATCATGGAACAACTTTAAAAAAAAAAAAGAAGAAGTACAAGATCAGACAGACTCACCAAGAGTCGAACAAAACTGAATGATTAACAACAATAAATAGGCTTGTAACTGGTCCGTGGGGCATAGCCAGATTTTTTTTTTTTAGGTGGGGGGCTTTTTAAAAAATTAGGGTGCACCTGAATTTTTTTTTAAAAAACCCCTCCCACCTAAAAATTCTATGCTCCCCACCTTCTCCACCTGCTGGTCAGCAGGGCCTATAAATCACTTGGGGAGGCTGGAGACTGCTTCTTCCACCTCTCCAGTTTAATTTGGAAAACAGGGAGGGAGGAAATTGAAGCAGAGGCCATGATGGCATTGAAGAGAAAAGACCACCGGTTGGGAGCCCTGAGTTGGGGGAGCTCCACTAAGAAGTTAGAGGTAGCCCCCCCCCCATGGCTACAGGCCTGGTGGCTAGAAATTAAATAAAATATAAAGAAAGGGTAGCTTTTGTGTGGCGTCATTCAAGTTAAACTATTCATTCCTTTTCCTTCTTAGAACACCAAATCACCATGTATCCCAGAAACCCAAAGAAGTTTTAACAGTATTTCTCATATTAAACAGATAAACATTGACGATATAGAAGGGACAGACCGGTTAGCTGTTGAGTCAGGTTTCATCTCTCCCCATAATGCAATTTCAATTACCTTTTCTTATATTTCTGGCATATCAGTGACAAAGACACTGATAGCAGAGCCCTGTCAAGTTCTCCTTCCCTCAGCGCATCACTTCTGACAAATCTGCAATCAATCTCCGTACTTTAAGAATTAATGTTAGCTCTAACAAGAGACCAAATCAAAATATGGACAGCTTCCAGGAAAGCTATTTCCTTTTTCCATGGACTGGAGGTTATTTACAGCTATGACATGTTGTACACTGTTTGGGTAGTAAATCTGCTTATTCTAAGAGAGAATAATGGGTGCTATGTATTGGAAGGTATTCTACAAACATCGCTTCTTTCTGGGGTTATGGTGGGGAGACAGTAGCATATTGTATAAACAAAACAGTTTTAAAAGGAGGGTTATGGGTATGCTACACTAAAAGAAATTATATTCTGCACTTTGACAATTTAAATTCTGCACCATAAAAGTTGGCTTCTGCCACTAGTATAAATCATGAAGAAAATGACATCTGTGAAGGAAGCAGATGTTATATTTTGCATAATTTATTCTGATGTTCTAGGTATGTCTATACGAAGTACTGAACACCGAAAATCTTGTTCAGCCACCTCTGTAACTTTGGAGATGTCAGTCTGCTTTGAGTAAAGGCTAGAAATTTGCCTAATTTCCTTGAAGACTGACCATGCAGGGTCTTAACATTGTTGGCTTCCTGCAAAATGTCTCAGGCATTTTACTAAAGGAGTCATTCCACACTTGCATCATATTTTTGTTTAGATGAAATTCTAGTATATAATGCAGGCAATAATTTACCAGGAGACAACTTGTGGTGGTGGGTAATAACCACATGAGGAACCAACTTTCTATAATATCCGCCCCTGCGGTCTGGATAGGGTTGCCAGACCCCTCCCCCCAGTGGAACCGATCAGCTGGCCAGTGGGGGGATATACAAGGAGAGAGAGGGAGGCCCAGGCTATGTCACTGGAGACATAGTGACCAGAAGTGATGTTATCATGTTGGTGATGTCTTGGTGATGCTCCGGGCCAAAAACTATGTGGTAGAAGCCATTTGACCATAGAGTTTTTGCCCAAATACCAGAGAGTTGTCCAGTGTCACAGCATGATAATGTCACTGCTGACACATGATGGACCTTATTTCATCATGTTGCTGGCAATGTCATCTGGGCCTCTCTCCTCTTCCTGTTAAGCACCGCCCCCCCCCCCATCCTCTGCCAGTTGCCAGGAGTGACACTGGACAACTCTCTGATATTTGGGCAAAATGAGGGTAATAGAACAAGGTCAGCTTCTCACAATTTATGATCCAGTGTTATGAAATTGCTTTCACAATTTGTATAGATACCAGGGCAATATCTACCTTTCCTTGCTACATGAAGCTCATGCATTTCAGGGTAGTTCCTCATAGCCAACAGAAATGTCTCTAGCCCTGAATGTCCATGTGTTTTCATTTAATCAATAAATGTTTTAACCTGACTGATCAGCAATTTCATTGAATGCCCATGAGTTCTTGTATTGTGAGAAAGGGAGAAAAGTACCTCTTTCTCTGCTTTCTCCATCCCATGCATAATCTTGTAAACTTCTATCGTGTCACCCCGCAGTCGACGTTTCTCCGAGCTAAAAAGCCCCAAGCGTTTTAACCTTTCTTCATAGGGAAAGTATTCCAAACCTGTAATCGTTCTAGTTGCCCTTTTCTACACTTTTTTTCCAATGCTATAATACCCTTTTTGAGGTGCGGTAACCAGAACTGTACACAGTATTCCAAATGAGTCCGCACCATCGATTTATACAGGGGGGGGAGGGCATTATGATACCGGCTGCTTTGGTTTCAATCCCCTTCCTAATAATTCCCAGCGTGGCATTGGCCTTTTTTATTGCAATCACACACTGTCTTGACATTTTTTCAGTGAGTTATCAACCACGACGCCAAGATCTCTCTCTTGGTCAATCTCTGCCAGTTCACACCCCATTAACTTGTATTTGTAGCTGGGATTCTTGGCCCCAATGTGCATTACTTTACACTTGGCCACATTGAACCTCATCTGCCACGTTGACGCCCACTCACCCAGCCTCAACAGATCCCTTTGGAGTGCCTCACAATCCTCTCCGGTTCTCACCACCCAGAACAACTTAGTGTCATCTGCAAACTTGGCCACTTCACTGCTTACTCCCAACTCCAAATCATTTATGAACAAGTTAAAGAGCATGGGACCCAGTACTGAGCCCTGTGGCACCCCACTGCTTACCATCCTCCACTGCGAAGACTGTCCATTTATACCCACTCTCTACTTTCTATTAATTAGCCAGTTTTTGATCCACAAGAGGACCTGTCCTTTTACTCCATGACTCTTGAGCTTACTAAGGAGCCTTTGATGAGGAACTTTATCAGAAGCTTTCTGGAAGTCAAGGTAAACAACATCCACATGCTTGTTGACCCCCTCAAAGAACTGTAACAGGTTAGTGAGGCAAGATCTTCCCTTACAGAACCCAAGGTAAACAACATCCACAGGCAAGTTAGGCCCACAACCTTCCTCCTGCCGCCTCACAACTTTGGCAGGCACTCGATACTGTTTGTCACCATCTCAGTGGACAACTCTGATTCATTACCCAGTAGAAAAGTAAGAGCTAACCCTTCATCTCTTTGAGATGAGTCCTCCTGAACCAGAGACATTTCATCTCCTGTCAGCTTTCCCCCAAGATTTAGTTTAAAAACTGCTCTGCCACCGTTTTGATTTTAAGCACCAGCAGCTTGGTTCCATCTGGGGACAAGTGGGACTGTCTCTTTTGTACAGCTCCCACTTGTTCCAGAAAGCATCCCAGTGCCTAAGAAACTTAAACCCTTCCTCCCTACAGCATTGTCTCATCCACATGTTGAGACCTCTAATTTGTTCCTGTCTCTCCAGCCCTGCACATGGAACAGGTAGCACTTCTGAGAAGGCTACCTTGGAGGTCCTGGCCTTAAGTCTCCTGCCTAGCAGCCTAAATTTTTCCTCAAGGACCTCATGACTGCATTTCCCCACATCGTTGGTGCCAACATGCACCACGACCTCTGGCTCCTCCCCAGCACTGTCTATCAGCCTATCTACTACACGTGTAATGTCCACTACCTTCGCACCAGGCAGACAAGTCACCATATGGTCAGTACGCGGTTTTGCCACCCAGCTGTCTACTTGTCTAAGGATCAAATCAGCAACTACCGAGAACCCCCCCCCCCCTCTCCCTGCCCAGGGATGGTTCCTTGGTGCAAAAGGATACCCGCTCACCAACTGAAGAAGAGGTCCCTTTTGAGGGCGCATTCCCCTTATCCTCAGCACGGTGCCCTGTTCCCTCTCGACCCTCATGCTCCCTGGCAGCAATGGGGCTGCCACGTTCAGAGTGGGGCTCATCTAATACATCCCCGAGAGTCTTCTCCAAGTGTCTAACTGACTGTCTCTGCTTCTCCAGGTCAGTCACCTCGGCCTCAAGGATATGAACTCATTCCCTGAGGTCCAGGAGCTCCTTGCATCGAGAACACACCCAAGACTTCTGTCCTGTGGGCAGATAGTCATACATGTGACACTCAGTGCAAAACACTGGAAAGCTCCCACCCCCCTGCTGGCATTCTACCTTCATGATAGCTTTTTAAAAAATATACAGTCCCCTTTTAAATCCTGTATGTTTATGTGGCTCCCCTTCTGGAGGGTCAATTTACCTTATTTGGAACACAAGGAAAATAGGGATCTGGATTCCTGGTCTTTATACAGCCCCCAGGCTAAGAGCCACAGGCCAAGTGCCCTTTGGCTCGCGCCAAAGGCTCACGCCTCTGGCAAGGCGCAGCTTAATAATGCAAAGAGGGTGGAGAACCCAGCCACTCCTAATCAATCAGCAACAATCACCTTCAGCCCACTCAAACCAAACAGACAGCAGTTCCCCAGCAACCACAAACTCAGAATTTTCAGCAGTCACACAAACTCAGAAATTCTCAGCAACTCCCCCAGCCACTTAGAAAGCCAAACCTCACCCTTATAGCACTTATTCTCTGCTCTCTCTTAGAGCTTCTCTGCTCTCTCTCAGAGCTCTCTGAAATGTAGCTATGTAGCTTTGTCTTATTTATCTCAACTTTGGTGGGAAGGATCCCTCAGTTGAATGGTGTAATTTTATCCTATACCATTGATGAGGATTCACCCAATAATTTGTTTCTCAGTGAAATCAATGTAAATATCCATCAGGTGAATGTTGTAATACAATTATCCTTAATTCTGGTAAGAAACCTGTCGTTTTCAATACGACAGAATCAGTAGATGTGACTTAGAGGGTTTTTGTTTGTTTGCACATCTCTAGACTGAATTGGACATATGTAATCCTGTCATTGCAAAGGTTGAATAATTTTTTACAACATCATTGCTCCAGAAGCAAAAGGGAGGTTGTGCTTTAGGATACCCTCATTTCTTCAAACACTGGAGATAAGCCTTTTGTCTACCAGATATAACCCTTGTATCACCAAGGGAACAGGGTGTCTTAGTAGTTCATGTTTTCTTTAATTATGAAAGAAGTGCCTGCTGCCTCCCTTTCTATATTATGAAGTTGAAGAGAGAAAGAGGGGGATCTTGAAATAAACCACAGCTGCTTGGAACTCCAGCTATTTATTTTCCACAATTATCCAGTATTCAACTGAACAATTCTTAGATAAGGGTGGCAATTATGCACTATTCCATTGGTATCACAGAATAGTCTCCAAGGTCACTTCAAGGGTGGCTAAGAGGTAAAGAATGTTGGATTTGCTGATACAAAGCTGTTCTCTAAAAAAGACTGAGATAGTTTAATATCATGCCCAGTTTTCTCACTATGTAAACTTTTAAATGTCATTTAATAAGCAAAAAAAAAAATAATTACATGGGGCTTTAGCAAAGATATTTGTCATTAAACACTAAAGACTGACGTGTCAATGCATTGTGTCATTTTCATTATATTGCCAATCTAATACTATTTTGATACCATTTTTTTTAAGACGAAGTAGTATCTGTAGCATAGATAATGTCCCTTGTGCTGTTTTTTTTTTCTATTAGAAAAACTGTAACTTTCTGTTCTTTGTTTAAACTGGCTTCTATCTCCATATCAGGCTCGTTTTTAAAATAGGCTTGCAAATCTTTACCCTCTACAATTCATTATATGGTGCTATTGCTTTCTTTATACTGCCTTTCCCATATGTTCAGATGCAGTTTTCTCAGCCAAACATTCTCCTCATTTTTATGTTTGCTTTTCCATATCCTAATAACGGAATTCTGTGCTTCCTGGATCATGCTATCTCCATACATCTTCCCCCTCCCCTTTTTTAAGTTATCGATCTGTTTGAGACCAAGTTTTTGAATAGCATTTTCTTTACTTTTTAGTCATTTTCTCTTGGACCTAATCTGCATATGAACTGGAATAGGGTGGCTGAATCCTGAGGTTATAGAACAAATGGCACCATTTCAGACTGCAGATGAGGAAAGTCACATTGGAATTACACTCTGTATATTCCTGCAAATACATTACCATGTTAGGGAGGAAGTTTCTAGCCTAGCCCTTTGCATGTTCTACTACTTTTTCCTCTTACATGGGAATCTTAATGTGAGGGAAATTTGAAAAAATGTCACCCTTTCCCTGCATTTTGAACCTGTACCCCCTATTTTACCCCTTCAGCTCTCCCAGCCCTCTCTGCTGTGTATGTAGATCAGTCCCCAGTCTTATTACAGGTCCCCTTCACTTATTGTACAGACAGAATTTTTAGTTGAACTGAGGGGAAAAAATATGTTTTCAATTAATGTTTTTCATGCCATCACAAAAAAAAACAGCCACAAGAAATATATTTTAGTTACACTGATTTTTGCTGTTTTGAATATATCCAAGAGTAAAAAACAGTAGAATGCAGTGGCTAGAATGTTGGACAACAATCCAGAACAATCAGGTGCACATCTTCACTTAGGAAAGAAGCTTGTTGGGTGACCTTGGGCCAGACACAATCTCTTAGCAAAACTTCACACAATTATTGTAAGAGAAAAATGAAAGGGAAGAATCATGTATTTTGCCTTAAATTCTTTGGAGGAAGGATGGGATTAATATAGATAGATATAAAAAGAAAGATGGGTGGGCCTTTTCAAATTTGGTGGGATTCTCCCTGTGTTCCTCCAGATCTATCTCTCACAATAAAATCTGAGAGTTCCTCTCCGTGCAGCTGTGCCTGGTGTGACCACTGGCACCATACAATTCAGCTTTCAGAGAGAGGCTGCCAAGGGGAAGGAGAGGAGGGAAAGCTAAAGACAGGGAGGCCCACAAAGGCAGGTTAGCTAGTTGGATGAGAAGGAGAGAAGGAAGCAAGAAATGAGGAGAGGCTATAGGATTTTTTTATGGAAGGGGAAAAGGTAATAGTGGGGAATAGAAAAATGAGATGTTCCTTAGAAGTCCTTGCAAGTGCTCAGCTTGTGCTTTTCTAAAGGCTAAATTGGGAAGCAGTGCCAGTTTAGCCATTAAGGCCATCAGGCAAAGTCCTAGTGGGCTGTGTTTGGGTGGAGAAAGACTGGAAAATACTAGTGATCTTTCCCTTGTATATAAATGACATTATCTTCTGCACACTAGAAGCCATAGCCTACCTTGGATGGTTGCCAAGTCCTACCTTGGATGGGGTGGGGGTCCTCTTCATAGAGTTAAAACTCTATGGTATCATAGAGTTTTAACCTGAATGCTAGGGAAACATGCCTGTATGTGATGCCTGATGAGATGACATCACCCAGAAATGATGTCATCACACCAGGCATGTCGTATGATGATGGAGCTCTTTGCGGGTGGGGGTCCCCTGGTGGCCCACTCTGTGCTGGTGGATTGGGGGCCTCTAAACTGGAGGAAAACTCACATGCAACAGGAGCTTGGCAGCCCTACATAGCCCTTAGTTTGCAAGTCCTGACAATGGCTGTTAATGATAGAACCTTTCGGAGAACATTAATTTATAAGATTGCCATAAATTGGAAGCAACTTAACAGCATCTCTCTCACACACACAGGCACACACACACACTCACACCGAACCCAATGACTTTCGATCCAAGCCTTGATTTCCTGTTACTCAGACAGCACAAGTATTTGTATGGCTGAGGCAAATAGGAGAAAAAATTATGTCCTCACCCCATGTCTGAACTGAAGTTCCTTAGATCCAAACCTGGGATTCCTGTTATTCAGAAAGCCCACTTTACTCTTCCTGAAATAGCTTGTAATTGATTTCCCCTTACAGTTAGCATCCTAAAAATTAAATAAAATTTGTGTAGTTGAATAATGAGCAGTTGCCAGTCTTGAAGCTGTGACTACTTCTCCCCCCTCCCAAATTCTATTTTAGTAACACAGCTTTTGCTGCTGAACATTATGTTTTAATAAAATAAACACCAGTAAGGCTTTGACAAATAGCAGCGTCAGCAAACTATACGCAGCTCTTCCACCAGTGAGCGAATCTAATTAAAACATGCCCATAAGTAATTACTTATTGAGAGGAATAGAAGCTTTCTATAAAGTGAGATCATTCATATGATTTTTTTTTAAAATGCAACTCTTTTGTGCCACAAAGTTAACAGAATCAGCTCCACTGGAGCTGGAAGCAGAGCAAGAATCCATGGGTGCCTGAAATATTATATTGGTCTCTTGGTGCATGTGAGTGGGCAAAAGATTGTGGCATTATGTATAAAAGCTGTTTATAAAGTTAAAATGGGGGAGGACTAGTGCAGTGTAGTGGTTGGAGCATGGGACTGGGATCTGGGAGATCTGAGTTCAAATTCCCAGTAGACAATTAGGTTCATGTCCAGTAGCATCTTAGACATCAACAAGAGTTTCAGGATATAAACTTTTGAGAGTAAAAGCTCTGACAACGGGAGTTTTGACTCTCGAAAGTTTAGACTCTGAAACTCTTGTTGGTATTTAAGGTGCTACTGGACATGTACAGCCACCTTCTGAAGCCATCTCCAATGTCACTCACTAGATGGCCCTGGCCAGTTAGCCATTTCTCATTATAACTCACCTCAAGGAGGTGATGTTGTTATGCAGGAACATAGTCTCTCCAAAGAACTGAACCCAGCCAAATGTGAATGAGCTCAACAGGTTTCTTTATCTTTTTACAACTTGGGCATAGAGACCATAACCACAACAACTCCATCAATCATCTTAACAGCAACAACAACAACAACAATTCTTCTTCTGAGACACTATCAGGAGGCAGGTGGCATCTCCTCCAAACATCAATTATCTCTTAACCATAGTATCCTTGTAACTGTTCATCATGGTTGTGATGATAAAGCAGATATATTATGTACACTTCCTTGAACTTCATGGAGGAAGAAATAGTTGGATGGATGGAGGGACAGATGGATGGATGGATGACTGCAGGCTGGTGCTGCTGACTGTTGCAAGTCAGAAAAGATCAGCTTCTGCACCTTCTTGTTTTGTGGCTCAGGAACCTTCAGAACATGTTCATGAAGTGCACTATTCTTCTCTAGATTAGTAGAATGTGATTATATTCAACTACTGCATACATGAGGATGCCAGATGCAATCCAACTGGATTTAATTGGATGTGAACTACTATTGTTGCCTGAAACACATAGCTTAGAGATGTGGTTTTGCTCTGGAAAGAGTTTGCTGAAAGTATTCTACTGTACTTCTAGAGTGAATTGTGAAATCCAGAAAAAATATTCAGTTTATTTGGAGTATGCCCACTGCAATCTTGAACATGCACACTGAGAAGTAAATACCACTGAGTTCAATGGCATTTACTCCTAAGCAAGTGTGCTTGGAACTATAGCCTAGGTATGGAGGGCTTCTCAATGAATTCTTAATGAAAAGTCAGTCACCTAATGATCTTCTTCTTGTGCTGGAGGCCAGCATGAATATGTGGCTGGTAATTATCTGTTCTAAGGACATTGCCAGGCTGTGCTAAGCCTCACCTTACATGTCTCAATATCTCCATCACCGAACAGTGAGGCACTGGAAAGCTATTCAGTGAAATCTATTAATATGTTAACTTACCCATTGCTTTGATAGGGCCATAATTAACAAATGACTCACTCGTGTCTTTAGTCTTCACTCTCTTATCTAGCAAAATAATTTAAAATAAAAAGTGTCACTCAAGCCCTGCCCTGTGATTTGAGTGTTTAAAAAAAGATTTCTCGTTTCGATGGTTATGCAGTCCTCTATATGCAGTTCTGATACCATGAGGCCAGATTCTGAAATTATAATGCTGAAATGGATCTCAGAATCTCAGTATACAAAACTGGAGGGGGAAAGGCAATAAATAAAAATAATTTTGACAGGAGCTCACAGGAGTGGAGCTCTGGTACCTCTAAATTTTATTGTGCTCTTTCTTCCTCAAACCCCCCTCCCCCCCAGGAGTTTCATGGCAGAATGAGAACGTGACCTGTAGTGTCCCAGATTGTAATCTGACACTGACTCTAACCATTATGCCACACTGGCTGTTAAACAGCTGATGCCTGTCAGAATAGATAGCATATTTGATTAAACAGTAAATGGACTTAATAGTCCAACCCCGCCCCCCCCCCCAAAAGCAACTATTTCCATAATGAAAATCAGTGTTTAGATGAATTAAATTGATTGCTTTGAGCTAGGAAGAATACTGTATAACCTCTTGGTGTCAGTATACTGTTTCTCCATGATTAAAAGAACATGTAAAATTCACATGCATATTTGATGTAATGACATTGCAGGGTCTATTCACATGAGCAAAGTGTGTCATTAAGTGAATGGTGAATGTGTTAAAAATCTATAGCCTACTGTATTCAGTAGCAAAGCAAAAATCCATTATTTCCCACCTACTAAAGCAGGAGTTATGGACTATTAAGCAACGTCTCCAATGATCCAGGATTATTACTGAAAACAAAATTAATGGAAAACTCTCTCTCCCTCTCTCTCTCAACATGCTCATGAGCCCTTATTGCAAAAGGATTAATGGTCAGTATTTCAAAAATGATGTAGCATTACTAATCGATACTTGAGGTAGGAATGGCCATCCAGATTTTATCAGTATAATGACAACTAATGAAGTTTATGGGCAAGTGACACATGTTCACATACCTGCAGTTAAGAACAAATGAATGAATTTGCTTCACAATGATATATAATTAACTAGCAAATCCCAGGCTACAACAGATCTTCATTGTACAGCTCAGCTGTAGTTGTACACTGTTCTTCTGATAGGCTATAAGGGTTCCCTTAGAACTGACAAGGCTTTTAGTATGCTCAAAGCCATTCAAGTCTTTGAGAATGAATAACATAGTTGTTCATGTACAAGCCAGGCTTATCCCTTTTTTCAAGTGAAAATATAGTAATGAAATAGAAAATTCTTTATTTTAAATCCATAGTTATGAAATACAGCAACATTTATTATTTATTTAAAACATTTAATAGTTGCCTTTCTCTCTTGTGGAACTCAAAATGGCTTACAATCACAAAACATTAAAATAAACTAAAAACCATAATAAAACAAAACTCAATACAGGGCTAACAATTTTAAAACTCCAGTGATATATAAGACAAAGTTTATCTTTGTGTACACATAAGTTCATTTCACCTTTTCCATCTCTAGATAAACAAGATCTTGCAGGAGTCTGAAGCGCTACAAAATCTGTACAAAACTCTTTAGCAGCTGGGATGGTGAGAAGGCATTGTAGTATAGCAAATCTGCTGAAACAAAACAAGATTGGCCCTGATCAGTGCCCAACTGGTAGACCTCTGTCTTGAGTTTCATGGAAGAAAGGTGGCATGCAATAAAGAAATAAAGAAATAAATGAGTATGAACCTCTCAGACAGCAGTGTCTCTGTCATACCACCTTAAATTCTCTGACCTCCCTCTCCTCAGTATTATTTATAGGAACCCACATGCCTGTCATCAAGAAAGTAACACATGAGTGAAAATTCGTGAATGTTATGTCAAAATATTAGAATACCAGGAATATATCTTTTTCAAAACTCTGAAAACTTTAAAAGGACACTCATTGAATGCTACATAGTTTCTCCCTGTGGGTAGCCGTGTTGGAGCAACAGAATAAAGTAAGAGTCCAGTAGCACCTTTAAGACCAACAAAGTTTTATTCAAGGTATAAACTTTTGTGTGTTACACATACACCTCCGCTGCAGCCTGAAGGCCATCCCCACCCCAGATTCAAATTGCATGGGAAGAATGGCAGAAGCAGCCACTGCCATTCCCATGTGATTTAAAGACCCTGATGACCACCTGGTCAGCTTACTCTTTAAATGGAGGGGGAGGCTGCTTCTGCTGGAACTAACCATGATCAGGATAGTGCCTAGGAACTGTCACTAGCCTCCCGGATGATATAAAGGTCCCCTCAATCAACTGATCGGCGGGACCTTTCCCTGGTGTGGGAAGGGCAGGAGCTGCTCCTGGGCTCTCTCCCACGTGATTTAAATGACCGGGGAGGGAGGAGGCGGCTCCCATGCTCCCAGCTTAGGGCACCAGCAAGCCTGGCCCTGATTATTATATGGCTTATTTGAAACCATTCTTTGGATAGTATGGTATGTATTTTCTATAGATCCAACCTCAAGTGGTTTTTCATTTTAATAAAAACATCAGATAATAATCTTAGGACCTTCATGATAAATAAGAGTAGGCCTATCTGAAAAGTAATTTCTTTATGTTAATGGTTTCTCTCTTTAAGCATCAAAAAGAAACCACTAATGGCTTCTTTTTATGAGCGTCAAGAGGATGTCATAGTTTGATGTGAGTCCATAACAATTAGAAGCCTACACAATCGGTTAAGGATTCTATTCTGGAAGATCAGAAATTATGTCTGTATTAAATGTATTAGTAGAACACTGGGGAAGGTTACAGGTGTTTTTCTCATAAAGTTGAAGCCTTATTTAAATACACAGCATAATGAAATCTGAATGAGGCAATGGATTGTGAAGTGGTTGAATGCGCACAACCACTTCTGATTGCAAGGAGAAAGGTTCACATTTATCATTGTTCCTGTTACCACATGTGGTCAAAACATAGGTGTATTTTAGGCACATATCAGTCTGGATATGGTTCATTCTCTGACCGAAACCCAAATCTCCATTATAATAGCCAAAAGGAAAGGCTAATAAGATTTTCTTTAGGAGTAATCTGTACTCCCAAATGGCTCAGGTGAGCATATATGGAGTTGATTTTTTATCTTCTCCCAACATCCCGGTGGTATTACAGTAAAATGATTGAGCAGCAATGGGACAGCTTTCATATATTCAGTCATATATTTTATTTATTTAGGTAGTCGCACCTCACTTTTCTCCTTAATGGGAACCCAAAGTGGCTCCCAACATTGTTTGTTCCTTCTGTTTTATCCTCGTAAAATAGGATAGACTGAGACTGACATGCTGAAGCACACCTACAGCTTGAACATGAATTTCACAGATGCTAGTGACCCTCTGAATCAATACATCTCACTGGGTCTTGCTTGTGATTTTACAGACAATAGTCCAGGGGCCCAAAGTGAATTCTGCTATATAATACACAAGTGCTCATGATGGTCAAGTTTTGTAATAAAATCTTCAAAGTGGCTATTAAATGAGGCAGTCGTTATCTACAAATACCAGACAAACACAAAGTGTGGAGGATCCCTCCCCCCGGGTTTTTCAAAATAAGCTTCTTTTCTAAAGCACACCACTCCAGAACTAAAGAGCACCAGAGGCTGAGTGCAAATGATAAAGGACAGCCATAAGGTTCAGTTTGAAAAGTGCACCTTGTCGGCAAACAGAGTGCTGGATTAGGGAGACCTTGGATACCAGCCAGCCCACCTGGCTACAGAGTCACTGTCTCCACACGCCTAGCTCATGTGGTGGTGGTGGTGGGGGGGGCTGTGGGAGCCTCTAGTCTTCCTCTTTGCCTTCCTACGCACCCACAGCACCATTTTCTTGTTGGGGGGAGTACCCTACCTGACTCAAGTGAGGGAGAATGACTCTGGAAATTCCTGGTCCTCAACCTTGAGACAGGGCAGGGCAGGGCAGCTGTTGGCAGTGGTTGAAAGTTTCCACATCTTTCTGCAAACCTGGGGGGGAGTGAAATCCCAAAATCTGAAGAAAATCCGTTGTCTGCATACATGGTACTAATATGTAGATTTAAATATCTGCAGATGGGACCATGTTAACTACTAGATATAGACAGGGAAAAAAAGAGTTGTGGTTTACAAAAAAGGACCCTCAGTTTAGCAGCCTAACATATCTTTGCTGAGATCGTACCTCAATAAGTCTGGTAACATATAGTCTTGTTCTCTTTTGCAGGGAAAACATCAGATGTTGTGTCTTCCTCCTATGCAAAACTTGTAAGGAAGTAGCCATAAAATGCTTGAGCAGTTGAATGTTGTCTGCACAATGGTCAATGCAGAGCTAAAAGACCCAGGGCAATTATATTCAAAACACAGTTAAGAATTATTCCAAATAGTAACCCGTTTTGTGAGCAGTTGCTTACCTGGTCTCTGTTTTCTAGACAAAAAAAATGCTGGCTCTTGAATGCATCCATGCAATGCACCAGGCCTCTGATAAACATATACATTTGTTTTCTTCCATGGTCTCTGCCTATGACTTGTCTCCAGTTCAGTGTAACTTCAGGGTAACACTACAGTTTAGTTCCTTGGCATCTGTTTCACACAGCTGCTCTCTTGGCTCAGGATTCTGCACAGCTTCTGAACACCAACCTATGTGTTTGTCTCCTGCTATGAATCTGATCTCTGGTTTCCTCTTTTTGGTTTGAGTCTGGCTCCAGCTAAGCCCCTTTATGTAAAGGGAAAAATAGAAATCAAATGAATGAATATATATATATATATATATATATATATATATATATATTAGCTTGGTGCCTTCATGGGCTCCAAGGTCAACGTCCCAAGAAATACCTGTAATCAGGGGAGTTTGTTCATGCCTCTTGTAGATCTCAATGAAATTTTAGTTGTGTTTAATTTCTTTTCTAAACCTATGGGCTCAAATTCCATACACTTTAATTCTTCTGCTGCATAATAACAATGTAGTGTTGCTTATGAGGTTATCAAACTATCATATTCCATCTTGGTGTTGTCTTTACTGCAACAGTGAGCTAAATTATTTCTGAGTGTAGTTTCTACGCTATTTTGTTAAATGTGCAATGGTCTTCAGAATCCTTTGTGATGAAAGCCAGTATATAATTACAAGCTTATTTGCTTTGTAAGACTATGGAGAGCTCTTTTTAACTGCATGCCAAAGTGAAAGCAATTATATTGGTTAAAAAAATATTAGAACTGTAATTAGGGAAATGCCTTAAAACAGTTGTGGCTATCTAAAGTAGATCAGTCATCATCATATGATAAAAAGCATACAGAATATTAATTCAGAAGTCACAATATATTGCATATATGAGGCTATTTGTTACTTCTAATATTGGACAACATATAAAGTGATGGGTGAACAACTAAATTCACACCTTTTTGCTAGCATTTCAGCTGATAATTCAAACATATGCAATGGGCATTTATGAATATTCTATGGGTTGCTCTAAACATGTTCCCAAGCACACACACACAAAGATGCCAACCCCTGTATCCATTCATTAATTATTAGCTCTCCCTTCTCCAAACCACAAACCTTACCTTTCCAACTCATCCTAATGTGTCCTCTAAAGTATTCTACTTTTCTTTCATAGAATCTTTATACCTTTCATAGCACTAGTATGGATTCTAATCAGAAGACTGCTTCTCAGACTCTGTAGACTGCTGACTGACCACAACCAACTATTAACTGCTGTCACACTGCTGGGAGTTAACTGCTGATATCTCTCTCTCTCTCTCTCTCTCTCCCCACATACTTCTTAACTCTGCCCACAGTCTCTCAGTCACCAACCAATCACCTCACTTATTTCCCCTTTCATCCCCCTTTCTCTGCTGCAAAAAAAAATCTCTACTACCAAAAATTAAAGGAACACACATTTATAAATTGAAATCATTACAGCTACCCTCCAGGTTATACCTGGAGATATGCTATTACGATTGGTAATTGGAAAATGATCATTTTGGAGGGTGGACACTATGGCATAATATGCTCCTGAGGTCCCCACCACCTCAAACCCTGCCCTCTCCAGGCCCCATCCTCCAAATCTCTAAGTCAGGGGTGTCAAACTCATTTGTTAGGAGGGCCGGATCTGACACAAATGGGACTTTGTGGGGCTGGGCCAGGAGTGTCATAAAATATGTCAGGTAGTGGAGATATAAACTTTATAATGGACATGGACACACCCAATTAAAGATATTTTTAAAAACTTAAAATACAAACATGTTTAAAACTCTTCCAATGGTTAAGTTGGAAAGGTGGGGGACTAGTGGAATTTGGCAATGCAATTTTTGAAATAAAACCTCAAGAAAAAGCACAAGGCTCTGACTCTGTGGAAACAATGAAATGGCATTGTAAACTTCTCCCCACCAGTCTACTCAGATTGACAAAGCCTTTCCAGTATAATATCCCCCTTTGGCTGTGAGTTCCCACATTAGAGTACTCACTAGGTTAGGTCCATTCAGGAGAGATAAGCTGGCTGAAAGTATCAACCCTTGTTTTCAAGGACACAACTCCAGGAAGCATGAGCTTCAGGAAAACTATAGGAAAACTGAAAATGTAACTATCTCCACTCCATTTGAAACCATTGCAGAGTACAGACAAAGCTGCAAGAAAAATGTGGAATGGATCTTAAAATCCACTCCACGTTTTCCTTGCAGCAGCCAGCAAAGAAAGGAAGAATTTGGGACTCAGCCTGCAAGCTTCAAAGAGCCTTTGAAACTCCCAGGTTGAAACTGAAAGAGTCTCAGCCTGGAAGCTTCAAAGAGCCTGGGAGCTGTAAGAGCCTGGGAGCTTCAAAGGGTAAGGGCAGGAGGGGAAGGAGGAGAAAGAAAAGAGTCCCATGGGCCTGATCAAAGCCTTGGGTGGGCCGGATCCAGCCCATGGGCCAGGTGTTTGACACCCCTGCTCTAGGTATTTCCCAACCCAGCCTATATGTTAAGCCAATTGCCCTAAAAATAGGAGTTTGGGGAATTTAGCATGTGGGCAATCAGGCCACAGTGAGATCTTGAGAATCTATATATACAGAAGGCATCTGCTCTGGAAATCACCCAATAATGAGGAGATTTGTTCAAATAATCAGTGGGGTTTATTATAAAGTTTAGACAAACATACTAGAGTATAAAATCACACAACATACAGCCTAATAAGAATAGAGTTGAAATAGACAAAGGTAAACACAAGGGTAAACAAACAGGGTGATAATTACCGATCGTAGTCTTCGAGGAAGGCTCCAATGGCGACGAAAGCAGGAATGGGGGAGATGGCCCTCAACTGATCAGGTATCGGGGGGTGTATCTAAACAGCAGGGTAGGGGTACTGTCAGATGCACACATGTGGGAGGTTGGGTCAGAGGTTATAAGGACTACCTTGAACCCTTATGGGGTAGGAGGTCCAGGGGATTATGACACTGGGTCAGATGGGACAAGATGCTGAACCACATGGTATATTACCTCAGGAAAAAGGGGAGGCTCCAGAATGACAAGTCATGGCATGGGTGTAGAAACAGGTGGAGGTGATTAAACAAGCTATCCAAACTTATCTAAAGGTGACAATAGAGAGCCAAATGGATACCTAAGGTGACACCCGATTTAAACAAAGAGCTCTGGCTCTGGGTGAAGCTGGTCTTCCTCATCTGCTCTTCTGGCTAGCACCGACCATTTTCTGAAGTTCCATTTGACGAAGACTTGGGCAGTCTGGCAGGATCCACACCTAAGCTAAGCTTGATTGCCTTATGTAGATGTAACAGCTGTTGAGTACATGAGCCTCTCGCTTCTCTGTCATGGAGTTTGGCACTGCAGAAAGATGGTCGCTGATGATGTTAGCCTACCAACATGGCTTTCATGGTCAAGGCTGGAAACCGCTTGCCCAGACAGTTCCTGGTGACGCGACTTCTTCCATGGCAACGGCCGAGATGGTGCACGCACAGAGCAGCTGGAAACCCATCTGTACTTCTGGCTAGCACTCTTCCAGAGATATAGAGTGCTGTTGTAATGCTGAGGCTGTTAGTATTTCATAAGTCTCTTACGAAATGGTAGATAAAACCCATGTCTCACAGCTGATGTGTGTGAGTTGAATCTCCAGGCACCCTGGCACCAAATGGGTGATTACGATGTCCATATATAACTGAACTTAGGAGTCGCTTGCTCACATATAATGGTAGGGCCCTGGGATGCAGTTAAATGCAGTTTTTTTCCCAAGTACTGAAGGCTTCTTCACCCCTTTTACTGCAAGGGAAGTGTCACAGGATATACCAATTACAGTATGATTCCCCCAATAACAAATCAATGGCTGATTTTGCACTGACCTTTTACTGGCGCGACCACCCTCCTCACGCCGGCGGATCTGCAGGGATTTCGCACCAGAAGCGCCGGCGCAGCCAAAAGAGCCGGCAACTTCCGTCGCGAAACCCGCTCAAACGGAAACCGCCAAGAAGCAGGAAAACGTTTGAGCGGGTTTCGCGACGGAAGTAGCCGGCTCTTTTGGCTGCGCCGGCGCTTCTGGTGCGAAATCCCTGCAGATCCGCCGGCGTGAGGAGGGTGGTCGCGCCAGTAAAAGGTCAGTGCGAAAACGCCCAATGAATTTTATCTCCCTTACAACAGTTTTTGGCAAGGGAAGCTGGGGCTTATGATAACTATTCCTCTCTCTGTGGATACTGTTTTAACTCCTCAGACAATTCCACCTTCCCACTAGTTTTGGTTTTCTTTTATGTTCTCCAAGCGTCACAATTGCTAACAAGTTCTCATAACATGTATCATTCAAGGGCAATGTCTTGTTGTAGTGCTCTTGCCAGTCCTAGCATGCTTTTGTTGTGCAAGATATGAAGAGAAAGGAAGAGAAGAATGACTCTGGCCACATCACCAAAGCAAGTAAAGCTGTGGGATAATTTCCAAGTTTGATTACAGCAACGAGTTATGGACTTGCTTTGGATAAGGGTTTAGAATTTTCATGTGGTCCACTGTAATTGGCCCCTGTAATAGATCTCAGTAAGAACTTCATGGCTGACAGCAATTTACACCTGTATGAGATGGTTTAAATGAGAAAACATTGGGTAGACATAATGTGTGAGTTGGCAAAAAAAAACAACCCAAACCTCTGGGTGGCATTCTTCAAAATGGCTGCCAATCAATTTCCATAGACTTGTCATGGTGAAAATATGTTGCCATCACTTAAAGATTTTCACTGGTTACCAGTAGGTTTCCAAGCTGGTTTATAAAGTTCTAAGTGGGTTGAGCAAGATAACCTAAAGAACTGCATTCTCCTGTACAAACTGCCCATTAGCTAAGACCTTCACTGGAGGTCTTGCTCCATGTCCTCAGCCTCAGAGTTTAGGCTACTGAAAATTAGACCTTTTCTGCAGTTGTGCCCCTACACAATAGAATGCCCTTCCCATCATATTTATTCTGTCACCATCCCTATTAAATGCCCAATTAAATTTGTTCAGTTTACCTGAACATACTGATACTAATATGATTATTGCTCTTGTGTCTGCTTTTAATACTGTCTGGTTTTTAGAAGCATTGTTCCCAACATTAAATATTGTTTTGAAGTAAATTTAGAAGCTATCTGGAAGGCCAGTTTGGTAGAAAGGTGAGCTAGGCATGTATTAAATAAATAAATACAGTATTCTTCAAATTGAGATGAGCATTCAAAGGCAGAACTCAAACACATTGGATTATGGTGCTGCTAACACACTACAACTCCAGATGCACCACTTTCATCTATTTCTGTGTGGGAGGGGGTTAAAAGACAAAAAATCTTCAGAGAGCTAAGAACCTTATTTATCTCAGGGTCACAAGTTTTGATCTGTTTAAGCCACAGAGTCCTGAGGCTTAGCCAGGAGGCAGTGAAGATCAAAGTCATCTGCCCTGCCAGGCATCAGAAAGAGAATAGTTAATCATTTGTAATATAAATGGGGCTAGAGAGCTCTGAGAGCTCTTCTCAACTTGGCAAGTAGTGGTTTGTTGGTTGCCAGGGCATCACCTTTAAAACAAAAAACCTTCCACACGTAGGCTTGCTTTAATCTGAGGAAATCCAGGAAGCAACTGAATAAATAATACCAAGTGCAAAATGTGTTATGAACTATACAGAATAAAATGAGGATGACCAAGAAGAGTTCTATGAGAGATTCCTGGAAAGCAAATTATCTACTAATACTTGAAATGTTGGTTCTTCAATGCCAACACAAAGGCCTGATGTATACAGGAAAGAAATGGGGAAATGCTGAACTGGTAGAATGGACTGCACAATTTCAGACTGCAGATGGAGAATGATGCATTGGATGAGCACCCTTCTGTTGAAAAGTCCCTGCAAATACAAATACAAATAGGCATCCTGCTTTCCTCCCCAATAGGGGTATATGCAGAAGAAGAAAAATACAGCAGAATCGAAAGGGGACAGGGTGGATTTTTGCATACAAATAGGTCTTCCCTCTTTCTGTTAGTTAATCTTCTGCTCAGTTCTAGACTAAGAGCCAAAGGAAAAAGATCCCTTTGGCTTTTGCCCTTTGAGCTTGAACCTTTCAGAGCAGAGGAGAACAAACTGTGAGAAGTTATTCAGCTGAGGTACTGTTCCTTTTCATTAGGCCCATTAAAGAGACCACCCATTTACAGATGCAGTAGGAGGACTGGTGACATTCTGTTTTTCTCACTTGCTGCAGCTTCATTTGTCACAGGGCTCTCAGCAAGACTGGGGGGGAATCAGCTTCCCCCCCCCCCATCATCAAAAGAAGCTGCAAAACAGAGCACCAGATATTCACCTTCTACATGGACAGCATATAGTTCAGTAGAATAAAGGCAAGGAATCTCAAGCTAAGTATTTTTGTCACCTTATCAAATTATAGCTCAAAGAATTTCTTTCAGGAAACCATAACGGTTATGCTGATATAAAACTGATGTAATTTGTGTAGATTTAGTCTCCATCATGCATCATGCTGGTTTAAGAGGAAAATCTAAATGTCTTCCGTAACTTCAACAGTTCAGAAATGCTGTCAAGCCAACTATGCAATATCCAAAAGATCCTGCAAAATCTGCATACATAATACATATTTCTGTAGGAAAATAATAATAAAATGTTTTTGTAACTGTTGGAAATAAATTGAGTCATCCACAAGGCCACCTGCAGTTAAATATGAAATATTTATTGAAAGTGGAATAATAAACAAAATTTCAATCTCAATCATTCTAATTAGAAATAAACCTCAAAGAGCTTTTACACTGGAATTTGAAAGGGTACTTAATGCTTCACCAAAGCTTTTCATCTGGAGAGCAATGTATTTTCAATAAAACAATTGAAGCAGTTAATTTGAGCAGTTAGTTGTTTATTTCAGAAGCCAAGAATGCATAAGCATGGCAAAGCTGATGCCTTAAAAAAAAGTGCATCCGTTTATATGAATTTACTTTAAGTTTTTGCAGGTGCTAATGATGCTAGATCATCACACTGACAAGCAGCAAGGTATACCACTGCAAAAGAAATTTGCCAGCCGGTCGAGGAGTCTTGACACAGAATTGGTTCCCAGTTCTTTTTAATCTCTGCCTCCTCTGAATGCCTGCAGAGAGTTGGAAACCAATTTCCAGCAATCAAAAAGTGAGACTCTTGGTTTTATTTCCTGAAGAATATATCCACACTAAATACCTTGGATAAGAAGTATGATGGACCAAGGTGGACCAACTCTCAGCTTCTTGAATGTGATCAAAGCCCCTCAGATCTGAGTGTGTAACAAATGGGAAAATAGGTCACTCAATAACATAGTAACAGTTCAAAGGAATTGCAGTAAGAATTTGGGTAGGGTCAGGGATTCAGAGTTGCAAAGGCACTCTTAAAACCCTATCCAAACTCCAAGGGAAATCAAAGTGGGTGAATACCACCATTTTGAAATGCCATCACTGGTTTTTACACTCAACAACATGAAAAAAATGGCTATAACTGGACTGCTGTTGGTTAGATTTACTTAAAATATATGTCAAATTAAGGATGAACAAACCCATATTGTTTTGATATTTATGATCATTCTATTTTTAGTGGTTCACTGGATGCAGAAACATATTTTAGCAAACATGTGGTCATGTAAATCTCTTTTCATTATCATTTTAAATCCTGCTAAAAAGTTACGTTGCACTTTAGAAATTGTATTGCTGTTGCTGTTATAATTTTTACTACAGTAGGTCTCTGCTGATTGATTGATGTTGATTTTGTTATCCTTGTTTTGAAAGATTTTTTTTGAAAAAAAAATGATTTAATGTATATATTTATGATTTGGGGTATTCTATTTGTACACTGCCACAACAACCTTGATGATGAAACAGAATGAAAGATGACTATATTACAATGAATTATAATTGCTGGGCCCACTTGTGGGGAAGGGGGCAAGAAATTGAAGATATATAACTAATATATATAAAACTAATAGAGGTGTTTTAGTAAAAGGTTTGAGTGGTTAACATCTGAATATACCTCTAAAAGGACAATGTGAGTGAATACTCTACACCCAGCTTCAGTAAGAATAATAAATATTGTTGATTCCTAAAAATTACTCATGCAGAAAGCCAGATTCACTTCCAGCCTTCTTTATGAAAACTTCATATTCTGCCAGACTTCTCCCCCCACACCAAGTGCGTAAGAATGAAAGCTGTATGTACACAGCTGAGACTGTCTGTGCCCAGAGGCTGAGTGACTGCATTAAGCTTAGAGGCAGAGGTCAGGTTTATCAGCCAGCTGCTAGCTCCTTTCAAGCCATCTGAGATGTGACGCCTCAGAGGCAGGCTATGCCAGGCCGTACAAAAGGACAGCTCTCACCCAATGCTGAGGACATCATCATCTCAACAGAAACACATCCTGGAACCCGCCTGCAGGAAGCACCAGTTCGGCAGGACTTAAAGGAAAGTCATTCAGCTCTGGCAAGCAAGCATGGAATGTCTTCCAGGTTTGTTAAAAATGGATGTTTACTTGTTTCCTTTATGCTGAGAGAGTCTTTTCATGCCATGTGCTCTTGCCAAAGAGAGAAACACAGGAGCCTAAACCCAAAGCAAACACATCAGAAGGAACTCAGATCAGCAACAAGTAGATACTGCTAGCTACAGGAAAGAGAGAAAGTGCTGAACGGTCTGGTCTGTTGACAAGGTCAATACATTCTGTCACCAATCACAGAGTGTCCAGCAGAACCAGTGCAATATACAATGCTCCACAGAACCCAGAGTCATCCTGGCAATGCCAGATGTTAAGCACAGAATCACAGTCCAAGTGTGGGGGGGAGGTGGAAGAACACCAGAACCAATGCAATGTACAATGCCAATCAAAACCACGGCCACCTGTTCAGAATATTAACAAAGAATACTATACTACTCTCAGGCTGAAGCCACACAAGCAGTTTAATCCAACATCAATGTGATACCCTTGTGGATTTAAAGAGCACGATCAGACAGCAAGATCTACCTTCTGTGCCCCAGTCATTGCCACCCCATTTTGCTCTATCTTTGAAGTGGAGTTAATGAACGCTGGGGAAAGTCTAGTCTTTAGGGATGCCAGCATTTCCACCCGACATTTCTGGCTGTCTGAACTCCTGTCATGCAAAGTCAAGCCTTTTGGGAAGTCTGAACCTTCCCTTCCATTTCTACCACCCTCCCCCAGGCCAGTCTCCAGGGGAGTGTTTGAGTGACAGATCCTGCCCCCAGAAAAGAACCCTTTCTCCTGTTTCTGCTTCAGAATTGCTGTTGGAGCATCTCATAATTGACACAAGGGTAAATGCACTGAAGTCAATGGGACTACTCTCATGTAAATCTGCACCCACACACCGGTATCCCAAGGAAGAGAGGCAAAGGGAAGGAGGCTGAGAGGGGTCTGAGTACTTGGAAAAGAGATTGTGGAGCTGTCAAAAAGGAGACGGAGCTTTGGGTACACACTTATGGACATGGGTGAAAGACAAAAAAACAAAAATACCGCAACAATCTGAATTGACTATGGGCTAAGTGCATGGTGAAGCTGGTTCAGGATGGGATGACAGATCAAAATTTCCTGTTACAAAATAAAATGGTGTAATTAGATGTGTGGTCAGTTCCGGCTGGCTTGGTGCTGGGGTGGGTGGCCTAATATGCAACTGAGTTCCTGCTGGGGTTTTTCTTCAAAAAAAAAAAAAAAAAAGCCCTGCACAACCTTAAATGCATTCTGTCACCAAGCAGGGTAGGGATGAGAAGGTTTTAAGACCAAGAAGTGAAAATAAAGGTGGGTGGGGTGTGGAAAAATTAGGTGGAGGGAGATAGAAATGAATGAGAAATGTGTGGAAAAGAGGGAGAGAAATTAAGGGAGGGAAGGGTTGTCTTATCTTGCTGCAACACCTAACTACTGTTTTACAAGATCTGGCTGAGCTGGGTTCAATGAAAGGAAGAGAGAAGGCTAGACTATTGGAGAGGCTGGCAATTACTGGTTTACTGGTTTTAGTTGGTGTAATTTAAGATTTTTAGATATGACTCACTGTATTTATAGATGGTCCATTGTATGAATTTTATATTGTAAACTGCCCTGAGCCCACTTTGAATAAATAATGAATAAATACCTTAAAAGCCATTAAGCCCAACCAAAACCACATCATTAACATAATTAAAAGCAAGCTGGAATACACAAACAAAAATACTAAAATATTAAAACATAAGGCAGGAAGGCGGGATCACTAAGTGAATGCTGTATGAAACAAACAAACAAAAGACCTCCCCTGCTGTTGGAAGATGGCAATAGAAAGTGATTTCTACAGTATCCAGCATCATGAATCTGTAGACTATCTTTATTCCTATTTCCTCTGATAATCTGTATTGCATATCACCTTTTCTTCAAGTGCCTGAAATTTTCAAACTGGAGTTGTAATGTTGGTAATATATGGTATTTATTATTACAAAAATCACCAACCCACTATATATTTCTTCCCCAAATCCAGTAAATGCAGATAAGTTGCCATATTCCAAATTTATCCCCACCCCCGAGATATGATCCTAATTATGCAAAGTGGTAAAGCTGCAGCACTGCAGTCTAAGCTCCCTGCTCACGACCTGAGTTCGATCCCTGTAGAAGCTGGGTTCAGGCAGCCAGCTCCCGGTTGACTTAACCTTCCATCCTTCCAAGGTCGGTAAAATGAGTACCCAGCTTGCTGGGGGGGGAAAGTGTAGATGACTGGGGAAGGCAATGGCAAACCACCCTGTAAAAAGTCTGCCGTGAGAACGTTGTGAAAGCAACATTACCCCAGAGTTGGAAACGACTGGTGCTAGCACAGGGGACTATCTTTACCTTAACAAGACCAGCCTCTTGTTAAGGAGATTATCAGGAATAATAAAGTTATTATACATAACTGCATATGAATAGTTTGCATGTGCTTGGAATTGTAGATCAGTTCTTTTGTTGATCCACTACACGGTTATTTTATTCATTAGGCCTCCTTTAGTTGCTAGTATGGCCTTTTCTACATGCATTTATATCCTCAGGAAAGGGCACGATGGAAATCCAAATAAATAAATGAATAAGCCTGAGACTGGCTAGTACCTGAAGGATGTTTAGTTGCTCTAAGCTTATTTTCCAGTGCATACTTTAATGAGTACATTTTGTGCTGGCACAGAGGCAAACTAAAGCTTCATAAACCAATTTATACAGCATATAACTTTACTAAATATTGTTGAAATTTAGAGTCAATCAGCAGATGTTTCATTTACAGCTTATTAGTCATATAACTCCTCCCTTCCCTTGAGGAGTTTCCAGTGGTAGAAACTCTTCTAGAGAATTCATGAACAGAGATTTGAACCCTTTTCAGCTTTTTGTGCAATGCATTACACTGGCTAGCCCGATGCTAAACTGTCTACCTTTGTAAATCACTTTTTATCTTGCCAAGTTATGCTGATATGTTTGTTCAATTAAAAACAATCTAGCTATTTCAAATTATGGCATAAGATCCTTCCAAACAACGAGTTTCTTGGCATAAAACAACTAAATAGAAGTTCCCTATCTCTACCTTCAATGAAAAAAAAACATGCCCACTTATATTGTAATAAAACATGCAAACAATAACTAATCATATTGTGGCCATGTGGCTCTGCCTGTCTCATATGGGAGCAGGGTCGGTGCGTGGGAGTAGGCAAAGTAGGCAGTTGCCTAGGACGCCACTTGGCCTAGGGGGTACCACTGGGCACCCCCTCCCTGATGCATGCCTCTGCTTCCTGATCACTGTCACCTTGTCCTCTCCCATCACCAAGCTGCCCTCAACAAAGCTAAGCCACCCCCCTCTCCCTGATGTGTGACTTGGCCTCCCACCTCATCCTATCCTGCCACCCTCCTTCCTGACATGGCCAGCAAGCACTTATTCTCACAATTTATTTATAACCACATTTTTTTTGCTAAATTAAAATGAAAAATCAGTAAATCAAAAATGTGAAAAGTTTCAAGTTTGGCGCTCTTCAGTTCTCCTATATTTATTTAATAATGGGGGGGGTGCTAGTGGGTGATTCGCCTAGGGCACCAGAAAGCCTAGCACCGGTCCTGTATGGGAGCACACACAAGCAGGGTCCCCACCTCTGGAAACAAAATGGATGCTTGTCAGAAACAGGCCAAATGAAAGCCACTGTCTGCAAAGGGCCAGAGAAAATTATGTCTGAGCTTGTTCTGACTGTATAGCAATTACAACATAGGCATCCTCCTGGTCTGGCTCTCCCCCCCCCCCCCCCAACCCACCCAAAAGCCATGCATAAGAACCATGGAGTCCTCAGGTAAAGTATTAGACACCATCTAATCACTGGCCAGATGTTAATTGCACATCTCCCTGCCTTCCTGCTACAACTCAGCTTCTCTTTTGCTTACCTCTATGCTAATATGGACCATACTACTAAATCTTTTGTTTTCCACTCTGACCTCTCCTCAGAGTATCAAAACCAATCAATGCCAGACATTAAGTTCATCATGGCCCATCCTGGCAAACATGTTGAGACATTCTCACCTATTGTTTTGAGCTGGGAATCCATTCAGGTACCCAGGAAAGACACATCAGCAACCATTAAGAGCCATTACAGCTCTGGGAGTACCACCTCCCTTCCAAACCCTATAAAACATGAGAGCAAGTCACACCTCGTTCAATCTGGAAACATAGGTTATTCCCCCATTACTCTGATAATGGCATGATGGCAGTGCATGTATCCATCTTTAATTTCTAGTGGGCATCTCCACATCTGGAACAGATAATATTGCTCTCCTCAACAATCCCTAAAATTCCCTATTTCTCATCTCTGTTTTCCTAGCCCTTGATTGTGTGTGCTTTATCGTGTGTGTGTGTGATTGTGCATTTTACGTATTTTTCTAGTAAACATTTTAAAATATATTTATTCTGGAGTCTTCTTTCTGAAACCAGAACTTCATATCATTGGTGAAAATGATCTCTGCTACAAAATAGTTCTACCTAAGTCTCTTTCTTGCTAATTTCTCCATATAAAGAGGAAACCCCCAGCATTTCCAGAAACAATATATTACTCAACTATACATATAGACAGTAGGGGTGCGGTCATACTACAGACCTGGTGTGATCTGGCTGCTCCTCTAATTATACTGTTTTATTTTTGTCTGAGGAAGTGTGCATGTACATGAAACCTCACAACTTGAATAAAACTTTGTTGGTCTTAAAGGTGCCATTGGACTGAACTGGCTTCACTGCATGTTCACCCCATAGTCATTCAGATTGCTGCAAGATCCTCCCCCCCCCCCCCTTCATGCATGCACATAAGCATGCATCCAAAGCTTTGGGTCCTTTTTGATAGCTCCACATTTCCCCCACCAAGTACTCTGGCCCCTCTCAGCCTCCTTCCCTTCATCTCTCTTGTTTGGAATAGACCGGGGGTGGGGGGGGTAAGGTGCAGATTTACATGAGAGTAGTCCCATTGACTTCAGTGCTTTTACCCTTGTGTCAATCATGGGATGTTCTCCAACAGCAACTCTGATGCAGATCCAGGAGAGAGGGTTTTTGGGGTGATGATTTATTGCTCAAAAACTACTTCCCTGGGGGATCTCAGTCCAGAATGTCTTATTGGCTGTGATGATTGACAATGCCAGGAGTGATTACATGCTTATGTGCACATTGTTACCAGAAATGGAAGGGAAGGTTCAGACTTCCCAAAAGGCTTGATATCATAAAGGAGGGGGTGGAGTTCAGACAGCTGGAATTGTGGGGTGAATGCTGGCCTCCCTAAAGACCAAACTTTCTGTTAACTCTGTTTCAAAGATGGGGCAGAACAGGATGGCAATGACTGGGGCACAGAAAGCAGATGTTGCTCTCTGATCATGCTTTTTAAATCCACAAGGGTACCATAATGATATTGGATTAAACTGCTGGTGTGACTGCAGCCAAGGTTTCTTTAAAATAAGACTAAATAGATTAATTTAAAAATCAGATTTATTTGTAATAAAGCTGATACTATATTTGTGACTGGCAACTATTGAAAATGCTTTATTTATATAACTGAAAAGCAAACTGACAGATATGCATGCGATATTGTGGAAATTAAATGTCATCATGCAAGCATGGTAGCGATGATATGATACGGCTGAAGCACAAGCTGGGATAGTGGTGGTGAAGATCAATATGTGCATGTGATTAAAAGAGGGGAATTGCAGACTGCACTGCAGATAAAGAAGGTCAAAGAATGAAACAATTAGCAACCATCCATCCCCTGATAAGCCATCACCAGTTTCTCGTTTGGCAATTTTGACACTAACACTATCATCTATCACATTTTTATCCTGCCCTTGCTTTAAGGATGCACAATTCTCTCTTCCTATACTGTATCCTTACAACTGTTGGGAGTATTTTTTATTATTTATTTTATTTTATTTAATGGACTTATATCCCGCCCTTCTCACCGAAGTGTCTCAGGGCGGCTCACAACACAATAATTCACATAATTCAGTTTAAAACATTAACAAGTACAGTTAAAACCACAATTGATAAAACAAGATAAAATAAAACCAGCGGTCTATAAAAGCATTTTGTTCCATCCAAGATGTTCTCCTCTTCAGTTAGGTGTTGTAGGCCTGCCGGAAGAGGGCTGTCTTACAGGCCCTGCGGAACTGCCCTAGGTCCCGCAGGGCCCGCACCTCCTCCGGCAGCTGGTTCCACCAGTAAGGTGCCGCTATTGAGAAGGCCCGATCCCTGGTGGATTTTAGACGGGCCTCCTTTGGCCCGGGGACTACCAACAGGTTTTGTGAACCCGAGTAGGTTAGGCAGGAAGCAAATCATTGGCCCAAGGTCACCCACAGCACCATCCTAATCTGAGTTACAGCCTTCTAGATCCATTAGCTTCAATGGGCTTAGAAGGGTGTGATATTGCTTAGGGCATCACCGCCAATGAGTGTGATGACTGAATGTGGATTTGACCCAAGTTTTGCCCAGTCCATCCAAACTTCAACACCACACAGGGTCTCAGTGCCATATGGAATGACATGAATATTCCACTGGAAGTCCTACTGGGAGAAGTCATTTCTGACTCTGTATTTCCTGGGTTACACTAATAATATGCATATTTTTGACTGGAAATTGAATACATACTTAGGTGTGACTACTTCCTCTCTATATCAGTACTCCCAGAAATGCACCCATTGTTCTGCATGGCAGAAGCTGAAAATGGCTGAAAATGCATTTACCCTGAAAACGTGGGTATACCAGATACTATTCAGATGGGAAGCAATTGCGTTATAGTCCCCCACAAGGTTGCCATGGAGGCACACATCTTGCAAGCCTGCTTTTGTTTGACATAACAGAAAGCTGACATGCAGAGGAGCTGTCTGAGAGCAATGTCTGTTCAGATCAAAGACTTGGGTTTCTTCTATTTTTATAGTTCAAATAAAGGTTATTCTCCATTGGCCTTTTCTTCAAGGAGAGTATCTCCAGGTACCAGTTTTGTCTAGAACTGAGGCATGTCACTTATCTTGGTGGACTAGGATCAGCTGCAGATATGTTTGTTGATTTATTTATTTAGAATATTTCTATGCCACTTCTTCAGAGTGTGGTTCAAGGCAGACAATTCAAACAATGTAACAATATAAAAACAAGCCAATAAAAAAGCAAGCCACTGAACCATAAACATCATAAAAACTATCCATAAAACAGAAGTTGACCATTTTAAAAGGTGGTCAAATAAAATCATTAATCAAAAGCCTAAGGTAAACGTGTTTTAGTCTTGTGCTTAAAATAAAGTAATGTAGGCGCTAGATAAGCCTCAAGGAGAAGGGAGTTCCAGAGCAAGATGCCACCACAGAAAATACCCTGCATCTCTTCCTTCTCCTTTCTGTTGCATGAGAGTCCTGTAAAATTGAAGGAAAACATAAGAAAAACATGCCTGGAGATGTAAAATAGAAGCCCCAAATATTCTCAGATATACCCCAAAGTTTCTGCATTCTTTTGGTACCAGTTAATTGGTACCCTGAAAACCTCTGAATATCCAGACACACAAATATATATATTTGGACCAGATAAATCTATATTTGGATCAGATACATTTAAGAACACTTCCCTCACCCTTGCTCCAAGAAATTTAGGGCTGTAAGGGTAAGAAGTAGCACTTTGAATTGTGCTTGGGTTTTCTTTTCTTTTTTAAATCATCTCATTATTAAAAATAATTACGTTAGCCCAGTATTTTATGTCAGGTGCTTTGGTTTCTTTTAGGAATAAGAAGGAAGGAAGGAAGGAAGGAAGGAAGGAAGGAAGGAAGGAAGGAAGGAAGGAAGGAAGGAAGGAAGGAAGGAAGGAAGGAAGGAAGGAAGGAAGGAAGGAAGGAAGGAAGGAAGGAAGGTGTCAGAGAAGGTTCATTGAAGTTTCCAAATGAGCAAACTTGTTGTTTGAAACAAAATTGCATTTATTGTATACTCCAAAGTTACTCCAGCATGATAGGTATTGGAACTGATAGCGAGCAGTTCACATCATTGGTATTTAACATCTAACATCAAAGCAATAGCATCTACACCCCAATTCCCATAACAAAGGCAGCTTTTGCCTGTGAGAGTTTCACACGGCTTCCCCCCTTATCTTTTCAGTTGGTGGTTACAATTCCTGGCAGCAATGTCCTTGCTGCCTCTAGGGAGGAGGTGAGAGTCTGGCAGACACTCTCTACTTCAAAGCAGGCCTGGCAACCTTTGATATTCCTGGGAAGCTACTCTCTACATTGCCCCCCCTCCACTGTTCTATGACTACAGGTTAGTGGGCATATATGCATATTGATCAATATGGTTAGTAGTCAGCAGTTAGCAATAACATCAATGAACAGAGCTGGAAGGAAGGAAGGAAGGAAGGAAGGAAGGAAGGAAGGAAGGAAGGAAGGAAGGAAGGAAGGAAGGAAGGAAGGAAGGGAGGGAGGGAGGGAGGGAGGAAGGGAGGGAGGGAGGAAGGAAGGAAGGAAGGAAGGAAGGAAGGAAGGAAGGAAGGAAGGAAGGAAGGAAGGAAGGAAGGAAGGAAGGAAGGAAGGAAGGAAGGAAGGAAGGAAGGAAGGAAGTTGAGTGACAGAGGATGAGGCACATTTGTATACAAGAACACTCAGCTGTTGGTGCTTTGTGCACCTTGGCCAATGGGGAAGACGCAGGGAAATTAGTATTTAAGGTGGTCATTTCATTTCCTCCCACTCTCCCATCCTAGGCAGTATAGGATTAGCTGATCACTTGTGGAATTCCTTTAGATTTGCCAGGTCGGGCTTTTCTTAACCTGCTTCTTGCTGCCCTCTGGGACAGTTAGCTAAATAGATTTGGTGATATGTTTGATGAAGCCTACTACAGAGAAACAGAGGAGTTTAGAGACATAGGGGAAATTTTGAAGTGATATTTACCAACCAGATGTGCAGAAGTCCATGGAAATGTGATTGTGAACAACCAGAGTATCATGAACAAAGGGGATCTGAATTGTGAGTTTGGGGGTGCCCTAGAGCTACAAACTGAGCTTGTGGCTGGGCAATCTTTTTATACACTTAAAGAAGATGTCCTGGGGACAGGGTGAGGGATCTGAACAGAGAGGTTGCCCATTTTTGATCATGGGTTTCCCAACTTTGATCAGGGGTTTCCCTAGGCACTCATCAAGATGGTGTGATAGCACCCTAGTGGGAATATCCTGGAGGTGTTTGAGGAGTTGTTGGCTGATAGTATCTCTCTGAAACTTCAAACTTAATGTCTTTGTTTTGGTAACCTAGGAAGAGAATCATAAACCTGTTTTCCAGAAAAAACGTTTACGCTTTAAAGGAAGTTTGGCCAGGAAGAAGCCATAAAAGGACACAGGTATATTGCTGAGAAATATCACTAAAGGAGATTTACATTTCAAAGAGACAAAGGAACTTTCAGAGAGAGAAGATTTCCATATTGAGATGTGCAGGAATGCTGAGAACACTGATACTTACTTGATTGGTGAGGGGAGAGCAGATTGCATGTTGAAGAGACAGAAGTTCTGTTGTTGCAAGCGCCAGAGTCTCCTGTTTTGTACAGGCTTCCATGATCATATGTGTATCCCTTTCAGGGCTATTCGCACTTAGGAGCAATGCTTTGGAAGACCCTAGGGTAGTCCAAACATTGGGGTGCCTATAGATGCAACTGTAACAGGCTATCATCAGATGCAGGGCATAATGGTGGGTAAACAATGGGTATGATCACATGAGAGATTTGGCCCAATTTAGCCACGCCTCCCATCCAGATTTAATGTGCTCCATCACATGGGCACATCTTCCTCTCTAGTCCTGCCCATACCTACCTTGGCTGAGGACGGGCTGGGACTGAATTCAATAGATAACTTCTAAACTATATGTAGGATGCATTTCCTGACTGTCTGAATGGCTAGGTGCATGCTGCACCCACCCGGCACCTGCCTGGCATGTGCATGGGCAGTTTGAATGCTCCTCTTGCATGTATGTGGCCTGTACCTCTCCCAGCAGCCAGGGCATGGATAAAAAAAGAACTGGCTTTTTCAGAGATGGGATACTGCTGCCTAAGTTGCTAGTGTGATCGCACCCAGTGAGTACTCTGAAGCCAGCCATAAAAGTTTGGGGAGGAATCTCTTTTGTGTTGGCCAGGAGCAGCTGCTGCAGAGCATGGGGGAGAAAGTGAGGCTTAGAACTTCTGAGTGCAGGATAGTATGAAACTGATGAAAAGTAAGGCATGGAAATATTACCTACCACCACTTTTGAGCCAGGGCAAGGTACCTTTAACTGACTTCCTGATAAAATTAACCCCCCCCCCCCAATGGTTGTGGGAGACAGATTTTAATTAGGCAATCTAATATGTTTCTACAGATTAGTCCTTAAATAAAATTTGGGTTAAACCAGATGTTTGTGTCTCTTGTGTTCATTTTAGGGTATGCGGACAGGAAGGAGGGAAAAGAGCTGTCAAAGGAACTGATAAAAAAGCAAAGACAAGGAAACACTGATTTGTAACCACCTGTCAACTTGGAGCAGCCAGCAGTAGCCTCCTAGACCCCCCTGACATTTTTGCTCCTGAGAGTCAGCAGATCTCAGAAACTGTGTGAGGGAAAAGAAAGGGGTCTGAATTGAGGGAGGGGGGTTGGAGGAAATTGTGATCCCCTTTTTCTATAAATTCATATGCTGTCCTCTTGAAAGAACTGTGTAGTCGGATGCCTGCCAATTACAACAAACAGCATATTTACCCAATTTCAGTGCATTTTAGAAATAATTTGTACTCCACCAACATGGAAAGTTTTGTTCCAAAAATCAAAAACTGGCAAATATTTACCATACAATAATGTTTGCAAATGATTTGCCATGATAATATTACCAAATAATAGTTCCAATAATATTTACAAATAATAATCTTAATTAACTGTGGGAATTGATTTTTTTATTATTGATGGCGGCTAAAATAAAATTAGCTCAATGCTGGAAATCTAATAAAATTTCTTCTATACGGCAAATGTTTGACAAAGTTTTGGACATGTTGATACAAGATAAATTTTCATTGTATATATTGCAAAGTGAGAACCTGTTAATATCCAATACTTTTGCTGAAAAATGGTCTGATTTTCTTACATGTGTAAATGATTAGGGAAGGGATGGTGGCTCAGTGGTAGAACATCTGCTTGGTAAGCAGAAGGTCCCAGGTTCAACTCCCAGCATCTCCAACTAAAAAGGGTCCAGGCAAATAGGCGTGAAAAACCTCAGCTTGAGACCCTAGAGAGCTGCTGCCAGTCTGAGTAGACAAGACTGACTTTGATGGACTGAGGATCTGATTCAGTATAAGGCAGATTCATATGTTCATATGATCCAGGAGAAAAATCTGTTACTTCTGCTATTCCGGCTAAATACCTTGATTTTGTACTGCATTAATATCTTGTGATAATCTTTCCTTGGTTGCTGTTAATTTGTACTTCTGTTATTGTGATTTCATTTGTCTTTGTTCATATTTATTTTTTTCCCTAAATGATTTTGTATTTATGATTTTCCTGGCTATTAGAAAATAAATAACATTTGAGTTGTAAAAAAACTGTGGGAACTACCCTCCTTGGGGCATGGTGCCATTTTTATTGGGTTAAAGTCTAAATACAAATCCATGTACAAATTATCATTTTTTATAAAATGAAGGAAAATGGAAAGTAAAAGGAGTCTGTCATATTGTGCATTGTTGTGCAAGTGAATGATAAACCTTTTTTCCCCTCGGTGAAAAATTCTACAGTTGTTTTAGCAGAGACTTCCTAGAGGTCAGGGATAAAATGTTCAATAGTGACAGAATTAACATGAATAAAACAAAAGTCCATGATGGTGATAGAGATGAAAATCTGAGGTTACCTACTTGACACCATTTTACCTCTCAGTGATTGTTACTTGCTCTGTAGAGAATTGATTCTGTAAGCATTTCATTAAAGGCAATATTCATGAATAAGTTTTCCTATGAACTTGAGCTGCTGATTTATTTTCCATAATAGAAACATAGTTCTTATCCTGGCAATATGAAGTGAAGATGTCACAGATTTAAGACAGCAATTTACTACAGACATTGTGAAATCTGTAAAGAAGGGGATAGACTCATAATCCACCACTTTTCCTTATTATGATAGATACTTGCACTCAGGGGTGGAATTCTAGCAGGAGCTCCTTTGCATATTAGGCCACACCTTCCTGATGTAGCCAGTCCTCCAAGAGTTTACAAGGCTCTTTTTTGTAAGCTCTTGAAGGATTGGCTACATCAGGAGTGAGTAGCATAATATGCAAAGGAACTCCTGCTAGAATTCCACCCCTGCTTGCACTTCAGGGTAACTTCATCTTTTCAAGATTGTTTTGAACAAAATATTGCAGGATGGTATCAACCAGTGAGAAGGAGTATCACCAGGAGTATAGCTAGATGAAAATTTCACTAGGTTCTGTTTCGTTGGTGGAGCTACCACACCTAAGGATTTAGTAGTGACAATCATGATAAATCTTGCCTTTAAATAAGATTTGTTCATAATAAGAACATAAGAGAAGCCATGTTGGATCAGGCCAACAGCCCATCCAGTCCAATACTCTGTGTCACACAGTGGCAAAAAATTTTATATATACACACATACTGTGGCTAATAGCCACTGATGGACCTGTGCACCATATTTTTATCTAAACCCCTCTTGAAGGTGGCTATACTTGTGGCCGCCACCACCTCCTGTGGCAGTGAATTCCACATGTTAATCATCCTTTGGGTGAAGAAGTACTTCCTTTTATCTGTTTTAACCTGTCTGCTACTGGAACTAAAGCTGTGAGCTACTGGCATTAAAGTTGTGAGCTACTGCATAAATTATTGTGCTCTGGGGTCATCCTTCCTGAGCTAAGACAAAAAGGTGTGAGCTGGAGGCTAAAAATCTGTGATAGAGGGAACACTGCTCCTAAATTGAATTATTACACCACAGCTTTTAAGGCTTGTCAGTCCCTAAGTCTGGGTAGAGTTTCCCCAGTTTTGCAGGCTCCTCCCTGCCTCCAGCCAGCTGGTTGGCAGCGAAAGCCCTGCCCCAATAGCCACAATGTGGCTTTAGTTCTCAAACTTCCAAGATCTCAGATCAGGCTTGCAAGATCTCAGTTTTTAGAAGCTTGCTAACTCCTTGTATTTTGGAAGGGGTGTGTGTGTGTGTCTGCCTTTAAATCTCAGTGAGAAAGAAGCTGTATGGAGGTGGGGCAAGCAGCCGAGCCAACATGTGTGTGAAAGAGCAAGAGCCCAGTCCCTCTGTTCCTTTTGCATTCCTTTAAGAAATTGTTTGCCCCCCCCCCCCAGTCGGAAATGAAGAGGCAGACACAAGTGTTGGGTTTTAAACCGGGCCGCTTTATTAAACAATTAATTAACTGTAAACTGGCAGGGATAAAAACCTAACCCAGACAAGCCCTGGGGTCAACCCCTGACCCCGCCTTGTCCAAAGGGCGAGCCACCCTGCCCCCAGCACAAGCCCGCCGTATTCGGATTGTAGCTGAGCGGCCAGGCCTCCAGCCATTCACCACCTGGGCTAGCATCAATCTCCATGGAAAGATCTGCCCAGGTGAGGCTCCCTGTGATCTGCATTCCCTGCACTGAGCCGTGTAGCCCATCTACGGTTCATACAGACCACCGCACCAATGGTGCTAGGCCATAGGTGCTCCCCTGAAAAACCCTGTGGCCAAACCTCTTCCAGCCTGCGACCATAACAAATACCAATAACCGATCCTAACACTACTAGGCAGTACAAGGTAGGCAAAAAACACCACCACATGAGCCAATTATGTGGAAGTGAAAAAATTCCTACCTGGCCCCTAATAAGGCGACCAGCATACGCCTGTACTGCCTGAGGGAGGGTGGGCGGGCAGAGGGCCAAAACGAACTGCGTGGTAAAGGGCGGGGGCCGGGGCTTATATAGCCCCGACGCCGCACCTAAGCAAAGACCCGTACGTCGGGTGATGGCTGCTCTTCCCTCCTTCCGAGGGGGCAAAGACAGCCCCCAGCCTGAGCGCCGGCAAGCCGGCTTGGCTGGGAAGGGGCCGAACCTTGTATAGCAAAAGGAATAGTAAAGAAAAGTAATAGAAATAGTAAAGAAAAGTAATAGAAATAGTAAAGAAAAGTAAAATCTGCTTAGAGATAGAGGGAAAACTCAACCCCCTAGACCTCCCTCTTCTTAAATTGGTTGAAATACAGCAGATTGTTACAATCAACTCTAGTGAATAAAGCTATGTATACCATACCCTCAGGAAGATCACAAAAGATATGGTCATGCAAACTATTTATTTTGGTTGCTTTATGAGTGCATGTATGTATCTTCACTTTAATTTAGTGGAAGTGCAGCTGCTGGGGAACAAAAAAGGCAAAAAAGAAGAGGAATTGAAGACTGCATTCTGGGGAACAGTACTGCTGTATTTTTATTTATTTATTTGGAATGGGAAAATCTCCTGGCAGCACCCCCAAAGTCTCCCAACTCCACCCCCCAAAGTCTCCTGGCTCCATCTTCAAAGTCCCTTGGACCTGACAACCCTAGCTTTGTTCCTTCTATAGGAATGCCCTCCTAGGTAGGGGATTGGGCCTCATAGCTGCCTGCTAGTTGCCTCCTCCCCATAGGGTTGCTAGGTCCCTCCTGGCAGGGGACAGGGGGACTTAACAGGAGCAGAAGGGAAGCCCAGGCAATGTTGTCAATGATGTGGAATATACCAGAAGTGACACCATCATGCTGCAATATTAAAGTAATGCTCTGGTATTTGGGCAAAAGCCCTGTGGTAAAAATGGCTTCCATTATAGAGTTTTAGCCTAAATACCAGAGTATTGTCTGGATGTTGCCAGTGTAATAACATCACATCCTGTGCGTGCCATAAGTGGCATTGCCAAAAAGCTAGAAATGCCATTTTACCCTTCTTCTGGTAAGTTCCCCCACCAGCCTGCTGACTGGTGGGAGGGGGCAGAGCCTTGTGATAGGAGACTCCTGCCTCCACTGGGAGGCTGGCAACCCTCCTTCCTCATGATCGCCCCCATGGAAAGGAGTAAAAAGTGCAAAATCATGGACTTGGTGAACATGCTTAACTTGCACAATTTACAAATTTGTAAAATTCAGCTATATATATATTACAGAACCTCTGACTATGTGATGACAAATTTATTACATGCATCATTCTGAATGCCCCTTGAAAGCAAATGTATTAAAGATATATATTCTATTGAAAACCTGTTCTTTCTCTTCTCTACAGTGTGAAAGATACTGACCATTTTAATATGTGCTATTAAACAGCCCTTTTCAGTAGGCCCAGATCAAGTTGCCTGTTGCATACTATCTTATAATGTGTAATAACTCTTCAGGTCTTGATAACATCTATCTACCAAGATAAGTCTCCATATATATCAGGAATTTTGTTATAATACCACTTTTTTTTTTCTTGACAGGAGAGTATGCACTTTTAACTCAGATTCAGTGCCAGCCAATTTGTCTCCCACATGTATTAATAATATATAGTGTTATTAAAAATGACAGTAATATTTTCTTTCTATTGAAGAAATATCTCTTTTATAGTGCCTGGAGCCTGGTCTATTAGAATGGAAGGCACTTATTTATTCACCACTATCAGTATGCAAGGTGGTTTATAGAGCTAAATAAAATACAGATGCCAGAGACTCTTTTTGAGAGCTAAGTCAGTGGCTGGCGTGGTACCAGTTGAGAATACATGCTGAAAAAGAAAGTAGGTACAGCCTGGAAATTTGATGGGATATAATGGAAAATGGCAAGACTTTCCGTGTTATTCTTGTGTGTGAAGACTTTACCCATCTCTGTTCCATTCTTATCCTAGGCGACTTTGTTAACTATTTTGATAGAGTACAAACCACTATTTGGAGAGCCAGCATGGTATAAATTGTCAAATTAGAATGTGAGACTAACAATGCAATCCTAAAACAAACAAACAAACAAACAACAACCTTTATTAGGTTCCATTGAATAGACTTTAGGATTCTAAGTATAGGGCTGCAATCACATACACTAAATAATGCATTTTCAATCTACTTTTCATGCACTTTCCAACTGGATTTTACTGTGTGAACTGGCAAAATTCAGTTGGAAAGTGCACTGAAAGTGGATTGAAAGTGCATTTTTTTTAAGTGTGTATGTGTGACAGCCTTTTTAAGAATGCTCTCTAAGACTAGGGAGGTCAGGGTTCAAATCCCCATTCAGCCATGAAGCTTTCTGGGTGGCCTTGGGTCGGTCACTCTCTCACTCAAAGAGGGTTATTGTGAGGACAACAGTGGAGGACAGAACCATATATAGTACCTTTTGTCAGCAAGATTTCAATTTTTCTTGCTGTTTTGGCCTGAAAAATCCCCATTTGATTTCACTTCTCGTTTCTGCAAACTACAGTGATTCCTAGTTTTTATACCATTTTCTGTTTCTTTGCATGTTTTTCAACTATGTTACTCAGTCAATAAACTATTTTATCTGCTCGTATATTTGAAAAAAAATATGTATTTTTAGAAATACAGATGACTTCCCTCATAGGTGATGATTCATGATATCTAGAAAACCTTTTGATGATTTTTTATTTCCCCAACCCCCTTTTTCCTTCTGTATCCCAACTTTCTTTTGAGGGTGGGGAAAATTTTTTATCAAAAAATAAATAAATTGACATGTGAAGTTGCCATACTGAGTCACACTACCATACTGAGTTAGAAGTTAGCTATACTGGGTCTATTAAGGTCAATATATTCTGTTCTGATTGGGAGAACAAAACTGTGGAGTCTCATTTAGAGAGATCTTCTACATTAACTACTAATGATCCTTTTAACTGGACATGGCAGGGATTGGAACACTTGCTCTACCACTGAGTCATATATGTAAAATTATATATATTGTACATAGAAATGCTACAAAAATGAAGTATAAAAATATACAACATGCATGCAGATGCACTGGTTAGATCCTGCCAAAAAAAGAGAGAGAGAAAGAAAAGATCCACACATACAAGAGAGGGCAATTTAGGTTTGCCTGATTTGGGTTGATAAATATTTGGAGATTTGGGGAGTGAAGCCTGGGGGAGGCAGGATTTGGGGAGCAACTTGCCTCCATGTGACATAATACCACTCAGCATCTTCCAAGGCAGCCATTTTCTCCAGGGAAACTGATTTCTGTAACCTGGAGACCAGTTGTAATTCCAAGAGATCTCCAGCCAGTACCTGGAAACTGGAAACCCTAGGGCAATTCCACCCCCACCCCCCATGCAGCAGTCCTCAACTCCCTCCTGTATTGCTTCTGAGAATCCAGTGTTCCTGAGGAGCAGCATTTCTGGGAGCATGCGGGACTGCTACAGCAGTGGGGGGAGAGTTGCGGAGCTGTGGTTCCATGTGTGGAATTTAGATGGAATTCAACCTCTACTATGAACCAGTCTACGAATGCAACGTCTGAAAAAGTGAAATCTCTGGTAAAAATAGAAAAGAAACTGGAAAGAAACAAATTAGAGAGCATCTGCTTATGCCTAATCCTTAGATGTTAGGTCGTGGGTCTTCCCACCCTCCTTCCACATTATTAGCAGCTGGTGATAGTGGGCAGAGAAACTTCCAACATGGTGTTAGGTAATACATTTTTCTAGACATTAGAGGGAGTGGGGTGACAGCTGTGTGTCAGCTAGAAAATCTAATTCTGCCCTCTACAACAATAATACAAGTGCAAGGCCTCAGTCATGCATAGAATAATAAACTGGATAGGATGATGGTTTTGTCACAACTCATCAATTGGTAATCAAGTTTTTCATGTTCCAACATTTAAAAAATACATAAAGGGGGATGGAAATCAAAGGATGAGAATAATCCATCAATGTGATCATTTAATTGTTGAAAGCTGACATGAGAATCACACTAAACATGAAACTATATGTCGGGAGCACACTTAGATAGCAAACTTTATGAAGTTATAGCTGACTTACAAGTCAAGCTAAATTTGTCAAATAAAAAGCCAAGCTGGAGAACATTTGGAAATATAATGTCAGCTAACTTGGAAGATGGAGAATTAAAAACAAATTGAAAGTAGCAATGGAAAGGAGATTCGAGGCATGAAACATCCATAAAGGGAGGGGGAGAAAATAGGTCACTGGGGATATGAAATAAATGAGAGAAGCCGACTGGCATAAGGCAAGTAATAATGGAGGCTGCAGATAGACTGTATGGTTTTCATTTTCAAGAGAAAAGTAGAACAATCTGGATTGTTTAATTAAGAGTGAGCAGAACTGATGCAATAAAAATCTCTGTGTGTGTGTGTCCGTGTGTCTCTGTGTGTGTGTGTGCTTGTGTGTGTGTGTGTGTGTGTGAGAGAGAGAGAGAGAGAGAGAGAATGAGAGAAAGAAGAAAGAAAGAAAGAAAGAAAGAAAGAAAGAAAGAAAGAAAGAAAGAAAGAAAGAAAGAAAGAGAAGGCTGAAAATCTAGAGAATGAAGAGCATTTTCAGTTCCTGAAATTCTGTCTAAGGAGTTCTCAATATTATTCATGGATAACTTGTTTTGTGCTGTTTTCGCTAATAAAGAGCTATGCTGAAATCACTCTAGCATTTGAACCCACTACTTTACAGTCATATTCCTCCTATTGTGTGTGTGTGAAGTGCATCATAGTTAATTTATGGAGACCCCACAGTTTTCAGAGGAAGTGATTAAGCAGAGGTGGCTTGCCATTGCCTTCCTCTGCAAAGGAAGATCAGACTATATCCCCTTCTTCCTATCATCTTTTCTAAAAAGGAAATTGGGACTGGATCCAGACGTCTGAGGATTGTCAATGATAGGCAGAAATGCAGCTTGTTCTCATGCTTGCTCACTCCCCTCTCTCCACTCCTTCTTTCTCACACAAAACACAATTGAAAACATCCTGGTCTGTGAAGTCATAAGTCAAGCACCAATACATCACAATGTCCAAGCACAGTTGACAACTGGGTGAATTGCAGTTTGTTTCCTCTCAAAACCAGGATTCTTAACATTAGTTTAATCCCAGTTTAGAATATCAATTTATGGGAAAGAATTATGGGAAAGAACTCCAGTTTGCCAGATGCTTGCATTCAGTTGTTACAGAGAACTGGACCACACACACCAGGGGGGATCAAGGCAACACCCTCTCTCCTAGGGTCACCCTCTGTCCTCAACCCTGGAAGAATGAGGTACGTAAGTCGCTTTATGGCCACCCCATGAATTCCTACATCAGCAAGGTGTTGAATCAACAGATCATGGATGACCCTGTGAATGCTGCTAGTCAGATCTAATAATAACAGCATAATTGACCCACTTTGATCCAGCTGCCTGTGAAGATCATCTGTGAGTGCGGCCAGTGCCATTTCTGTCCCATGGCCAGGGCAGAAGCCAGACTGGAATGAGTCCAGGGCCCCCAGGGTTCTGTACAAATTGACATACGTGTACAGGTTGAGCAATCATTGTTGCTGGCTTCAGAGAGAATTCCATACAGGCTTTCTACATTTGGGAGATGTAAGGAAAAATTAAAAATTTGGGGGATTGTTCAGGTTTACATTGAACTAGGGATCAACAGAAGTCAGCTCACATACCTTTATTAATGAAAATGTTTGGCTAGTTTGTGGTTTATAAAACAACCTGGCCACAAATTTCCAAATTTCTTTTAAGTAAGTTTGTGGAGGCTCAAGGGAAGCCTCCTTCCGGTGAAAAGATTTATTTAATTCCATTTATATCCCATCCTCTCCACCAAAGCAGGCTCAGAGCTGCTAACAAAGCCAACTAGCATAAACTAAAACAAACCATTTAAAAACAAGTGTTATGATAAACATTAAAAGTGCTATATTCATGATGGCAGTACGACAGACTTCTTCAAGTCTTAGACATTCACATTCTCCAAATACAGATTGGATCTAAAGTCTAGACTCTGTGGTGACCAGTTCATTTTAGTCCAGGCAATATTTTCTAGGTTCTGCAGTCAAAAGCTTGATGGAAGAGCTCTGTTTTACAGGCCCTAAGGAATTGTATGAGAACCCACAGGTCCCTAATGTCCTCAGGGAGTCCATTCTACCAGTGCAGAGCTGCAACTGAGAAGGCTTGAGTCGTAGCCAACCTGGCATCTCTAGGGCTAGGGATTGAAAGAAGCTTTTGAAACCCTGATCATAGTATTCTCTGGGGAACATGTGGGGAAAAGAATCAAAACAGCTGAGCTGTGGGGGGGATTTCCCTTGTTAGAGTGGGCTTTGCTATTTCACATATTGTTCTCAATTATACATGTTTAATATTTTTAAGTGTTGTTAAGTATTTAAGTCTGGTATTACCCTGGGGCTTTTCTTGTATTTTACAGCAACGTAATTACCCCAGGTCTCCCTTGTTTGTTGAGAGCTGTGGGAGCAGTCTGCTCCTCTCACGGCTCAGCTGTTTAAAGCTGTTAAACTCTGCAGTTTAAACCTCTGGAGTCAGGATCAGCCCTGCCACTAGGTAAACTAGGTGACTTCCTAGGGCACCGGCCTTCTGAGGGCACCAAATTGGGCACCCCCCCCATGTGACTTGGTGATGTTATCAGTGCAGGGGAGGGGCACCAGAAGTCAGTCTTGCCTAGGGTGCCAGACAGTCTAGGACCGGCTCTCCTGGAGCTAGGTGCCCAAGAAAGCCCATTTAAACAGCTGAGCTGCAGGGCTCCAGTGGCTCAGTTGTTTAGATCAGAAATGGCTGGGCAGCTAGGACAGGCTGTTCCCCTGGCTCAGCCATTTTACAGCCTGAAAGAAGTGAGCTGTGGGAGCAGGCTGCCCCCATGGCTCAGCTGTTTTAGACACCCAGTTCAGTTTGTCTGTGAGCTGACTGGGTTCATGGGGTTTGTCCATGAACCAGGGCTTTTTTTTTTTTTTGTAGAAAAAGCCCAGCAGGAATTCATTTGCCTATTAGGCCACACCCTTGATGCCAAGCCAGCCAGAACTGCATTCCTGTGTGTTCCTGCTTAAAAAAAAAAAAAAGCCCTGCCATGAACTGAAACACTTTTTAGTGGTTTATGCCCATCCCTATACTGAACCAATTACAGGATATAACATTCCCTCAAAGCTGTTGTGTGTGCTGTAAAAAAAGAGAGAGAGGATAATCTATGTTTGTATGTAGAGAGAGAAGGCAGCATGGTATAGCCCAAGCTTGTCAGTACTCAGAAGCTAAGTGCAAGGGGGAATGGTGAGGAAGACTCTGCAGATGAAAGCAATGGCAACACCTCTGCTTCTCACTTGCCTTGAAAACATCTTCCTAGGGTCAACATAAGTTGACTGTGACTTGATGGCACTTCACACACACATGTTTGTATGTTTAATCCTGGTGTGTGTACTGAAGAAACTAGACATTTATAGCATGCCCTAGACTAGTCAGCTGTATTCATAGAAAGCAAGACACCACTGCAAGGTGATTCTTCCCTTATGAGTTAATGTGAAATGAGCTGGAAACATAGCTGATTCCTTTGTAATTCTGTCTTTGGCTGCCAGAAGCGGCAAAGGCTTCCCAAAACATTTTTTTCATTGCTTCTTTTTTTGGAATTTTCAAAACAATTTGCAATAAATGCTCTGAGGTATCTCAACCTAATGACATGTCAATATTTTAAAAAGTTTTTTAAAAAAACCCTAAAATTAAAACTGCTCAAAAAGCAGAAGCCAGACAGCACATAACTAAACTCTGCAGCAAATGTTTCTATGCACAATGATAACAAATAAATTACATGTTCTGTACACTTGGAAGGATGCTGCTACAGACCTGCATGTACTGATGCAAGGGAAAATGCCTTATTTATCTGTTCCAACACTCCTATGTGAGCCGTTTCCCTGTGTCTTCTTTTTATGCTTCTCTGTTAACAAAGGAAACTTCTATTCAGAGCCAGTGATGTAATTCCTTCTGGGAACCACCATAACCATGAAACCAGATGGTATTCAGAGTTCTAACTGGAATTAAAGTATTTTCTAAATTAACTTGGGATGACCATATTGTAATGGATTCCAGAAATCTGGAGTGGTCTTGAATGTCTTTAGGTCACTCAGGAATGCCCAGCAGCTTCTGGTGTGGCACAGTGAAGTGTGGACACTATTTGCTTACCATGCCGACATGTTATCATATCTGCCTGACATGGAACCATTCACCTTATTGGAAGCTTCAAAGTATGCCAGCTGGAACTTAGCATTGGTGCAGTACCATGTGTGTGTGTAAAGTGCTATCAAGTTGGAGCCAGTTTACAGTAACTCTGTAGGGTTTTAAAGTCAAGAGATGTTCAGAGAGGTTTGCCATTGCCTACATCTGCATAGAGACCCTGGGATTCCTTGGTGGTCTCCCATCCAAATACTGACACTGCTTAGTTTCTGAGATCTTATAAGATTAGGCCAGCCTGGGCCATCCAGGTCAGGACAAATGAACATAAAGAATGTAAATGTGAATCCATGTACTACCAGTTGTATCCAAGATTTTAATGGCAACTTTAGACAAGGTGCAAGAATTCTTTCTGCTACCACTATTATGAGTGGATGTCACATAGCTATTGATTGTTAACATTGGCAATGGAAAATGTGTGCCTGGCATCAGTAATTAGGGCAAATATCATTTGCAACACTGTTGAGATGCATATCACAAGGTCATGCTGTGAGTTTAAAGAAGCAGAGGAGATACAATCTATTTAGCCATCAATAGGTGTGCTTCTTTATGCCAGTTGCTAAGGTATTAAATGACAGGTTGAAGGACTAAAGCATAAATGGTAGGCTGAAAGTCAATTGAGATTCCATAGGTATGTCAACAGACAAATGTTATAGTTTGGTGCCTGGGAGCATCCACTTGAGCTAATAATATGAGAACTGAACATATGAACATATGAAGCTGCCTTATACTGAATCAGACACTTGGTCCATCAAAGTCAGTATTGTCTTCTCAGACTGGCAGCGGCTCTCCAGGGTCTCAAGATGAGGTTTTTCACACCTATTTGCCTGAACCCTTTTTTGGAGATGCCAGGGATTGAACCTGGGACCTTCTGCTTCCCAAGCAGATGCTCTACCACTGAGCCACCGTCCCTCCCCTGGATGATGATGATGATGATGATGATGGTGATGATGATGATGATGATGATGATGATGATGATGATGATGATGATGATAAAATGTTCACAGTCATATATCCAGGGGTCATTTTTTTTAGAAAAAAATAGGTGGTGGAGCTCATCCAGGGATTGTTATGCAGCTGTGCATACTATTAAATGGACAAGGAGGTGGAACTCTCAGATGGAGGAGATGGAACTCTCAGAAAGGTTCAGCAGCTGTGCTCCTGTGAGCTCCCACTGAATACAAGGCCTGCATATATCTAATTCTGATTCTGCCTTCTCTGTGTATTTTTTTTAAAAAAAACAAACAAACAGATAATGGGCCAGGTACCCATTGGGCTATATCGCAAGTTCTTGGCTGCTATGTTGAGGAAAGTGAGCAAAGGAAGAGCAGTGACCCCTGATTGAGCAGGAACGTTCATGTGACATACAGGAAGGAGCGGCTAAGAAGGAAATGTCCCTGGAAGGAGTAAGAAGAAGAAGAAGAAGAAGAAGAAGAAGAACTGCAGATTTATACCCTGCCCTTCTCCCTGAATCAGAGACTCAGAGTGGCTTACAATTGCCTTTATCTCCTTCCCCTACAACAGACACCCTGTGAGGTAGGTGGGGCTGAGAGGGGTCTCACAGCAGCTGCCCTTTCAAGGACAACCTCTGCCAGAGCTATGCCTGACCCAAGGCCATTCCAGCAGGTGCAAGTGGAGGAGTGGGGAATCAAACCCGGTTGTCCCAGATAAGAATCTGCACACTTAACCACTACACCAAACTGGCTCTTGGAAAAAGCCTTCTTCCTAGTAGGATGCTAACTGAGTAGCAAAGAACCTCCCAGTTGGTTCTGTCCAGTGATCAATATCTTTGTATGGACTCCTCCAGGTAGCACTTGGAGATCTCATGATATTACCATTGCTTTCCAGACAACCAAGATAAATTCCCCTGGAGAAAATGGCTGCTTTGGAGGGTGGACTCTATGGTATACCCTGCTGACATCCAGGGCTTTTTCCCAGGTGGAACATGGTGGAACAGAGTTCTGGAACTTCTTCATGGAAACAAAATTCTCCAAAAATGTTTTTAAAATTGTGAAGGGCACCCATGTGTTTCTCTTTCATTTTCCTCTTGTGAGTTCCAGAACCTCTTTTTCCAGAAAAAAAAGCTCTGCTGACACCCTTCCCCTCCTGAAACCCCTCCCCTGACTCCACACCCAAAATCTCCAGGTATTTCCCAACCCAGAACTGGCAACTATGTGGGATCTCATCCTGGGGAAACATATTTCCCATAACCATGTCATGAATGTAAAGGTTAGTGAAGTTTAGCAAAGTAATCACACAACCCATGCAATAGCAGGATTGAAACTTTAATCTGTAATTTAAAGGATTTGGAATCTGTCAATGGGAAGACAATTTTACAACAGCATCTATGCTGAAAGTATTACAAACTTGGACTCACTTGTACTGTCAATTGCTAATGCTGTTAGAATTGGTAAGCAGGCTGATACTGAAAAGTAGTTAAGCAACTTGAAATTAACCCTCAAAGGTAAACTTCAAAAGACAAATTGCAGAAGTTTTAATATTCTACAGATTTCTAACATCACCAAATTTAAAATTGGTGCAAAGGTTTGAAGAGCTTCCACAGAAAGTATGTGAAAAGTGAAATTTGAGTTGACTCCTTCAGTAAAATATCTGGAACATGTTGAGAGAGAACTTTTTAAAAAAATCTCTGGGAAGATTCTGCACATCCTTTTTTACCACTGAATTTCACTTAAAGAGAAATCTGAAGCAAATTCAAAGATTTTTCCTCCAATAAAACATTGAGGAATTTTCAGGAAAGTCAAAAGTTTTGCTAAAAGTAGTAGCATTTCTCAGTAATGTTTCTCACATCCTTGCTCTTTGCTCTAGCTCCTACCCATTCCTACCAGGAGGCAGAAAAACTTTTGAATCTTGCTTATCAAATGAACATTAAAACAAAATACCAAAAATATGAAACAAACTTGCAATTAACTTGCTCTAATTGACAGTTGAATGGATCCTATCCAACATGAGCAATGGATTGCCAACTTCCAGGTGAGTATGGAAAACAATATAACTCCATGTAACAATAAATATTAAATTCAACAAACAATGTTTGTCTTTCTTATGTTTCTTATAATGTTGAGAAAGACACAAAACTAATTTCACATCGAAGAATCACTTGTTGTTAGTTACAATATTTCAACAGGTGAAGGCAAGAGAGTCACTGTATGAGCTCTTTCCAGAGTGTGGTGGCACATGCCCTCCTTCACACCAGGCACCTTCTTCTCCCACCTGGGTTTGCAAAAAGAGCTGCTCTCTGTGCAAACGATGGGGGAGGGAGTCTAAATCTCTTTCTGTCCATAAGACTGCAGAATTTCTCAGTCTCTCCTGGACAGCACCCACCACTCATTTTGAGTGCCAGTAAATCTGGGCACATTGCCATGGAAGTATGACCCAGGGCAGAGTTTCAACACAAACTTTCCCTCTTCAGACATTAAAAAAAAAAAAATCAGTTGTAGTGGAAATTGGGGATGGTGATGGAAAGTGCCCTCAAGTTGCAGTCACTTTATGGTAACCCTGTAGGATCTGGCAGCTGGTGGGCTCGTTTGATGTTTGTCCACAGCTCCACAGCTCTTTTCAGTGGTTGGCATGCAAAGAGTCCCAGATTCTATCCTGGAACCTTCCGTTAAAAAGACCAGGCTATAGCTTATAATAAGAAAGATCATGGAGAGTCTCTGCCATTCTGAGTGGGAGGAGGGGAGCTCGCAATGCCCAGCCATTTCATGTTTTCTCTTGGTTCCCAGGCTCAGAAATAACAATAATATATTTAATGGTGCTTGTGTCCTTTATACAATTTATATCTCCACTACCTGGCATTTCATTTTGCGACACGAAAGGCCCAGTCAAGTTGCATTTATGTCAGATCTGGCCCTCCTAACAAATGTGTTTGACACCTTTGTTCTAGTGTGCTATTAAAAAGATGAAGAAGAATGAAGAAGGGTGGCTGTGGTATTGATGCCTAAAGACAAGGAACAGTGTAGTTAGGCTTGCCCGAGGAACCTTGCTGCTAGTTTCTCTTCCTTGTTCAGCACTTGAGACATTCTACAGATAATACTTTTCTGCTCATGATTCTTTTTCTTTTTTCAGTTACTATTTCCACCTCTTAAAACAAAACAAGCCCAGAAAGTTACAAACATGCATGTTTAGTTCCTAGGTGCACAAATGGTTAGCTTTTCACTCTAATCCCAGATTTGATGCTACAATTTGCAGATGTTAATTCACTTGTAGAGTCTCAGAGGTGCTACATCTGCAGTTCAGCACTCTCCTTCTTGCTTTATAGTAATTCCCCTGGAGCTCTGCTGCTTTGGTTCTTATCCTTTAATCCTGTTATGTTGTGCAGAAATGTTGTCTATTATTCTCTCTAATCTAATAGTAAAGTGGCTGGCTCATGCCTACTACGAATGCAGCCAAACCAGGCCAGACACAGATTAGGTAGTTTCTGCATACTCAGGGTGCTCCTCAGTATGCAAGAAAACATTACTTTATAAATTACTTTCTTAAGGAAAAAAATAACTCCAGGTTCAGATGATGACTGAACATATTCCAGGAGACAAGACCAGTTCAGGCTTGGTTATATGGAGGGCTGGGACACTGTCTCTGGAAGCCGTAGGGAATAGGTGCAAAATAATAAGAAACTCACCTGCCATCATGGCTTCTTCCCTCTAATGATGAAGTTCATGTCTCAGTACGAGTCAGGAAGCCAGTCGAACGAGGTAATGGACAACAAAGCAGGCATTTCTGCATGCTTGACTGTAACCGTAATCATATGAGAAATATATATTCTAATAGCAGCAGATTATACCTTTTGCTTTATTGAATATGGCAGGGGAGGAGAGGTGAGTGACTTGCTTCAGTTCCACACTTTTATTTTACTAGAAGTTTCTCTTTACTTCTGGTTTAAATACAAGAATTAATAACACTAATTCCAGAAATGAAGCACGTGCAGCTTTGCTACATCTTTAAGTTCCTTTTCCTTTTCTCTTATGATGTGCACTTTTTATTGATAAAACACCACAAAAAAGCACTCTTGATGTGATAAGGTGTAGTCAAGATACAATTTCATGTTGTTCATCAATAAATAATTTTAAATTCAGGGTTGATTCTTAATTTCATTTTACAGTATACTTTTTAATTTGAAAACTGTTTAAAATTTTGGTTTCAGACTGTTTAATGTTATGGCATTGCACTCTGGCTGGGTTTTGAATACTAGGTTTTAATTAATGACTTGGGGGAGTTCTGATGTTTTTACTATTTTATTTTATAGATTTGCCACCTCTTCCGAGCATCTTTAGGAACAGAAAGTGGCAAAATATGAATGCACAATACTGTGTATATAATTCAAAACAATAAAATGTGAATGGAAGAAATCGCAGACTTCAGAACTTGGATAAAAATTCAAATGAGAATTTTGGGAGTATCTCTGGAAGAGATAAAACTCTCTGCTCTTGTTGGCCTCTGTATATTGGCTATAACACATTTTCCTTACATATGAGTATAGAAGGAGAAAGTTAACTCTGCTGAGACTTTGTTATGAGTTAAATTGCATCCATTTTGTTCCAAAGGGGGACATATCAGTTATCATTTCATGTTTCAATTTGATTTCAGTGTCAGTGTCAAACAATACTTCTTTATTTCAGCCCTCACTGTGCAAATGTGAATTAGCAATTAATGCAATTTCAAACGACTACTGTCTTCTCTTTTCAGGTCTGGAAATTCTGTCCACATTCAGTTACTATCCCTCCTCATAATTCATTCCATCTAATGTTTGACCTCTGCTATAACCTCTGTGATCTTCCATAAGGATGCTCTCAAGGAAATCATAATCCACAGAGTCACAAAAAGAGGGAGGGGGTTGTTTTTTCCTTTTCCTTTTTTTCTTTTGCTCATGTTTCATGATATGACAGATTAATTTACAGGGACATCCACACTTACAGATAAAAGACCAAGGTAATTCTACATTGCATATATGCCTAATTGTTTATTACTTACTTAATGCTACTTAGGGTTCTCTGCTACACTAAAGCCAGTTTGGTGTTTTGGCTAAATGTGCAGACTCTTTTCTGAGAGAACCAGGTTTGAGTCCCCACTCCTCCACTTGCAGCTGCTGGAATGGCCTTGGGGCTACCATAGCTCTCGCAGCAGTTGTCCTTGAAAGAGCAGCTTCTGGGAGAGCTCTCTCAGCTCCACCTACCTCACAGGGTATTTGTTGTGTGTGGGGGGGAAAGTAAAGGAGATTGTGGTACACCCCACCCCCCCAAACTCCTTTCCCTTCTCAAACCAAAGGTCCAGTAGTCAGTGTCCCAGAAGTGCTGTTTCCTTGTTGAAGCTGGTCCAGCTACAGTCTCTCAGAAGCAGGCCTCTAGTGGAAAGGAAAGTCCTCAGGGCCTCCTTCCTCACCATCTGAGAGGGTTCTGGCTCCACTGATGAACTTCCTGATGACACCTGGGTTTTTTTGGCCACTGTGTGACACAGAGTGTTGGACTGGATGGGCCATTGGTCTGATCCAACATGACTTCTATTATGTCCTTATGTTCTTAAGAAATCAACTCCAGTTCAAAGATGGATGGCCTGGGGGTTATCCTCCTCCAGAAGAAGGGATTTCCATAAAGGGAGAGCCTGCACCAAACAAAAAATTCTTCATAGAATCGTAGAGTTGGAAGGGGTCATCTAGAGTTGGATTAGGGTCATCTAGTCCAACCTCCTGCACACAAGTACCTCCCCCTACCCATCTTCTCATGATCTGCCTAAGTTCACAGAATTAGCCTTGCTGTCAAATGGCCATCTAGCCTCTGTTTAAAAACCTCCATGGAATGAGAGCCCACCACTTCACGAGGAAGCCTATTGCACTGAAGAACTGCTCTGATCATCAGTAAGTTCTTCCTAATGTTGAGACAGAAGCCCTTTTGATTTAATTTCAACCTGTTGGTTCTGGCCTGGCCTTCTGGGGCAACAGAAAATAACTCTACACCATCCTCTATATGACAGCTCTTCAAGTGCTTGAAGATAGTTATCATATTACCTCTCAGTCATCTCCTCTCCAGGCTAAACATCTTCAGCTGAGGCCTCAGTACTCCAGTCCTTGGAGAGACAAATGATTAGGCATCTTCACCCCCTACATAGTTTTTTTCTTCTACCAGTCACTCCTACACACATTTCTCCCAATATGCAGGTTAAGTAGTTTCATTGCTCTCCCCAAGAGCATATATCTCCAAAGCTCTACACAAATGTAGAAAGCAAGGGCATCCCATTTCTTGCCTTTCTTTACACACACATGCACAGACACACTAATTCCAGTTTGGTGTACTGGTTAAGCATGCAAACTCTTATTTGGGAGAACCAGGTTTGATTCTCCATTCCTCCACATGCAACTGCTGGAGTGACCTTGGGTCAATCATAACTTTGTCAGAGCTGTTCTGCTCAAGAGCAATTCTGGGAGAGCTCTCTCAGCCCCACGTACCTCATGGGTTATCTGTTGTAGGGATGAGAAGGGAAAGGAGATTGTAAAATGCTCTGTGACTCCTTCAGGTAGTGAAGGGTGGGGTATAAATCCAATCTCCTCCTCCTCATCTAAGGAAAGCAGTAGGATAGTGAGGCAAGATTACTCCACATTAGAGATTATTCCTCCAAGGCTCTGTTTGCTGGCTTTTCCTTGCTACACCTACTACTTGTGTTTGTGTCCCAGCTGTCTTGGTCTGATGGTTATAGTCCTGGGCCTTGATAGTGGTGAGCTAATAACTCTGTCTTGGATATTTCCTGTCACATGACTCTGATGTCATGTGACTTCTACTCAATTATTTGCTGCTCAGTGGGTTCCGTCTCTGAATGAAAGAAGAGTACTGATATAGAGCAGCCAGTTGGCAGAAAACAGAGCCCATGCTTGTCATCACTGGAAGCTAAAATGACTGAACTGAGGCTAACACACTTCAGTCACATTATGAGAAGCCAGGACTCACAAGAAAAGATAATAATGCTAGGAAAATTTGAAGGCAGCAGGAAAAGAGGAAGACCCAACATGAGATGGGTTGACTCAGAAAAGGAAGCCATGGTCTTCAGTTTGCAAGACCTGAGCAAAGCTGTTAATGATAACACATTTTAGAGGTCATTAATTTATAGGGTCACCATAAGTTGGAAGTTAGCATAGAAAACCCTTTGGAGGTACTTGGTAGATTGTCTTGTTTTTACAGTATCTTTAGCTGTTAGCTCTGATTTTTCTTTCATTCATGTTTAATACTTTATTTGAAGATGTTTCCTGCTTTGCATCCTATTTTGGTTCATGCTATCAAGATAAACCAAGAAAATAATGCAATTCCTGGCCTCTTAGGAAGCTAAACAGATTATTATGGGAGTTTGTTCCTTGGCTGGGTTTTAGGGTGTGGGTCTATAGCAGGAGTTTGGGCTAAAAAACATGAATATGTTTTGGGCCATTCCCATAGAGACCCTCATCTGTAACTGAATAGCCCTGACATAGTTTTATCATCTCAATGAGGACTGGGCCTTAGCGGAACATAAAGTGGTACTGCTGGAAAAGGCAATATGAACATGGAACTTTCTGTTCTTTTGCTTTGATTCTCTGCTATCTTCTCTGTCATTACAGGGACTACATGCTTTCAAGACAGCAACAGAAGTTGGGTTCAGGGAAGCTTTGTCAGCTCAAAGAAGAGATGCATGAATTACTTGTTCATGGTCTTTTTGCCTTTTTAGTAGAAGATCGAAAGAGGCAACTTCTGTAGTTCCCCCCAACTGAGCGAGATTCAATTTTAGCCTGCACATCTGTCAGGTATATTTAGCCACCATGGAGATGTAAAAGTTTTCTCAAAATATTTCAACTACTCAAAAAAAGAGAGAGGGGGGAGATCCATTAAACGTTTTTAAATTAAAAGAAAGGAAACTATTATAGTTAGTATATTAACGCTCCCTTCTTCTGAAGCTAGCATAGAGCAGGCTTTTGTAGCATGCAGGGAGGGAGGGAACAGGCATGGTTTGTCGGTATGGGAATAGTGATATAAGAGAGTTTTTTTATTTGAGTCCCCACTCCTCCACTTTTGATTCCACCTGTGAAATGCTGGTGAGTAGGTTCAGCAACATCTCATTCATGTTGTAATAGCTAGTTAAATGTTCTCTGTTGACGATGATTTGCACACAATGGGCTTGTAATTTCAATTTTCATTGCTTGCAATATGTGTTTTTCCCCCTCTCTTAGAAATGTCTTCACATTAATAACAATGGTGCCTATTCTGTGCTGCACCTTGATCTGGATAGCCCAAACTGGCCTGATCTCATACAGATCTCAAGAATACCAGGGTCATGATATGAAATGGAAAAGTACCTTTGAATGTTTCTTGCCTTGAGGACCCCAGTAAGTTAGCTGTGACCTGATGGCACTTTCCACCTCCATATTCTGTGCCAAAGTCTACATTTTGTAATTCCATAGTTAGCATTCATTACCAGGGTCAATGAAGGCCAGGAGTCACCATTGGCCCCTGTTCAGAACTGGAATATCTTAGTTCCTTGTTCATAGAACAAAGTTTGAGCCCAATATTAGAATTTTTGTTCTAGTGCTTCAGGCCAACATGGCTGCCCACCTGGTTCTTCCTTGTCCATGGTCAGTGAGGAAACAATAATTTATTCCTGATAGCTGAAAGTGCTCAGAGATTTTTGAAAAGGCACTGTAACAGTTCAGTGAGTGGCTTGACTCTATTTGTGGTCCAGGAACTCAGTTGTCATCATGGAGGCATTGTGCAGTTGCTAGGCCAGACCCTGCTGACTGACTTCTCCCACATTGCAAATTTCAAGTAGCACTGCTGGAAAATACACGTCCAACATTTCATGAGCCAATGCAGACCTCTTAGCAATGAAAAAGTAATGGGCTGCATCCCATTAGCTTTTCTACTCCATCTCAACTGATTCCTTTTCTTACTGCAGTCTCTATCTCATGTGGCTTTTCTCCCCACAGGTCCCAGGTCTCCTTGTTGTTCTCCTTCCTCTTTTACCAACAGAAAAGCTAGTAGGACCCAACTCATTATCTTCTTTTTTCAATTGATCATGGAGGAAGCTTATAATTAGCTTCCAAAGTATAATCTGGTGGGTAAATTTGGCTACAGCTATCAGGCAGTTGCTGTATTTTAACTGTGATTTTTATTTGTTCTTTTAATTTGGGTTCTTAATTAAGAAGTACTGTCAAGTAAGACAATTTTTTGTAGCTTAGCCATGGACCTAGTGTAGCTTGAAAGGCAGCCTGACATGTTAACTTTATGAATGAAAACAGTTGTCCCTCTTTCCATACTGGAGATTTTTTGCCTTCAACAGGTTCATGGAAGACAGATTTGAAGGGCAAAGTGTTTGAAGCTCGGTGAGACTTCACCTGTTGAATTTCTTATCATAGCGGTATCTAACCCTTCTTCCAAAGAACAGAAATGAGTTTCTGTGTCAATTTCATAAGTATCCTCTGAGATTAAACTGAAAAAAATAGTGACAGACAAAGATCATATTTTACCGTTCTGATTCTGCCCATGTCACCAATTCTGACATTACAGTATTAGCTGACACCAGAATGAGATTAGCAAAAACATATTTGACTCTGGTGTCTATAAAGTTTGAGCTTTTACGACATACTTTATAATGCCTTGCCAATGGCTAAGTGAATTTTTCTGTTCCTTTAGATACCATTTCCCTTAGTAGATTTACTTGTTTGCTTGAGCCACTTATATTATAAAAGCAGGAAAAAATTCATTAAAATCATTTAGCCCTAAACCTGTCAATCAATGCAAATTACATCAAATGATATAGGAGGGGCAGCTTATGTGTTTGGAAGTCTGCCCGCTGGTGAATGGAAATGATTCTGCTTCCAAATAAGATGAGACCTGAAATGGAGCACAATAGAGAAAGGAGCCCAAGGGTTTATTAAATTTAACACATAATCTCTCCATCGGCTTGATAAAACAAAAATGTCTCTTCTAACATAATGGGCTAAAATAACAAGGTTGTGCAGCCAGAACCCGTGGTGTTTGGAGACAGGGTTATCAATGCCTACATAGTAATGACATTTTATAAGTCAGTTTTTAAGATGCCAAATGAGATGTGCTGTGCAGAGTCAGATCTGAGGGTCAGAGCGTGACCAACAAATATTCAGTTTAGAGACCACGACTCTTCATATTTATACATTTTTAAAGGTAGCAGTTATTGGCCATGGAAGGCAAGATTCCCCAAAGTTTTTTTTTTCCCAGCTGAATCCTCCCTTTTGTCTTCTGATTCCTCCCCAGCCCAGCACCATATGTAGGAGTGCAGCTATGCTTGCACACACTTGTGTACACGCAACATGCTGCTTCCTAGAAGCATCTATGGTTCATAACAGGACTCAACTCAAATATGATATGATGACCAGAACTATTGTCACTCTTTCTTTAAAACCAATACACAAGGAAACCTCATTTGATGAAATTAGTGCCCCTCCTCACATCCCCCCTGGTCAAGTAGGGTCCTCTCTCAGGAAACCCAGGTGAGGATGAGAGAGTGGCAATGCATGGACAGATTCCTTCAAAAATGTATATCCTGCTTTCCCAAGCTTGTTAGCAATTAACAATAAAATCCAGGTTTTATACCCCCTTTCTGGGCAGTGAGAGGTCTCAAAGCAGTTGAAACACATACATAAGACACTATATTACAATGTTGATGACAACAGATAGAAAAAAGGAAAGAAAATCTATCCGGGAATGAATGACAAGGGACAAATCAAGCCACTCCTACCTGCTGTAATTCTGTCCGTCTTTTTCTCATAAAGATGGTGCAGTTGTGCCAACCGCTTCCAGTGTCTCAGGAACAGTTATTGGTAAAGGCAGCTTTTGGAGGCTGCTATCTGGTAACCCTGGTCTAAGCTACAACATGATTCCAAAGGGGTATTCAATTCAAATACATGGGAGTGATGGTGACCCAACTGCTTGCGAGGATGGAAGCCCAGCTCAGCTGGAACAGGCTGGGAAGTTTTGGATTTGAACAAGTATTTTCTGACTTTGTTCTTGACTTTCATAGCTGCCTAATAGGCGGGTACATCTTTGCCTATCACTACATATTAATACTAGCAAGAGTTACAGCTATTAAATTTCTTCAGCTGTTCAGTGGTTTTGTGTCACATGTTCTCTATCATATTACAAACATTAGCCTTAGGTTGTCAGGGGCATTTATCAATGCTTTATTATCTACTAGGAAATGATATATAGGGTTGTATAGTCACATTTCTTAAAAAAACCCAGTGCTCAATAAATGAAATTCAGGGGTCCCCCCCAAAAAAAAATCAATTTGATGAGGATTTTATACCAATGTATTGGTTTATTTTATTCATTTATACCTTCCCTTTCTCTCCAATGGGGACCCAAAGTGGCTTATGCCATTGTCCTCTCCTTCATTTTAGCCCTGTAAGGTAGGTTAGGCAGAGTGTGTATGACTGGCCCAAAGACACCCAGCAAGCTTCCATAACAGAGTGGAGAGGGATTCAAATCTAGGTCTTCAGATCCTAGCCCAACACTACATCCACCACTGCATGCTAGCTCTCCCCATTACTGAGAGTAGATTCCTTGACTTCCATGTAACAGCAATGTACATTTTTGCTGCAATACCTAACTCCATATCACCAGCTCCAATATAATTATTTTTTTTAAATCCAAACAAAAATACCATAGGGTTCCTGGGTAAAGCATATATCATGATATCCTTAATCAGTGACCATACTTGTTTACAAAAAGGTACAATAAATTCTGGAAATGTGAGGATTCGGAATGAGTTTCCTGGAAGTTCCCTTTAGTAATACCAATAGCCCACAGCTTAAATGTGTGTGCCAGTAAGTTGTGTCTCTAAAAGCCAAGGGATATTATGCAAGCATGCCAACTTTGTATGAATTAGCTGGGAATTCAACAGCTTTTGCTCTTGCCATGGAAAATAATGGATAAAGGAGCATCTGTTGGACCCTCGTGTAGGACAAGGTAGAGCTGTGCATCCTGAGTACAATTTATCACTAACTTGGAAATGCTACAGTATGTTAAAATAAATAAATAACAGGACTTGGCTAGCTTGTACAAGAGGAAGAGTGTCACTTGACTGTCCACACGCGCCCAGGAAGTTGTAAAGCATATTTTCATCCCTCTTCATTGCTAAAGCTAATGAACTCTTGGATCTGTTGGCAGAAATGATAAACACCTAAAATGGCTGTTGAAAAATCTAATATCTCAATGAAATGCATTCATGTCCCTGCATTCAGACTGCTGATTTAGAAAGTTAATTGCAATGTAGGTTCAATTCTAATTTTGTCCTATACTGTTTGTATCACAGGCACATACATTTTTTTCTGATTTTCTGAACAGTTAATTGCATAGTATTAATTTTGGCACCTTACTGTGGCTTCCATTACTGGAACTCATCAGAAACTTTTCACTTTAACTAGTGATCTTCATCATTTGCAAAGCAACAAACTAATTCCACTTTCAACCTGAATGAATTGACTGGTTTCTTTTGATGCATAATCAGGGTTGGGGAAAAAAATAAAGACCCTGTATCTTTCACACCCTTCATGATTAAAAAAAAAAGAAGTTATATTGAACCTTTCAAATCCTATCTGTATCAATAGCGGATATTTCACAGTGTACCACAGGGACCAAATTGCTTAACATATGTAAGCGGCTAACAAGTGAAGTTCTGACATACAGAATTCCAGGAGGTGCATCTCTATCACCAGGACTTTTTTTTATAATAGAAGAAGCCCTGCAGGAACTTATTTGCATATTAGGCCACTCCCCCAATGCCAAGACAGATGGAACTGTGTTCTTGTGCATTCCTGCCTTTAAAAAAAAGCCCTGTCTATCACAAATGAACTCTGGGATTTTCCAAATGCCAGATCAAGACTCTTACGCCCCAGTCACAACCATGTATACTCAGAGATGGATTCTGACATGACTCCAACATGTACCTGCCCTTCAGCTGACTGCTTCTTTGGAAGCTATTCTAGCCTCTCTCTTTTTTTCTGAGGTGAAAGGAGTCATCACAAGCAGCAGGGCCTTCTTGGTTATGGCATTACTATTGTGGAAAACTTTTTGCCAGACTTTCAGATTTTGGTACCAACTGAAATCTTAATGGTTTACTTAGGTATTTTGTTGAATTTGTTTACCTCTGCTTCATACCTGCCTTGAAAGTCTCATGCTGGGGTCACTATAAGTTAGGTGCAACTTGACAGCACTTTACACATATACAGAGAGAGAGAGAGAGCAGATGGCTAGTCTTAAGGTTTTTAATATGTATCATTTTAAAGATTTAAAAGTATTCCTTTTCACTGTTTCAGATTTGTTCTACATTGGCCCAAAAATCTATTGGTTGAAGGGCAAGATAAAGATGTCTAAAGCTTATATATGAGATCTGACAAGATCGGGCTGTATCATGTTACCTCCCTGCCCTGTTCCATAAGATCTATTAAAAGCAGTGGTAAACATGGAAATATCTTATCTTATAAATATTTATTGCTCATAGACCATTTGGTCATAAGCAAATGGCAATGAAATAGAAAATTCATCAATAATATAGATTTTACAGATTTTACAAAATAAATGTTTAGAATCAGCAAAGTGTACAAACATAAAAGATCATTTCCCATTTTCTTAAAATCCTCCTCTTGTTTCTTAAATCTAAACACTCCCAGAAGAAATTTTACAACTGAAACTGCGATGGTTAGATCAAAGCCACCAAGAAAAAGCTGCTTATTTGCCACAGGCAGATCAATATCAGAAATCAATGGTCAATAAACTGTTTTCTTAAGTAGTTACACCTTTGGCAAAAAAACCCACATGTTCTACAGTTTCAACAGAGCTGGATCCACAACCACATAATCTTTCAGAATAGGACTTTCTCATGTAGCTTCCACTAAGAATAGCAGTAGGGAGCAAATTAAACCTGGCTAAAAAGAAGGCTTTTCTGTAGGCTGGTATGGTCAGAAAATTTATATAGGGATAATAGGACTTGGAATATGTAAAACCAAAGAACCCACGAGATGAGCATGGATAATAGTGCTGTTTAAGTCCCACTGAAACAGTCTTTTTTTCATCAGGGATCGAGCTTTGGAATAAGACAAAAAAACATTATCCAATCCCAAGGTGTGACGTTCAAACCAAAGGTTAACAAATGAGTCTTTTTGTAGCACAGATAAGAGACTGTCTGCAGAGAGGGTCAGAAGAGATTTTAACTGGTATCCAAAGATTGCAGCCCATGCTTTAGCTTCCAAGGATCGAACCCCCAACTCAGCTCTAATGGCAATCCCTGCAATACAGTAGGGGGCAGCCAAGAGTTTTCTAAGGCAGTAGTGCAAAACAGTATCTAGACGCTCATTTGCTGAGTCAGCCCATAAGGGAGCTCCGTACAGAAACTGAGTAGCCACTTTAGCATCAAAAAATTTGATTGCAAAGGGGACATATTGTTCTGGGAAAAAAAGAAATGCAGGATTCCCTTCATCGTTCTCAGAGCTTTTTCTTTCATAAGATCCATGTGTTTCTTCCAATGAAGATTAGATTGAAATTTCAGACCCAAATAATTATAACTGGTTACTTGTTGGATCTTCCTCACATGGGAATAATAAAATAATAGATAATCTAAAAAGCAATTAGTTATCCAGAAGTCAAATGAAGACAACTCAGAAGCTCTTCATTGTTAAAGAGGAAGGTAAACAAATTTTAAAAAAATACCTAAGTATACTGTTAAGATTTCAGTTGGTATGCTCTCTCTCTCTCTCTGTCACACACACACACCCACACACACACATCTATCTCTATCTATATATCTCTATCTCTATATTGCTATATCTATATGGGGCTTCTGTTAAAAAATAATGCAAATAAGTAAATGCATAGGTCCTGACAAGAAGATCTAAAAGATAGGAAACTGCAGTGCAAGACAAGCAGAAGCAGTAAAATGTAGGTCCAAGCAGAGTCAGGATTTACACAAGTACAACAGAAGGCAGAGGCAAGTTAGAGCTGAGAACTCAAGTAAACCTGGATATTTGACCATGAACTAGGTAGCTATCAGATTTCCAAGGCCAAGCCAGTGGCAGGAGATAAGTGAGATGCCAATCATAAAGAAATCATTTGAAGAGGTAATATTTCCAATGACTTTTTTTATGAGTGGCACCTCTGCTAATCTCCTTAAAGCTATGATCTATGGCCAGAGGCAGAGGGATGTCTTGAAGGCAGGGGGGGGGGGGTGGAGCAGGCTAGAGAGCATAAAATTCATAGCTGAGGTAGGCAGCAGCAATCAGGACATCTTTACATCTTGTATAGATGGAAGCTGGAGGCAGAAAGGAGAAGAAAAGAAACTTCCCAGACTGAAGGTCAGCCAGTCAGAAATCAAGACTAGAATCAAGGGGGGGGGGGGGAGAGAGAGCAGCACAAATTATGAAGCTCACAGATCTCAGAGGGCAATATATTTAGGGCCTACTGAAGGGGAGGACAACCTGGGGTTGAGTCTTTTGCGAGATTGGCCTGCCAACTACTGTATCATTACTGTTATTTATACAGCACCATCAATATGTCTGGTGATCGCCAAGCTAACATAAGAAAACAAACAAACAGAAGTTGAGTAGCAGAGCACTGGAGATTACAAGGCTCAGCATAGACACGCTGCTATGGTATGTGGTTTGGCGCTGATATGATTGGCTCAGCTGCAGTGATGTAGAATGAATGCCATTTTTTTTTTACTAGATCTCCAGTAGTTTTAAGATCATTCAGGCTGTTCTTTATGGTCTTAAGTAGTGTACCTCGTGTGCATGGCACTTTACAGAATAACATGAGCAAAAGACAAGTCTCTGCCACAAGAAGTTTCAATTTAAATTTAGACAGGAAAGCTAGGAATACATTACATTAAATCTCACCTGTTGAAAAGGGAGTTGAATAAATGTGTAGATGAGTCTATTGTTGGCTAGTAGCCATGATTGTCAAATGAGACTTCTGGCACAGATTTGTCACATTCCGGGGAGCAGTCAGCAGGAAAGGACTGTTGGCAGTGGGCCCAGCTGGTGGACTACCAATTCCCAGTGCCATCTGATTGCCTATGGTTGGAAACTGCTAGACTAGATGAGCCACTGTTTTGACCCAGCATGGCTACCTATACATTCATGTTCTTAGGGTTGCCACTCCAGGAAGTACTTAGAGATTTGTGGGTGGAGTATGGGAAAGTGAGATTTAGGGGAGGGGAAGGACCTTAGTAGGGTATAATGGCATTCAGTCCACGTTCCAAAGCAGCCATTTTCCCCAGGAGAAAGTGAATAAGTAAGAAATAAATAAGAAATGTATGCAGTCTGGAGACCAACTGTTAATTCTGGAAGATCTCCAGCTCCATCTGAATGTTGCCAACCCTGTTTCATGAATGAGTGAGGGAATGGAGGATAAGAGAAGATGACTGGGAAAGCAGGTTTTCTTTGTTTAATTTGGAGCTGAGGTTTAAAGGTAGCCACAGAAGTCACAAAAGAGGGTACTTTTGAGCAGTGGCACCATGCATATTTTCAAAAGAATCCCAGACATAAAGGGCAGTCAGGAAGATGGACCTGAAACCTCTGGTTAGACCAAAGTGGTAAAGCTGCAGAACTGAAGGTTCTCAGCAATGATATATAAAGGTGTTAGAGCAGAAATGTAACAAGAAAGGAGGAGGGAAAGAGGAATGAAGCATGGAAAACTTTCTGATGCAACTATTTGAATTCACTGAATCCTTCAAGGAAAAGGGGTGCCTATTGCATGTCCTAGGGTGATCAATTAAATTTCTTTCCAAGCCAGTGTCAGGAAGGTCAATGATTGAAAGATTTGTTGGTCATGAAAGATAATGGGAAATGCCTTCGTCCATTAGTCTCTGTCATTCAACAAAACTAATGAGCTCCATCGGATAATGTTAGCCATTTCAGGGTGTGCTACTGAGGCATGTCATGAACTTCATGGTGAACAACTTTGACACCATATTTGATGGCCAGGATCATTTGTGAACTGAACAAATGCCAAACAGCTTTACAGCTGTGCAATAGCTGGGGTGGTGAAGCTTCCTTTCTTTCTGCCTTGCAGAAACTTTTGAATCTACGCAGTAAATGAAATCAATCATTTCCAATGGTGGAGGGTCAGGTCAGGTAATGAGCTGCAGGTGATAGAGAAGCTAGTATGTCAGTCAGCTTTGTTTCATATTCCTGCTGTGGGATCCTGATCCAGTTTCTCAGCCTAACCCACTTCACAGAGTGGTTCTTAGGAGGAAACGGAGGATATGAGGCTTGTGCCATCCAACAAGCTCCTTGGAGGAAGGGTTGAAATAGCACATAACAATAATAGTAATTCAGCCTGTGGCAAAGAAGAGGCAGAAAGGGGACAAGCATCACAGAACCTCAGTGACTATTTGTGCAATCCTGAAAGCACTTTCCTGGGATTCAAGTCTACTGAATAGATCTGAGAAGAATTCTGAGAAAACATGGGACTGGAATCCTAAATTCCATTACAAATGATAAAAAAAATATGTTCGCTCACAGAAATGTATGCATCTGCATGACATACAAATACCCCAAGGAATAAGCAAGAGTACTTATTATCATTTGGCAAAATGATAGGTGTGCATAGACCAAAAAAAAAAAAGCCCCTTTTTAATTAATTGGGGTGCACTATAAAGTTGACAGGATTTCTGGCAGCGATTTGATTTGCATAGAAAAAAAATCCAATGAATTTTAGTTAGCTAGGAGAGAAATCCCAAAGACAACTTGTGTTCATATAATGGTTTTTAATTTTCTGGTGCCACAAGATGTTGCAGGTGATGATACAGTAATTACTGTGCAAAGCGCACATTAAGAAAAGGCATAATTCAGAATGACTTCATTGTTCAAGTGGCTGATCTGAGGACGGAAAACACTCCCTGTTCTATTATAAACAGCTGAGATGTTGGCAAACTCTGCTAGCAAAATGTGTCTGTGCCTCTCGCCAGTGTCTCTGCTCTGCAGCTGGTCAAACTGGTTAAATAAACCTTTGCATGTTTATATGCATGTTTATATGCAGTACATTATCATATCTGTAAGGCATCTGGCTCTGGATTAATATCATGTGTGTGTACACATATAGATTATATGAATATGTGCATCCACAAATGTTATTCTTATGGATATGATTTGTCCTTGTCTTTATTGTTTTAAGTATAAACTAACTTGAGCAGGTCTGGAGAGGCTGCAATCAAATTTTCTACGTTAAAAAATTGTGACATAAGCCCTTTCCAGATGTTGTAGATCACACAAACTGGAAGGTTGGCAGTTACACATATATTTTTCCCACTGTATGTTCGACATATTGCCTGAAAGGGACAACATGTGGATTTTCAACTTTGGTACATGTAAACCTGATTGGTGAAAAATCAGGGTTTTTTTTTGTAGCATGTGCAGAGGCTGTATGAACATGCAAAACCTGCATGTTGCCCCTTTTAGACAATATGGCAACCATGCATATTGGGGGGACTATAGGAAGTGTGAGCTCCAAACATGCATGGTTGGCAGGTTCCTGATAAACATGAGCATAACATCTGGAACAGGCTCTATCAATGTACAGACTCTAAACCAGAACTGGTTCCATGATATGCTGAGATTGAACCCTTACAGGAGCCCTAATATGAGTAAAGAATCCATTTCCACACCCATGTCTTTCTCAGATCACCTATGTCCTTCTCTGATCACCCAAAAATAGTGTAAGGGTTTAGGGATCTTCTTCATGACTACCGCTCCATCCAAGTCAGCTTATCAGTGGATTCTAGTTGTTCAGCTGCTGGCAGGATTTCATGAAGCATAAGTGCTGCAGTTAACATCAGCAACTCAAATTATTTTCAAGATATAAGCTCTAAGCAATGCACATTAACTACCTAATTAGGGGTCCATCATGTTTCATATATTACTCCAACGTGTTTGCAGCTCTTGTTTTTATGTGTTGTTGTCCTCAACGGACCTGACAAATGATGAATGCTTGAATAACAATTTACAGTAATTGTGCACTTGACAATGGTATATGTCAAGCAGCTTGTTGGAGGAATTGTATTGTAGTAGTGGAGTGTCATTAGTGACCTGTGTGTTTATGCCTATGTTGTAATGGTGTCAAACAATATTGTCTTTGAGCTCCATTTCAGCTCTGTTATGATATGCTGATTATCTCCTTTTTGTATGACTGAGAAGAAACTGGATCACAACTAGGAAATGGTTTTCAGCCTCAGCTAAAAAGGTAGGAAGCCAGGGAATGGGCTGTGGCTTGGGGTATTTCACATGTAAAAAATTTCACAGTCATTCCCTGGTATCTCCAGTTAAAAGATCTCAGGTGCTGGAGAAGAACTTCTGTCTTCTGAAGATTCAAAGACTCACTGCCAAGACATAGCAGGCAATAGTACCTAAATGGAATAATGAGTAAGACTTATTTCATATGTTCATTAGATTTGGGCAAGGTTGCCAACTGCCCTCAGAAAAATGTCCCTTTAATAGAGCCATAATAGGATCTTACTTACCTCCTTTCCATTAAAAGCCTCAATGCCTCATTTTCACACATGAGCTTCTATTAAAGGGATAGGGTATTTTTCATTCTTATCATGTATGATATGTGTGTGTATGCACACAAAAACATGCACATGTGTCTGGTCAACTTCTTTTTATCAAATATGTTCAGTATTTTGTTTGGGGGAGGGAGTAGTTTGAGGCAGTTTGTAAATAATGCCTGGTAACTTTCTAGTATTTTTGTTCCTTTCATTAACCAGCTAGTTCATGCTTACCAAGGGGCAGGGAAAGAATACGTTATAAAAACTACCAGTCTAGTCACCTGGAGTGAGGCTCATTCCGCACTCACCTTGCTCCGGGGCAGGCTTCTGTTTCTGTGTGGAGCAAACTAGCGATTTCGCGCCAGTTGTTCCTCACCACCATTTTGCGTGGGGCAAACCCACGATTTGCCGCACCACAGTGTAAACCTGAAAAAACAGGTTTACACTGCGCCATGGCAAATCATGGGTTTGCCCCGCACAAAATGGCCGCATGGAGCAAATGGTGTGAAATCACCAGCTTGCTCTGCACAGAAATGGAAGCCTGCCCTGGAGCAAGGTGAGTGCAAAAACAGCCTGATTCCCCACTAGCCTTGTCCCGGTCTCATGCTCCTCTTCTCTGTGCTTCTGTCAGATTTTGCACAAACTGCCCAGGAGCTGCCACTTGCCCCGCCTCTTTCCTGTGGCAAGCAAGATACTCTAGAAACTGGTTTCTGCTTGCCACAGGAAAGGGGCAGGGTGAGTGGCAGCCCTGGGGCAGCTTGTGCAAAACATGACAGAAGTGTCACAGAGAAGAGGAGCATAAGGCCAGGACAAGGCTAGTGGGGAATTGATGCAGAAGATTATCTTCACTACAAGCAAGCAGGTAAACGTTTGGAGGGAAGATTTGTGACAAAACCACTGTTGCACATCAGAGGCAGATGCTTTTTGTAAAGACAACAGGTCTCACCTACCTGACAGAGAGTTAATTATTGTCTAACTGTTTAAATATTTCTGTTGTGCTTTTCTCTCTGAAGGACCCAAAGCAATTTGTAATTTAAAAATGTATAAACCAACCAATGCACAAAACAAAATGGGATGCTTAGGTACTCAATGTGAGCTCTTTGGCATGTGCCAGGGCGTCATGCCTCTGCCTACACGCAGACTTCATACCTGCAACAGGAAGAGAAGAGCAAACTCATAGCAAGATGTCGTTGCTGTCCAAAATGTTCTTCCTGCTCTTTCCTTCCCTGTTCTATTCTAATTGAACCAATGACACTTAGCTATTGAAAATCACAGGATCCCATTCAGCTTTTTTGGATGAGAAGTAATGCCCTTGAATGGGAAATCCACATCTTTATCTGCATAAAAAATGCACCCATTCGATTTGGGGGGAAATCAGATGAGCCTTGCAGTGTAGACGGAGAACCAGATGGCAGTATCCATTGTAAGTTCATACTAAATGGATTCTCTGCTACGTTGCTGGAGTTGTAATATTTTCCAAGATCATGTAGGAAATGTATAAATAGAAGCTGTGTTTATTACCTTCCCCCGCCAGAGATTGCATTTGCACAGATACAAGCAGGGGTGTAGAATGTTTCACATCAACATATAAAGTGCATCAAATTACCTTGGGGTTCTCTCTCTCTTAGTCCCTTATAGTTCTTTACTCTTCTAAAGGCCTAGGCCTTCTCTCCTCAGTGTCTACTTTCTGAAAGGACCGACTCATTTCCTGCATTACACAGACAGTGACTTGGCTAGGCTGTTCTCTTGCTCCCAGCTCCTTACTGATACAGAATCTTATCTCCTCACAAAGATCTCTCTTGAATCTAGGCATTTTTTTAAAAAAAAAAAAAGATAATATCTGTGCTTTTTACTGTTGCAGAGTATGGGAGGCAACTTCCCAGTGGCACCTGAAGATCTCTTGCTAATCCACCTGAGCTTTAGGCAACAGATATTAGCTCCCCTGGAGAAAATGGCTGTTATGGAGAGCAGTCTCTATGACATCATACCCTGTTGCAGTCCCTCCCCTTACCAAATCCCACCTGCCCAAGGCTCTACCCCCACATCTCCAGGTATTTCCTAATGCAGAGGTGGCAACCCTATTGTGGAGACTTTGCTAGATTTACAAGTCACCATGTGATACAGTAGTTATCAAGTGATAAACATGTGTGAAGTAGTGATGAGTAGAAAGTGCTTCTGAAAAGCCAAAGTAAGAAAGGGGGATGTGACAGAACAAGAACTCTATTCCACAGGTAGTGGAAATATCCAGCTAAATTTCTGTATGAAAAAAATATGTGATAATATTCCTAAATTACAAAAAAAGGCATCTCTAACATTGCAACTGGATATACAAGGAGTATCACCCCCCCTCCCCACAAATGGTATAGTGTAGCATCAAATAGCTGCTCTTGTCCACAGAAGTTTATTGGTTGATCTTGGACCAGTCACTTTCTCTCATCCTAACCTCCTTCACAGAGCTGTTACTATGAGGATAAAATAAGGGAGGGTGAAACCAGAGGTTGTTTTGTAGAAAAATAGGTGGTGGAGCTCATCCAGGAATTGTTATGCAGTTACACATACTATTTAATGGACAAGGAGGTGGAACTCTCAGAAGGAGGAGGTGGAACTCTCAGAAAGGTTCAGGAGCTGTGCTCCTGTGAGCTCCCACTGAATCTGAGGCCTGGGTGAAACTATGTTGTAATGTCTACTCAGACTCCTACTGAAGTTGGGCTTACTCCCAGAAAAGTGTTATTAGGATTGTACTGAAAATCACAGAACAAGAACAATGTTTTGAGGGAAAGGCTCTTCCTCTGGAACTATATTGGCCTAAGCAGACTTACGCACTACCTAAGACAGGCAAGAGACCAAGAAAAAAAAATGAATACTTTGACAGACATCCTTACAATTCATAATCACTGTGGGAAGTTTAGTGACACAAGCACTCCCAATATGCTATTGAACAATATTAAAATTTCTGAAGAACCATGTTTCATGTATTCTGTCACCCAACCTGTAATATACAAAGAATTACAGATAAATTATGTGTATTATTTTCTTATTTTTTTTCAGTTTATGTTCTACCCCTCCCCCAGTCTCCCAAAAAGTATTAAAATAAGAAAATTGACAGCAGTGGGGAGGTGATGAGAGAGCATCAGGGAATGTGGATATGAAGAAAATACTAGCAGCTGCTTCAGCCAGATACTGGCTGTGCAGTTAAAAGCACAGATATCTATGGTAATTTATATGAATTGGAATGAAACTGGTTCCCTTTCAATATGGAAATGCTTCAAATCTAAGTCTGAGTTGCAGTGGAAGTTCTGAACATGGATGGGCATCAACTGGCTCATGAACTAAAGTTCATGATAAATTTTGGCTGGTTCTTGTTTCTCAAAATGAAGTTCATGGCAGATAAACTGGCATGAACTTTCCATGTACTTTCAAGCAATTTGTGGAAGTTTGTGAATGGATACATTTCCAGATAGTCTCTGCTCAATCTAAATGCTTACTAAATTTCAAAACTGGGGGAAGGGTACAAATTCTCCTGCCTTGGAAACACTGTTGTCAGTTTCAAACTAGTCGTGTCAGTTTCAAGAGAGGTTTTCTCCCACTTTGCAAGCATTCCTTTGTGTTCATTTCCCATTTTTGTGCATAGAGTTTGCAAAATCCCACCCCACTTGCTTGAATTTGTTTTGAATATGCTTTGAGATCAATCCTTGCAATGTCAGTTCTTTTGGGTTTACCCAAATGCCCCCACTCTCATTGGGATTGTGACTGAGCTAGCATTGCAACATTGGCACTGGGTTCTGCCAGGTACTACTAAACTGCGCTGGGTTCTGCTGGGCACTCTGTGATTGCACTGGTACTGCTGGGCTCTCTGTAAATTACACTGATTCTGCTGCATTTACAACCTCCCCCCTCCCCCAACTTGCAGTATAATTCTGTGCTAGAAATCAGATTTTTTTGAGCTGGCATTGCCACATTGGCATGGGGTCCTTCTGGTCTAGTACATTGCTTGCAAAATTCCACCCCCCAGCTTCATTTTCTACTGCAGAGATTCTCTTGTTTGACCTTAGTCCTGTTGGGTTTGCACTGCCGTAGTGGCACTGGTTCTGCTGGGCACATTGCACTGGTTCTGCTGGGCTTGCAAAAAGTTTGTACTGCAAAGATTCTTGAGGACTTTCATTCTATTCTGCTGGGCTTCTATTGCCATTGCTTTTTTGCTGCCCCCCCCCTCAATTGGAAACACTGGAGGATAGGGTGTATATGTAACTCAAGCCCTGTAAATCCAATCCTCAACAAACCTGTACAGCAGATAGAAGAGAATCAGCCAGAGATGATCTGTGAGTTTGGTGTCTCTAGGCATGCTGTGTGTGTGGGGGGGGGGGCATTCTACCACATCACGAATCTCATGAACTGAACCAGTTTGTTTAGTCTTTAAAGGTCTGTGACCATTCTTGGTTCATAAACTGGGCATACCACGAACCATGAACTGAAATGAACCACATTTCCCCAGTTCACAAAGCAATTGTTCCAAGGCTGGTTCTTTGTCCAAGCCACCTTATTTATTTATTTATTTATTTCTATATACCCCACTTCTCTCCCCAATGGGTACCTGAAGCATTTTATAACATCATTTCTGCCTCCTCCTTAATCCTCACAACAACAACTTTGTGAGGTAGGTTACGATCAGACAGAGCTATTGATCCAAAGTCACCCAGCAAGCTTCCATGCTAGAGTGAGGAACTGAACCTGGGTCTCCCAGATCCTAGTTTGACACTCTATCTACTACATCACATTGAGGAAGGAGCCATAGGGGCCTGCCTCATCACTCAGCCTTTCAAGGTAGCAAAGGCAGCAGGCATTCCTTCCTGGACTAACGACGTTGCCTGCTGAGTCTGAACCAAGCTGTTGTACCATGTGGGAGGAGACAATAGATGTGCTTTGCTTGGGGCAAGGAAATGCTTTGAACCAGCCCTGCCTGAAGCTTGCCTTCCTTGTTGATGTCAATTCCAGACTAAGTCTTTCCATGGAGCATCCGAAACTGATGAATGAATTTCATCTTTATGGAGGTCAAAAGGCTGTTACACAATAAAATACCTACTTAGATAGTATTTTACCTCCTACTGTGAAAATGCTCCATTCAGCTGCACATGCCAGTTTAAAAAATGTGTGCAATAAATCCTTAAAAAGCAAAAGGACCTTTACAGCCACAGAGGTGTGGGACATTATTGTTGTTGTTTTTTTAAAAAACAAGAATCTAGATCACACCATGGGAGGTTGTTTTTAATTAGTAAGCCATCTTTTGACATTTAAATCTCGTATGTCTTGGTTACCAGCCATGGGCAGGCCAAATAAACCACAGACATGGAAAAATGCTAAGCACTAATGGAGGCAAGGACTGAACCCTTTTGGTTCTTTGAATTTTAATGACTTTGTCATAACTTCAGTTTAAGGGCATTGCTTTTCCTCCTCCCCTCCACTTCATCCCAAGCGTCTCAAAAAGCCAAGCACAATTTCTGCTGACTAAATATACAGGGGAGAGGATTTTCAAATGAAGAATTACTGCACAGTCACATGCGGAGAAAGAACTCATTAACACTGGTATATTGTGAGGTTTGAAGAGGTGGCAGTGTTTGCTCACATATGCCAAAAAAAAAAAAAAGCCAACAGAATGAGAATTCTGCAGAAAAGCAGAGAAACCCAAGTATTCTCAAATTTGGTTTTTTAAAAAAGAAAACATTGGCAATTGTGTTCCCCTAGAGGAAAAAAAACCCTACATAATTTGTGTGAATGTTCGCATTTTTAACACCATTGCTTCCCTAGGTCCTCCTTCCAGAATTCTGGTGATTGTCACTGCTCATGCAGTGAATTGCAGCCATAATGGTGCAGTGATGGGACACCCGTGTTTAAATCTGCACTCTGCTATGAAAGCTCACTGGGGGAATTTGGGCTAGTCACACTCAATCTCGCAGGGTGGCTGTTGGGAAGATAAAACAGAGCAGATAAAATGATGACACAAGCTGTTTTGGATTGCTTTGAGGAGAAAAACATGCTATAACTATTTGAATAAATACATTAAATAATGCTATGTAGCAATCAGATTTGGCAGTAGGATGGTATTATTGAGGTTGTGGTGGAACTAGCCTGCTCTGACCTGCAGGCCCCATTCCACACCTGGAGAGAGTTTTCTTCTACTCTCAGGGTAGCCTGCTGCCATCACTTGATCATTGGTGGGATTTCCCACGGGGAGGCTCAGGACTCCCAGCTTCCCTTCCACATTCAGAGGCCTTGCCTCAGTGTTTCCTGCTGCCCAGCACCTGGTCACCATAGAGACAATTTACTGCCTTGCACACCCCTGGAGGAATAGCCACTTGCCAACTGGTGCACCTTCTAAAATAGCATGGTCAAGATGGTGGAGGTCTGTGTGGTACAGAGAACCACTCCCAGCATAAAAAGTTATAAAGTATTTATTAAAAGGACAGTGTTTACAAGCAAACTTTTAGCACAGCACCAAAATGAGCAAGGAATTCAAAAGAAATTGGTAAAACAATTAACCCTCTATCCCTGTCTCTATACATGCTCTTTTGCTTAGATGTTCTAGTTCTCTACAGAGGGACCATTACCTTAAAACCTGCTCCAATTCTCCCAGGCAAATGCATGGTCAATGGCTGCTTGCTTGCAGACCACATCTCAGAGTTCTCCTGGATGTAGCATCCCAAAGGAAAAAATGCTCCTTCTTCCTGCATGGAGTTTTTATCACATATCCCTCCCGCTTACTTGACCCAGTCACGTCAGGTCAGAGAAGCATTTCCTCTATAATATAATGGGTTCAATGCACTGAAGAGGTGAGGTGGTAGTGATCATAGTTCTTTATTAGGTACAGCATAGCATAGGGCTGCACTCTAAGACTGACTAACTGGGCCAATGGGGCCAGCTATATAAAACTCAGGGTTCCTGTGCAAGCACATTATTGGATCATTCAAACCAGCAGGGGGCCCATGATTGGAGCAGGGCAGCAGGGATTTGGAGGGCAGTGGCGTTGCAGCTACAGAGATTTCTAGATGATGCTTCTGTCTTAGACCCGTGCCAGTCTGGCTTCCGGCCGGGCCACGGGACGGAGACGGTCCTGGTCGCCTTGGTGGATGACCTCCAGCGGCAACTGGATCGAGGCGGTGCAGCAATACTGATGTTATTAGATCTGTCGGCTGCATTTGATACAGTTGACCATCGGTTGCTGATCCACCGCCTCGCCGACATAGGGGTTGAGGGGCTGGCCTTACAATGGCTCTCCTCCTTCCTCATGGGTCGGGGACAGAGGGTGGCGATTGGGGGTGAGCGATCCCAGAGGCGCACACTAGACTGTGGGGTGCCCCAGGGAGCAGTTCTCTCCCCGATGTTATTCAACATCTATATGCGCCCCCTCGCCCAGATTGCCCGGAGATTTGGGCTGGGTTGCCATCAATATGCAGATGACACCCAGCTCTATCTACTAATGGACGGCCGGCCCGCCTCCGCCCCGGGGAACCTGGACCGGGCTTTGCAGGCAGTTGCAACGTGGCTTAGACTGAGTGGGCTGAAGTTAAATCCAGCGAAGACAGAGGTTCTCCATGTGGGTCGTGGCACTCTGGGGAAGGAAATATCTCTCCCAGCCTTTGACGAGGCGCCGCTGAAGACGGTGCAGCGGGTGAAGAGCCTGGGCGTCTTACTGGAGCCTTCATTATCAATGGAGGCCCAGATAACAGCCACTGCCAAGTCAGCATTCTTCCACCTGAGGCGGGTGAGGCAGCTGGCCCCTTTCCTAGAGCGTTGGGACCTAGCAATGGTGATCCACGCGACGGTCACCTCAAGATTGGACTACTGTAACGCTCTCTACATGGGGCTGCCTCTGTACCGGACCCGGGAGCTGCAGCTAGTGCAGAACGCGGCGGCCAGGCTGTTACTTGGTCTCCCAAGATGGGAACATATACGGCCGGGGCTGCGCGGACTGCACTGGCTGCCAATCGTATACTGGATTCAGTACAAAGTGCTGGTCATAACCTTTAAAGCCCTATATGGCCAAGGACCGACCTACCTGAGGGACCGTCTCTCCCCATATGAGTCCCAGAGAGCACTGAGGTCAGTGGGGAAAAGCAGACTGAATATCCCTGGGCCAAAAGAAGTTAAACTTCAAAGCACCCGCACTCGGGCCTTTTCCGTTGCGGCCCCACAACTCTGGAACCAACTCCCAGAGGAGGTGCGGGCCCTGCGGAACTTAGACCAGTTCCGCAGGGCCTGCAAGACCGCCCTCTTCAAACAGGCGTTCACCAATAACTGAATTTAATTTTTACCGCCAGATTAATAACGTTTACCGCCAGTGTTAATTTAGGAATGTTTTAATTAATTATTGACTATTGACTGGTTTTTAATGTGAATTTTAATGTGAATTTAATGTTTTTATTATTGTATTGTTTACTTGAAATGCTGTTAGCCGCCCTGAGCCTGCTTCGGCGGGGGAGGGCGGGATATAAATAAAATTTTACATTACATTACATTACATCCTGCTGGCTATTGTTCCCGAGTCCCAAAGCTCAGTTCTTATGGCTGCAATTAGCTCGGTAGGAACACCTGTATAAGTCTTCACTTTGGTCCACATACACAACATTCTCCATCCTGTTCCTAGAGACAGCAGTTTATAAATTGAATCAGTCAATCAATCCCTAGAGCTACTGTAGCCCCCAGTCCTCCAAACTCTGTTCCCTGCCTGAAGAAGGATGGGGAGAAGGGGGGCAATTGACTCTTCCTCTCTGGACTTATTTGCATTTGTATGAAGGTGGGCTAAAGTAGGTGAACTGATTTCCTCCTCTGTCTAGAGAGAAAAAAAAAACCCTGTTAAAATGCAAAGTGGAGGCTTTGTTCCTTGCCAGCCTCCCAGGAGAAAATTCATTTATTCACAAAGTTAAGGTCAAGTTATGGTGCTTTACCAGCTGAGGTTCATTCCATACCTTGTTTCATGGACTTTGAGCAAGACTGGAAAACCATCAAGCCCATATGGTGGAGGGGATCACAATGTTTTACTTACTGTTGCTGGTTTACGGTTGCCAGGGCTTTTTTTTTTTTTAGCAGGAATGCACAGGAACACAGTTCTGGCTGGCTTGGCATCAGGGATCATGGCCTAATATGCAAGTGAGTTCCTGCTGGGCTTTTTCCTACAAAAAAAGCCCTGATGGTACAAAAAAAGCCCTGATGGTTACTGTGTAGTGAAAGAAAGTGCCATTAAGTCACAACTAATTTATGGTGACCCTGTAGGATTTTCAAGACAACAGATATTCAGAGGTCATTAGCTATTGCCTTCCTCTGCGTAGCTTCTCTGATAGTCTCCCATCCAAGTATAAACTAGGGCCAACCCTGCTTGGCTTCTGAGATCTGACAAGATCAGAGTAGCCTGGGGCATCCAGGTGAGGGCTGTGGTTGCTGCTTAGTAGGCATCTATTTTCTATTGTGATTTTACAGGCATAATTGGAGATGTTTTGCTGTTGTGATGGTTGGTGGTTTTGTTATTTATTCATTGGGATTGTAAGCTGATTGGAGTATTCTTTGAAAGCAGAAAGTGGCAGGGGGAGTGGAAACTGAATAGCAAATAAAATGTAAATAAGCACGACTGATAGCACCTGTGTTTTGCCCAGCGATTGTCCCTTGCAAATACCCTTGCTATTGCCTTCCTCGTAATGAAGACTGCTTGAGATGGTTTATACTGAGTCACACTAGCAGTGGGTCCCCTGGATCTCTAGCACATACTTTTCACATAACCTACTACCTGTGCTTTTTAATGCAATATGCTAGGGACTGAACCTTCAGATTTTTTAAGGTGCTGTGCCACTGATCCATGGCTCCTCACCCAGGCCTTGTATTGATGTTGGGAAGGAAAGATGGGATTTGGAATCTTTGTGACATTGCATCTGACTAATAACTTGGTACAGATTTTGCATGATGCAGGAGGAAGCTGAGAGAGTGTGCTTTGTCTAGGATCACTTGTAGGACAGAACGAGTTGGGGATGTTTAAATAGCCCAGAAACAAGCTGAACCAACTGGCCTCCATGGTTTGAGCAGCGCCAGAGAGACCACTTGCCTGAGACCCAGTTTATGTGCATTGTTGTTGGTTGAGTCTGAACTGATTGGTTCCTGCAGGATTACTGGCATGACTAGAGTTTGGCTTGGCTTGTTCCTGGCCCCCAGGACTTGCCAGAGCAGTGGCCCACCCAGTAAATTCAAGGACCAACCCACTCCTGCCTTTAGAGCTCATAGAAGAGTTGCATTTTTTTTAAAGCAAGCTGTTTATTTATTAGAATAAAATACAGTACATTACAATTATAGATCGATCAATAAGTCTGTATGGATTGACATAACTAGCTACAAAATACCTCAAGGGCTTATCTTACTACTACAAAGAAAGACATGGAGCTCAAGTTCAATGGCTAACCATTTCAAATATTTAGTGATGAAGACATATGGATTGGGAATTAATGAAATGTTCTCCTTGCAAGTTATCTATCAAAACAATAAAAGCCTCAAGCCAAACCAACCATTTAGACCAGGGGTGTCAAACTCATTTGTTATGAGGGCTGGATCCTACATAAATGAGACCTTGTTGGGTTGAGTCATGTCAGGTCAGGCCATTTGTGTACCTATTTAAGATTAGGTAACTGAGATAAAAACTTTATAAAGAACACAGACAAACACAATTATAGATTTTTTTTTTTTTAAAAAAAAACCCTTTAAAATAAAACATGCTTAAAATATTAGCACTCATTGGTCTGAAATGTGCTTTCTTTGTTTCTCTCCCATGGGATCCAGGGAACTGGGCAAAGGAAGCTCTGGTTCTTTCCTTCCTTCCCCAACAGCCAGGAGAGGGAGGAGCCTCAGCCAATAGAAGGAAGAGAGGCTTGGCTCTGTAGCTTTGCTGTGCAATTGAGAGAGCCTGGCAAAGCAATCTCTCCCTCCCCCCATCCTCCCCAGGGGAGGAGCCTCAGCCAATGGAGAAAATAGAGACTTTGCTCTATAGCTCCTGGGCAATTGAGCAAGTCTTGCAAAGCAAGCTGCGATGAAGAAGGAAGCAAGAGAGAGGGAGAAGAAAGCAGATGACAGCCAGTTGCTCAGGGGCCTGATAGGAGCCCTCTGAGGGCCTGATTTGGCCCCCAGGCCACATGTTTGACACTCCTGATTTAGACATATTACTTTTGGAGGTAAGCTGAGAGTTTCTCTGCACTTTCCATCTGTGGTTTTTGTCTAACAAAAACTAATCCAATACCTTCTGGTACCACTAATGCATCTGGGGAATACGATGTGATTTCCAATTTGATGCAAGAGCATGTTTTGCTGCTGTGAAGAGGGTGGAAATGAGGTCTTTAATATTACGAGGGATCTTGATGTTTGGTCATAAATCTAGGAGAATTTATGCCAGGTCTTTAGGGTTGTAGAGACCTGTGATCAAATGAATCTCTTCCCTGAAACAGTTAATCTTACTGCATGCCCTCCAGCAATGATAAAATGAGCCTTTCACTCTACACAGTTTCCAACAAGATGATGTTAGGTGAGGGCTGATGTATGGACTGAAACACCAACAAAACAAGACCTGTATAGCTGTTGCTGTATAGGAAGGGAGTGAGATGTATAAATTGCTGCGCTCCAAATTCTATCCCATTGAGAGGAAGTAAGTTCTTTACCAAATCTTTATGCCAAGCCACTTGATATGAGGTTAGAGGAAGGTCTGTATGTAACAATAGAGCTTTATAGAGCATCAAAATTAGTCCTTTTGAGGAAAGAGTCTTAGAGTTCATAGATTGTTCCAAGCTTGTAAGCAGTCTATTTTAACTTTCCCACTTACTCAGAGAATGTAAGAAATGGGAAATCTGTAAACATTCAAACCAGGCCCTAATAACTTTGAAATAAATTGTAAATGTGATTCAAAATATGAAGAATAATAAGTCAACAGGACCTGATGGGTACCCAGCAGAATATTATAAACCAGGAGCTGCCAAACTGTGGCTTGGGAGTCACATGTGGCTCTTTTACACATATTGAGTGGCTCTTAAAGCCACCCATCAGCTGGCTTGGAGAAGGCAATTCTCTCTTTAGATCATTTTTCCAAGTCAAGTCAGCTGACAGCTTGGAGAATGTATTTAAAGTTAAAGTTGCTTTCTTTCCACCTCCTTCCTTCCTACATCTGATGTTCATGTCTTGCGGCTCTCAAATATCTGATCAGTATTCTATATGGCTCTTATAATAAGCAAGTTTGACCACCCCTGTTATAAACTATGCTATCTTAAGCTGGCTCAACCTATGATGGAGATATTTAATCAAGTTATGCATGAACACATCATGTCTGAACTCTGGAAGTCATTAAAAATTATTGTGTTACTAAAACCGGGCAGGGACAAATCCCAGCCTGGCAGAGATAAATCCCAACTTGTTATCCAGTATCACTGCTTAATTGTGATTGTAAGAGTTGAAATCTTAACCAGGAAATTGATGGCTCTTACTGGCTGCATCTTACAAACTCTCAACATATGGTTGTCTTTTTTTGGTTTTTCTGCAGCAAGCTAATATGGCTATCAACTCAAAACCACTTTATATGCTGACAAAATATGAAGGCAAAAATCCCCAGCCCTTGAGGATCTGGAACACAGCTGAGACTTTGCATTGATTTCCAAGAACCTGCATAAATTCTCTAGAGGCAATTTTAATTTCATCATCAATAGCAACAGTTTGTCAAGAAGTTCCTCCTGTGGGTTATTATTTTATGAATGAGATGACTACAAAACATTCTGGCTGGGACTTCATTAGAGCTGGCATAAAACCTAAGGACAAAAAAAGAGGATGGAAAAAAGCATTAGCTCATAAGCACATCTTTAGAGAAAAAAATCCCCTCTGGGCTTGCCAATCGTCATAATAATTGGCAGTGTAGCCTCGAAGAGCTATTGCTGCAAACATACTCAATCTGGCACTGTGGATTTATCCCATTCATGCACCTTTCAATTCCTCCTCTCTTGAGTTTTCAGCAGAGATTTTATCCTTGCTTTCTATACAAAGTGGACAGCATTCTTCGTGAATGCCTTGAATTACAAAATATATTTGACAGCCTTTGCAGAACACGGAGGGCCAACTAAATGGTGTTCCCCTAAGTGTGCAGTTGCCACAGATAATAGCAAACATGCATCTAGTTCTTCCCTCCCTCTCCATAATGCCTAATGCAACTTATGTCCTGATGTTCTTCCTGCTCTTATGAGCTATGGAAGATGTAATGGCAGAAATCTAGACCCTGTGATATGATGACATGGGTTTGCTAGATGGTACAGAAAGAAAGAGGGAGTAGCTAGACATTAGACTGTCATTTGAGGCTGCAGCTATGTGTTTAGGGAAACTTAGTTTGGGACTGAGGGGTGCTTTGATGTTTTCAGAAATGAGGAAAATGGTATTTCCCCCTACATAAATGGATGACCCCATGATTGCTTAACTGAGGAAAAGGTCTGATTTCCCTTTTGATACCTCAGAAAGGTTGAGAATGCATTGAGTCAGGGCGGCCCTCCTGAAATGATGAAAAAAGGTACTAAATGAAAAAAAAAAATAAGATGGCTACCACTATGTAGTAATGCTAACACATTTAATAGAAGTCCTTAAAAGGTATTTTGACATCTAAAAAAAGGTATATTTGGGATTGGGGATCCTTTTTTGTCAACATTAATCATCCGTGGAGATTTCAAGGCTTCCATTTTTATCTATTACAAGATACTGTATGTATCTGATATTCCTGAAACAAATGTTGTGCCTTCTGAAAAACCTGAAGATGGGTACTTTTGCTGGGTTACATTCCAATGAACAGAATATGTAGGGCGCAATGAGGTACAATTTTAAGGGACATTCCCATGTGGTGTAATTGTTAAGAGTGGTGGACTCTAATCTAGAGAACCAGGTTTGATTTCCTACTTCTCTTCATGAAGCCAGCTGGATGACCTTGGGTCAGTCACAGTTCTCTCAGAACCCTCTCAGTCCTACCTACCTCACAAGGTGCCTGTAGTGAGGAGAGGAAAGGGAGGTGATTGTAAACCACTTTGAGACTCCTTAGGGTAGAGAAGACCAGAGTATAGAAACCAACTCTTCTTCTTGCTTAAACTACCCATAAGTCAGTGGTCTGTGAGTAAAGTATCATATGGTTTCAACAGTGGAAAATTCAATGCAATTTTGCTCACCCTTGGTCATTGGGCAGTCTATGTACTAATAGTATCACTGAAAAACAAAAATCTTGCATGATCCCAGCATATCCTGCACTTTTTGGGTCCTTTCCATGCCCACTTTTCATTCATATCATAATTAACTAGGGGTGCCACTGTAGTTGTTTTTAGTAGTCTCACACTTTCAGTTCAGAACTCCCCATTTTGCTTTTGTTTCTTTCTGATCAGATTCCAATCAATGAACCAATATATTTACATTATGTTTTCAAGCATTACGTTTTATCTATTAAATCAACACATTCATTGATATTCTTGGGTAGGGAAGATATTCTGTTGAGGAAAATGGTATAAAATTGTGCATGGGTGTTGTTAAAGTGATGAAAGTGATACAAATAAGCTGAGAATGCCAACAATAAAAATGGGAGAGGAAAGAAAGAAAGAAAGAAAGAAAGAAAGAAAGAAAGAAAGAAAGAAAGAAAGAAAGAAAGAAAGAAAGAAAGAAAGAAAGAAAAAGAAAGAAAGAAAGAGAAGTATCTTCATTGTTGATGTCTCTGTCGTCCTCAGGCTTCATCCTCAAATCCCCAGGAGTTTCCCAACCTGGATCCAGCAACCCTACCCCGCAATCGCCTGGTAGCCCTGGTCCACACAGACCTGCTCCCACGGGTTCTTTGAGGGGGTGAACAAATACGTGGACAAGGATGACCCGGTAGATGTTGTCTACCTAGACTTTCAGAAAGCTTTTGATAAAGTTCTTCATCAAATGCTCCTAAGTAAACTCAGCAGTCATGGGATAAGAGACAAGTCCTCTTGTGGATTCTGCTTTTCAGACAACTAGTAGGCCTGAACTCAGAGCCAGCATTTCAGTGTGTGCTGCTGGTCCATTTGTGCAATGTGCCCAACTACAGGATTACATTCAGGAATACTATATACTTCCTTGTTTTCTTATCCAAAACCTTGACAGCACACAATGGTGACCACTAATGGGGGTGGGGGTGGGAGGGTTTTACAATTAACATGAAATAGTATTCCAATACCTAGTTGGATGTTCATACTCAGCATTTCATTTCATGGTTGTGTGTGTTGTGCCTGTTTTAGAGCTCAGTCCTATGCATATTTATTCTCCATGCACTTCATGTTGATTTACATTCCAGTAAAGGTGCAAAGGACTGCAGTCTTAGTTTCAAAGCATTTGAGAAGTAACAAGCAATGGCAACTGGTAATAGCTGAGATTTGATCCAGCCTCCTGTTCCATGCTTGCCAAAACATCTCAGGGGAAGCCACTGGCATTGTGAGATTACTTCTTACATTCCAGATCTGAATGTTCGGAATGCATAATGGGGCTCCTTAGATTCCAAATGTGAGCAAGGAAACAGGAAATGTGCCTGATTTTTTGAATCTGCAAATAATCCCAGCTAAAACCTTGGTGAGTGGCACAGAAGGGACTGTCAGTCGAGAAACCAGTCGCCCCTGTAGCTTTGTATCTGAATCACTGAGGCTCATCAGGTGTAAAGGGTGAGGATGCTGCAAACAATATTCCGCGGAGGACTCTTAAATCACAGCGGGCGGGAGAGTTTTCGCTCGCTGTCTGAAAAGACAGACTTGCGTGAAAGCATCCAAACCTGCAGAGTCATGTTTTCTCCTTGGCTGAGAATTATGCATTCTGCAACGGCAGTCGGTAGGAGGCAACGGCCGCCGAGGATCACGGATGCCTTAGAACAGAAGGTAGTAGACTTTAGATGCCGGTGGGAAGACTCCTTTGCAGCCTCTACGGGAGGAAAAAAAAATGCACAGTGTGTGTGTGTGTGTGGGGGGGGCGTTCTATTTGCCTCTCGGACGACTGAAAACCTTTTAGGAGCCGGGCCCCAAATGTCATATTAGGGGAGCCACAGCTATGACTTCCTTAGCAATACATAAGAGAATCGTAGTGTCCTTGCTTGGCTCCATTCAAAGCTAATGAGAAGAGAAAACAGGGGAGAAGGGATGGGGGGGGGAGTGAATGGGGCAGTTCTCCACCGACTCCCTTCTTTCTTTCCCACGTCCCTTTAAAACCCTGTTCACGTGCCATCTTTTTTTTTTTAAGGAGGGAGGGGGGGATCCTTCAGTGACTCACTCAACCCGGCCGTGTTTCTTCCCAATCGAGACTCGTATCCTGTTTGACGATGGCGTTAGAACATCAGAACCGCTTTAGCGCGGTTCTCTCCCTTGTGCCCTCGCTGAAGCAAGCCCTCGCCAGCCCCCAGCCCAACTGATGCTCCTCAAATGTGCTGAAGCTGCAGCCCGACGCAGAGGACTGAAATGGGGGGAGGGGGCGCTTGCACTGGAATCGGGCTGCGGGAAGTCAATGAAGAGGGGAGCCCTCCCGCGCCATTTCATCAACCCCCCCCCCCTTCCCTTTAACCATTAGACAGCCAAGGGTAGGGGCTACGGCGAAAAGACTGGAAAAGACGCGCAGGGTGTCTATTTGCCTGGTCCTCAGCGTCTCTCTTTCTCTCTCTCACTCACACACACACGTATAAGCAGACAGAGGCGGGAGGCGTGTGTTCCGAGCTTTACTTACAAGCCGCCCTCCCCCCCCCCCCCGCTCCCCTACTTTTCTCTAGGCTGGTCGGTTTCACCTTAGTGAAGCCCGGCCACGCTGGTCAATCCATAAAAGGAGAACTCTCCCTCTCTTCCCCACTCCGCACCAAATTGGAGTCGAGACATCACATGTGTGCGGATGGATGGGGGGGGGGGAAGAAGCCGAGGTCGTCTTCTTCCCTTTGGTGCCATGAGCTCTCACCCTTGGCCAGTCAAGCCCTGCTTTCTCCGCTCCCCCCCCCACACACATTCCCTCCCTGCATTTCTCACAGAGACCCCAGTCCAGGCGCGGGTGGGACCCCCTTTGGTTCAAGCCCGAGTCGCCTTCAAGGACCGACCTTGCAAAAGGGATTCTTCCCGCTGACTCAACTGGTACTATTGCCTCCACCTTCTAGTTAACAACAACCACATTTAGAGACATGGAAGGGGGGCGGTGTGGTAACGGTTAGTTCCTTCTCTCAGTCCCTTTTCTCTTAGGGAGTTTCAGACGTGTCGCTGTTGTAAACCAGGCGTAAAGTCTGGTAGAAAGTTAATCGTAAACGCCGTGCGATTGAGTTGGCACAGAGCAACCTGGAAACCAGAGGGGCGTGTGCCAGATCTCCCGTGTGCCCACCCGGTCCCCCCTCCTCCCTGACCATCTTGGATCCTCCCCCTACCCGGAGCCCAAAAGCAGCTCCGACGCTAAATCTGTCTGGATGCGTCCAGCCAGCCTCCCCGCCTAGTGCTCTGCGTAGATCGCCGCTTCGTCTCCGGCACGATCGCGAGCTCTGGCTTGACTGGTGGAGGTTCAGTAAAGCCAAGCTCTCCTCGTCGGCGAAGATCGAGC